>NW_026000221.1:25392417-25399501 GCF_001458135.2 Marmota marmota marmota
GGTCCAGGGCTTTTCTTGGTTGGTAGTCTTTTGATGGCTTCTTCTATTTCTTCCTTTGTTATTGGTCTGTTTAAATTGTGTGTGTCTTCCTGACTCAATCTGGGCAGATCATATGACTTAAGAAATTTATCAATATCTTCACTATCTTCTATTTTATTGGAATATAGGGTTTCTAAATACTTTTTAATTATCTTCTGTATTTCTGTAGTGTCTGTTGTGATATTGCCTTTTTCATCCCGTATGTTAGTAATTTGAGTTCTCTCTCTTCTTCTCTTCATTAGAATGGCTAAGGGTCTGTCGATCTTATTTATTTTTTCAAAGAACCAACTTTTAGTTTTATCAATTTTTTCAATGTTTTTTTTTGTTTCAATTTCATTGATTTCTGCTCTGATTTTAATTATTTCTTGTCTTCTACTACATTTGCTGTTGGAATTGAATCTTAAGAAGCTCTTGGTTTGGTTTTATGTAATATGCTCATGCTATAAATAGAGCTCAGGCTATTCTTATTTGAATGCTGTTTTATATTGTTTATGAATTGATTTGTGTTTTCCCCCAATAAAATATTAACCTCCTGTAGGTTAGAAAGATTTCTTTTTCTTTTTAGACATTTATTTAGTTATTTGCACATTTTTAATTAGTGCATTATAATTGTACATATTGATGGGATTTGTTGTTATGTTTTCGTACATGCATACAACATGACAATATAATTTGGCCAATATCACTCCTCAGCAGTTTCCCCCTTCCTACCCATCTCCCACCCCTTGGCTTAGGGACTTTTCTTATTGTTTCATTCCTAGTTCTTTTTTTCAGAAGGAGAGGTTTATGTACCCTCTTTACCTCCACAGCATCTCCTTTTTTGGATGGAATACCAGAATTTTCTTTTGGAGAATCATGTTTGGTCCAGCTCATGTAGTTTGGATAGGGCCAACCCCATTCCTGGCTTTATAGGTGAACATTTGATCCACATCAGGTTAAGCAAATTGCTATATCTAATGGGTCACAATAACTCATTTGTGAATAGGTACGTGATCAAGGCTGGACCAGAAAGAGCCTCAGGTTTTACTTGAACTATTAGGATTAAAAAAAAAGAGTCTTTCCACTGCTGAGTAACCAGGATGTCAGGGTGGAAGTACCAGGGCTCCCATCTTGAGGCATTGTGACCCAGAGTGAAGCCAATGCAGAGAAAAGCAGAGCTTTGAGTGATGGTGAGAGTAATAAAATGCAGGAAACCTTGTCTGTGCCTTAGGTCCAGCCATTCCTGCAAGCACGACTTTGAACTTCTAGTTATGTGAACCAACAACCTCACCCTCCACCTGTGTAGGTTACAACTTGTTTGGTTGGTTTTTTTGCATCCTGCTTCTGAACACATGCTCACTAACGAAGGCCTTCTTCCCATCAAGCAACCAGCACCGTGCCAGGCATGTGATGTGTATACAATAAATACTTGCTGCTTTGCATGTTCCAAGGTCCCTTAGGCTTAGAGAATAGGCTTATATAGTCTAAAAGGCACTGGGAAAAGAGTCTGGAGATTTAAATCATTGTCTCATTTAACACGTTTTTATAGAGCACCCACTTTGTGTAGGGCACTGCTCTCCATCCTGGGGAGACAGGAGTGATCAAATAAAGAATTCATTGAAATGAATTTTCAAATAGGACAATGATATTCAAATAAAGCAACATAGAACATGCCAAGTGGTGATCTATTCTATGCAACTGTGAAACAAGACTTGCTCCCAATGAGGCGTGGGTCCTTGAGTGGTGTTGAGGGCCACAGCCGAGTTGGCATGACGCATGGCATTTTTGCCAGAAGTAGTGGTTGAGAGGTGACGCCAGCGAGTTCTTGCGGAGTTCCCGTTGAGTTCCAGTTGAGCTCTCGCGGGGATTCCCGGAGAGTTCCCATTGGTTGGGGAAGTGCCAGAGGAGGGATATTTCTGGCTGCTGGTTCCTGGATGAGCCGTGTGGCGTTCGGGAGAATTCCTGGCGAGCGTGTGTGGAGTGTGCTGGTGGAGTTCAGAAATAAAGTTTGTTCCTGCTTCAGTGGCTCGTGATTTGTGCCCAGCCAGACTGCGGCAGAGTGGGTCCTTTGATTTTTCTGGGATTCAACCTGCTTCTGATTACAGGCTCATATGAGTTTCTTCACATATAAAAAGGGAGAGTTGCAGTTACAGTTTTTACCCTGTTTTCTTTCCTCTTTTCCAGGACCACCAATACCTATATTAATAACATTTCCATTTTATTGACACTTTCACAGACCTAAATTTTACATTTCCCTGTGTTTATTGCTAACTGTCTCTCTCTGCATAGTTTCAAAAGCTATGAATTCTTTCTTGTTCAGGTTTCCCAGAAATGATTCCAATTCCCCTGGGATTTTGGGGCTGACTAGATGAGCTGGATTCCCTTGAGGTCTCCTCCTGAAAGTTCTGTCTGAATGTACCTTTTCTGTCCAATAGCCTTCTCTGAAATCAATGACAGCCAGTCCACTCAGTCACCTTTCATTTGGTGAAAAGTTTCTGTTATCTCTGAACCTTGACTAAGTTGAGATATTGTTTTCCCCCCACACAGCTCCTAGTTAATCACTTTACTTATCATGATCTCTGGTCTTGTCTGCCTCTTCCTACAAGTTCCCAGAGTCCTCAGGACTCCTCTTCCAGTGGAAATGATCTCGGTAGCATGATTGCCACTGCTTTTTAAATGATGCCACGAGGATAATTTGCCTCCAAAGAGCAAATGCCATCCTTTTGGCTCTCGAGTGATGCTTTTAGGCCTCATTTCCATATGTGTATGTTCTTTTAACAAATATTTATTGAACATATACTGTGTACTAGTGGATACCCAATTCTTCTGTCTGGTAGGAGTAGGGGAGAAATAAATTCAATTTTGGGCAACCACCAATCACTCCTTTGTGAGCCAATTTCCAGGGTGCCTTCTAGGTCATTAGAATATTAGGCTCTTGGAAAAACATCTTTTTGTTTTTCCTGAAAATCTTCTTAATGATGATTGTGAGCTTCTGGGAGTGTTTCCTGAAGAGGCGATTTTGAGCCTAGGCATGTGGTACTTTCATAAACTCTTCCTGTCACCTGCACTATAGTACCAGCTTTACTTTAGGCCAAAGGCATTGGGTTGTCCACCAAGGAGATGAAGCCTCCCTGTGCTCCCAATTGTCATGATTTTGGCAGGCTGTCTCTTTGGGCTCTCCAGAATCAACAGTGTAGTTGTTACAACCCTAGGTAGCTCAATTTTAGCTTGATTAAGTCACAGGGGCTTTGCCACGTTTGTTTCCGTAGTACATATTGCAATCATTCCTCAGGTCCCATGACCATGCCGTCTGGTGACATTTCTCCTAAGGAGTCAGGCTGCGTCTCATTTTTCTTCATCTTGCAGCTCCTTGCTGACTGTTTTGAATGCAACGAGTGCTCAGTGAATGTTTTGACAATTGGATTTTGAATCAGTTACTTTCTTGGATAGCTGTTGACAATATCCCAGCTTCTTGATAAAGCAAAACCTTATGTTAGTCATTGAATTTCTATCAAAGGCATTGCAAACTGGTTATTGATTTTTTTTTTAAAAGAGAAAAATAAATCAACCACTGGATACTTACTCTTGCATTAAAATGTGAGCCAGGGCAACCAGGTGTAACTCAGAATTACATGAAACACTTGCGAAATTAGTAATAATAAAAACAGGAGAGTGAAGTCAGACGGGGATTTAGGTGACTTTAAACAACAGCTCCTTATGCTATCTTGGGAAAGTCTAGAACCCTCTCCACCATTGAGGGAAGATATTAGGATTTAACTCTACATTTTATGACTCTGGTTTCTTATTTACTTCGTCTTGTCACACTCTGTCTTCATCTCAGCATGAATCTCAGGCGCTCCACCGTGTCCACCAAAATTTTATTCACATACAAGCGTTTTATGAATTTAGTAACTTTAGTGAAGAACAGGTGTAGTCCACGGGCGGTCATAGGGAGCTTGTGACTTCCTGGTTTGGGCCACCCTTCCTTTTTCTCTTTCCTTTCTCCCTTGGTGGAGAAGCCATTCCATTCTTCCCCTTGCCTCACCACCAGCTCCTCCCTCCAACTTCATGCCCTCTTCCATCAAAGCACTTTCCCAGTAGCCTTCTTCTTAAGAATCCAAGCAAAGTAAAAACATCTCCATCTACGACAGGGAAAATGGGTCTGTCATGTTCAGAATGGGCTGCAAGTACACTCACTATCATTATTTTCTTTTTTTTTAATTGAACCCAAGGTCTTTTGCATGCTAGGAAAGTGTTCTGCCACTGAGCTACATCCCCAGTCCCACTTACTGGCATTTGACACCCCACTTCCTCAAACACATGTACTAGAAATGGGGGGAAACCTGTAAACCTGGTGACCCACAGAAAAGATGAAGGAATTGATGATCTTCAGCCCCCTCTCTTCCAAAAGAAGTCTTCTCACTGGTTGCCTTCCTTGAGTCCTGCTTCAGAGGACCAGGGACAGAGAGGTCCCCCAGAGTCTCACTGTGAAATCTAAAGAGCCCTGGTAGGCTGTGGGGAGCTAAGTTCCTAGGCTGGAGCAAGTGCTCTGGCTTTGATGGGCACCTCTGTCCATCCTCCCTGCACCTTGAGAAGAGGGTAGAAGTTTGTCATGAGAGAGTCTCCGGTGGGTCTCCATAGATGGCTCTGTGAAGTAGGTTCTGTAAAAATAAAGGCAGTTAACAGGAAGCTCCATCTTCACCCATCAGAATGGCCTTTCCATTCAGAAATGGTGCCGAGCCCCAACGTGGAAGGCTGACTGCCAAAAATTTATTATGTGCAAGTATAGCAATTTCTCGTTTCCACAGGATGAATTAGATGAAGGGTACTCAATAAATGCTTGGAAATGATGACGCTCTGGCAGCAGCAGCATGCATATATCCCTGCTTCAGCAGAGCGTGGTGCCCTTCCTGTGGGAACCCGAATGCTCTGCCAACACTCCCACCCTGCAGCTTTCCCAGGTGCTCGCTCCTAGCTAGGAATGCAGAGTGAGGTGAGCAAAGAAAAGGTGGAGAATCACTTAAAACAGGAAGGAGAATCACCTCTTTGGCTAAAGGGGGTGTGAGCTCAATGTGGTCATTAGATTCCAGGTGAAACAGGAGACAGACAGATGTGAATGGTGGGAACACGAGGTTAAGGGAATAATTCTATAAAATGGGCCCACGATGCTGACCCCACACGCTTTGTTTTCCAGGAAGCAATTAACCCACAACCCTGCCTGGCCTAAGTGGACAGGATAGGTAGGATTCCTTTGCAAACTACCTGTTATCTGCAGGAGAAAGGCAGATCCTAAATAATGTCAATAAGAGGGACCTGTGTTACTCTGAAGGAGAAGACTTTTATGACCCTTTTCACAGACCAGATCCCAAAACTCAGGGAGATAAGAATAATTCCTCCTAACCATAAAATCTGTTAAGAAATTATGGTTAAGAATCCAATTAGAACTGGTCAGCATGGGCCAAGGTGTTGTAGAATGTCATGGCAGTGGGGACTTGGAAGTCTGATATCATCTTGCTGTCAGTCAAAAGTCAAGAGGTGGGCCTGGGTGGGACTCTCTGGAACCTTCTCTGGGATCCCCAATAAAACTGGAGTGCAGGAGAGGCACAATGACCATCTCCTCTTTGAGAGAACCTATTCTCTCCCTTGAGAGTGTCCCCTTTCCCCTTTTTCTATCCCATCAATAAACTCATGTCTGTTACTCTGAGCAACAGTCTGAAATCTTCCTTACTTGATCATAAAAATCAGGGCTTGAGGGGCGACAGGTCTCCACGCTGCCTCAGTTTCCCAGAAAACCCCAGCTCTGTAACAAAACCAAGCAATGTATTTAATCATGAAAACTCCAAGATTAACATCTTCACACCAGGGGTCAGCAAGCCATGACCTCCAAGCCAAATGTGGCCAAGGCCTGTTTATACAGGCTGCAACCTAAGGATGATGTTCACATTTTAAGAGTTTGTATAAAACAAAGAATAAGTAATAGAAAATGTAGGTGGGCCTGCAAGCCTAAAAGTATTTACTATGTTGTTCTTCATAGGGAAAGTTTGCTCCAGACCAACCGTAATTAATCTTGGCCACACATTAGCACAGAACAACACAAACAAGCAGAGAACTCTGTTCTTGAATGGGGTAAAGCATACTTAGCGGTGGGGTGCACACCAATTCTTTGTGGCCACAAGCCCCATGTCCTAACATTCAATTCAATTCCAGTTCTTACCAGGGTTCGCATCTGATCCTCACCAGGGACTCTGTTCCACAAGACTGCCCCTCAGATGCTCATCACAAACCCAGGCTGGCCCCTGTGCTTCTGACCAATAAATTAAGGTTTCCATGATCCTCTGCATGGGATTATTTGCTAGAACAGCTCATAAAACTCAGGAAAAATGTACTGACTTGGTTATGGATTTATTATGAAGGAGACAACTTGGAAAATGGGGCAAGGTGTGGGGAAGGGGAGCAGAGCTTCCATGCCCTCTCTGGGCATGTCACCATCCCAGCACCTCTACGCGTTCAACAAAACCTTATGGACCATTTCAATTGGCCCTTGGCAATCAACTACAAGCCTCTAGTCCTTCTCCCTTCCCAGGCCGGGGAAGTGAAACTGCAAGTTCCAACCCTTTAGTGAAATGATGGTCTCCCTTGGGAACCAGCCCCCTAACAGTCCACAGGCACCTCATTAACATAAGCTCAGGTATATTTGGAAAGGGCTGGCTATGAATAACAAAAGATGCTTCCTTCACCTTTAGCCTTTTGATGCTTAAGAAATTCCAAGGGTTTTAGGAACTCTGTGTCAGGAAAAGAACCAAGACCAAATAAATACTTTTTACAAATTGCAATGTTTGCCACTATTTCATATGATATAGACTTGTTTCTTTGTTTTTTCCTCACTTTTGATACTGGGGAATGGAACCCAAGGGTGCTTTACCACTCAGCTACATTCCCAGCACTTTTAATTTTTTTTTTTTTTGAGATAGGGTCTCACTAAATTGCTTGGCCTGGCCTCAAACTTGTGATCCTCCCATGCCCAGCAGGTAGACCTACTTTTTTTTTTTTTTTTTTTTTTTTTTTT
>NW_026000221.1:25399517-25435878 GCF_001458135.2 Marmota marmota marmota
TTTTTTTTTTTTTTTTTTTGTGGTGCTGAGGTTGAACCCAGGGCCTTGTGCATGTGAGGAAAGCACTCTACCAACTGAGCTATATCCCCATCCCTGTAGACCTACTTTTTAAAAGGGGTCTCATTACTGACATTTCTGCTGTGCCTAACATTAAGTGGAGAGTCAAATTCACACTGAATGAATCACAGCCAATGTTTCAGACATTTCTGGGGCAGACTGAGTAAGAGAAATCTCCAAGAAAGATTCTGTCTTGTCCGGGAAAAATCTGAAGTGACAATAAAAGCTAACATTTATCGAGCACTATTATATTTGCTAAACACTTCATGTACATTTTCACATTGATTCTTGCCAGCAACTCTATAAAATAAATTATTGTGAGGTAAATGAGGCTTAAGAGTGTTAAGTGATCCATCCAAGATTACCTGGTTATCAAGGGGCAGAGCTGGGATTTGAACCTGGGTGTGCTTTGCTGTCAGGTCGTCCCTGAGCAGAACCAGCAGTAACTAGAGATTTGATGGATGGTCCAGGGAGCAGACAGGAACAGTGTGTGCAATGCATTGACTTAGATTCTTGGTCTGACATAGAGGCACAGATGCTGGGAAGGTCAGCCATCTGATGGGTATTTTGGAGAGGGATGGGGGAGGCATCTGAATTTCAGCCCCTTATTCATCTGAGATATTTCTCTGGTTTCATAAGCTTCCTCCATTACCAGGTCTCAAAGGCCACACACACTCTGCTCTTTTATCCTGCAGTACGTCATACAGCGCGCACGCATGCTCACGGGAGTGACAGGAGGCAAACATAAAATGTGACCTTCATGATCCCTATGGAGTGGTCCAGCACAGAGGCTCTATTTGATTGCTTGTTTTGGAGGAAGCTGAGCCTTACAGAGATTAACGAACTGGCTCAAAGTTGCACAGATCCTACTGACCAGGGTCTGTCCATGGTCCAGGATTTTTCTGTGGCATTAGCACTACCTTGTCTGTGGCTGGTTTATGGACTAGACTGACTCTGAGAGGTCCCTCTTCTCTTCATCTATTTTCCTGGGATCCCATCAGGACTTTCCCAATAAAGAAAATACCAGTGAGTCCTGGGGCCTCCTCATGAGGCCTGGGTATGAGCTGTCCCTTCTCAGACCTCTCTGTGGCCTGGTCTCTACTGAAGATTTTTTCCCCTTCAGGAGGCCCAACTGCGGCCACATTGTCAATTGCTAGCTGGTTGCCATGGAAACAAGTCTCAAGAGGGATCTGCTTTTCTCCCTTCTTGAATGAGGAGGAGTAGGGGGCTTTGTGAGGGGCAGCGCTTCCCCCTTCATGGCCAAGAGAAGGACTGGCTTTGGGTGACAGGGCTTATACAATTTTACCTCCTACGGACCCCACTCTTTGTGAGCAAAAGATTGCCAATTTTTCGTTTTGGAGAACAACAGCCCTTATTTGGAGAACATATCCTTTCTCTTTTTTTGATTGGTTACAACGACTTCTCTTTCATGAAATGATAATGATAGTAGAATGGTTTAAAAGATGTCATGGCTTGGTAGAGTAAAAAGTTTGTTGATACACACGACAACGTGGATGAACCTCAAAATCGTTACAAGGAGCAAGAGAAATCTTGCAAAAAAAGAGTGCACACTGCAAGATCCATTTATATAAAATTCTAGAAAATGCAACTAATCTAGAGTGGCAGAAATCCAACCAGATCAATGGTTGCTAGGGGATAAGGTGGAGGGAAGGATGAATTATAAAGGGGGATGGGGAAAGTTTAGAGGGAGATGAAAATGTTTTGATTGTGGTGGTAGTTTCGCAGGTGTGTACATATTTAAAAACTGATCAGATGGTATAATAGTATGTGCAGTTGAATACCTCAACAAAATTGAAACAAGGTAGCCATATCTGTTGCTCTAAGATCTGTATTTTTTTTTTTTTTTTGCAATTTAATCTATTTGGGGAACACCACAGTGAGGGAAGCCTGGGACCCTGCTAGCAACAGGTCCAGATATCATTAGGAAGGAGGCCCATAGTTCTTCTGTAGACTCAACCCTGACCCACAGGATGTCTTCTATGGCTTGTATGTGATTTAAGCCCAAGGTCTTATGTTAATGGTTTTAAGAGTTTGGTGGAAACTTAAATGAACTATGATGTTCAGAGGTGAAACCTTTAAGAAGTGATTAGATTAAATTAGGTCATTAGGGTGGAGTCTCCATGACTGAATCCTGGTGGCTTTATAAAGAGAGAGGGAGAGAGAGACCAGCCCACAGAAATGCACAGTGCTCATGACATGATACAGCCAAAGGGGTGCCCTTGAAAGAGCCTGTGCCATGCTGTTTTGACCTCACCTCTCCAGAATCATGAAATAAAATTAATCTATTTTTTTTAGTTAAAAAAACCCCAGCCTGCTCAGGTGTGTTATTGTGGTAACAAAAAGCTTCCTAATAAAGTTCCATTTACAGAAGTAGGAAATTCCATAAACTAATTGACACCAAGGTATTTGGAGACTTAATGAGGCCTGTCTCCTAAAAATATTTTCATTTTATAAAGAATTCCTGAGTATGAATCATATTTAGTCTGATGCTATCCATATTCAGCAATGGAATTTTAAGCTCTAAGGTACCTAGACAAAAGTATTGCTGTAAGATTATTAGATCACCTTTGTCAGATGCTGAATTTAATGATTCCTTCTGTGTTTCTAGAGCCCTCTCTTGTTTTCAGGCTCACCATATTTACCATAGCTGTTTCCATAATTATCATTCTGCCTGGAGTTTTTATATGGATGAGCATGTGATATAAATATAAATATATAGAAAGAGACATGAATATACACACATATGTATATATATATATACAGTCATGTGTTGCATAATGATGTTTCAGAGAATGGCAGACTGCATACGTAAAACTGTGGCTTCACAAGATTACATTACCTAGTAATATCATAACTATCTTAGTTTGTATAAATCTACTGTATGAAATTTACACTTGATGAAATCATCTAATGATGCATTTCTCTGAATGCACCCCTCTTAAGTGACACACACAGGCACATATGCATTTATACATTTATTTATGTTTAAAACTATAGTTTTGACTAACAAAGATCCAATCTGAATGGAGGAGGCATTGAGTAAAAATATCTTTACTTGCTACACAATGTGTTGCCTATATGCCTTCAACACCAAAATAATCCTCATCACCTACCGTGTGCTCAGAACTATTATAGGAACTAGAGATTCAAATGCAAGTAAGATATAGCCCCTGACTTGGAGGCAATCATAATGTAGTAGGGGAAATGGTCCAGTAAGTGAGCAATTGAAATAAAGTAGTGTATATGCTAAGATCTGGGTAAGCATGAGAGAAGAGGACCATGCACTGGGGTGTCAGCAAGAGTTCCTAAGAGAGGTAGTAGCAACACTGAATCTGAAGGACCAGAGGATTAGTTGGCAGTGAGGTGGGAGATGGACTTTTCTGGAAGTGCTGTTTCAGGAGACTGAAAGAATTATTTTTTTCTGGAATGTGAGCTGGATCCTGGGGAGAGTTGAACCTGGAAAGGTATTTAGGAATGAGATGATGATGTGCCGATTTAAGACTCAATAAGAAAGTTAGACTTTGTTGTATGGTCAATGGGCAGCCTTTATGAGGTTTTAGTCCATGGAAGTGCAGAAGCCAAAATTCGAATTTAAAGGGGTCATTTTGGCTACTGGAGATTTATTTATGCTCTGTCAAGGTAGTAGCTGGGAATCAAGTTAGGAGATCATTGTAGCAGTGTAGCAAACGACGGTGGTATCTGGAACTGGGGTAGGAGAGTGGGGATGGAAGCAAAGGATTCTTTTGGAAGGTTAGGATTGGCAGATGACTGAACAGGACTAGATTCAGTAAATTGATTGGATATGAGGAGAGAGGCAAAGTGAAGGAAAAGCAAGGAATAAAGGCCAGGGCTTGGCCTTAAGTAACCCAGGGGTTAATTTGTGCAGGAGACGTTCAGGTTTAGCTAAGGTTAGAGATCATGAATTCAGGCTGAGATATGGTAAGTTGGAGGTGCCAGGAACGAATCCTCTAGAAATCAAGAAGGAAGTCAAACTTATGGTCCTAGGACACAAAAGCAGGTCTAGCCTGGAGATCTTGAATCAGGAGAGAATGAAACAGCAAATAAGTGTTGAATTAAAATTCTTAGAGGTTTAGTTAAGAGCTGTCCATGTTTCAGGGGCAATTTTTTTTTCCTCTCTTCCCACACAATGGGGAAAGATGTTCTTAATTAGTGGCAGGGATGACTGAGAACCCATGCTTTTCTCACAGTAAAGATGGGTGCAGCCTGTTGGGGATAGAAATGCAGAGTTTGGATAAGAATCACAAAGTCTCCATCTCTCCATTGTTATCTGCTTATACATTTTTAGATTTTTAGAAAATGTTCCCACATCATTATTCCCACGAGCCCTGCATGTGCTTTTTAACCTTGGCCTTTATATATTTGGAAAACTGTCTTCCCATCCCCCACCTCCCACCCATAGCATTAAGCTCCTTAAGGACAGGTACCAGCATAATTTATTTAAATTCTGATATGCAGTAAAGGATTGGTGTGCTAAATTGAGTATCACCTCTCTGCAGTTGTAGTTCAGGTATTGAGTTTTGTAGCAAATTCCTCTTGAGTTCCCCATTGACATTTGTGTATTCATGAGAGCAAATTGAAATGTAGAGGTGTTTGTTTCCAACCAAAAGGAGAATTTTACTCATTCCTACATAATGAAGAAATAAGTGATTGTTATTTAAAGTGTTACATGCTAAACCTACAGGTGTGGCTTTGCTGCTTATTATAAATCTAAACCTCTAGGCAGATGTTCTTGGTTCTTGTCCAAACACCCGGGAGATCCCTTTTAATTTGGTCCACGGACTGTGATTTTTCTCTAGCTTGCCAGACCAAATCTTCATTCCCTAAAATCACCCGGTAAAGATAAGTAACTCCAAGGTCGCTATGTTTTTGTCAAATGCTAAGATAAACCAATCACATCAGAACATTGTCTGTTTGTATTCACATCTTAATTTTAAGCCAAATGTTTTTGTGTTTACCGTCCATGTTGATTAATTGGGAGCATCATGAAAATGGTCTATGCTTGATGGGTGAGTTTCATAATGAGTGGGATTTCTGCATGGATTTCTTACTCATTTAACAGTTGAGAACATGTTATTATTTTATAAGCACTACTGATAAATCATTTGACAAATATGCCTCGGCCCTTTAAAATAATTTTTATTTCCTGTGATTTCAATTGTCCCCGCATTTTTCCTTGTAAATAGTTGAAGAGTAAGCACATTTTCAAAGAGCTGTAGGGAGGCTAAGATGCCAGTTGCATTTTAACGATATAGGGCATTATCGTTCTTACTGTAGCCAATTCTCTTTTAAATCATTGCAGTTTGTGCTCTAGCCTCCAGCTATAGAATTCTTTTCAAGCTGGCAGTGAACTTGGCAGGTTGCCAGAAGAAATATAAAGGTGTTTTGGTCCACCAAAGTATGTTGAGTGGTTCTTAGTGATACAGTTTTCTTTAGTACATCTGCAAAACATTTTTCTGAAGTGAATTTTCATGTGAAAAGCCTCCTTAATCATCACCAGTATTGTTTATTTCAATGCAGTTATTTAAGTGCCCCCCTGGGTGCCTACAAAATAAACAAGGGAATCTTCTAAAGAGTTTTGAAAGTGGCAGGTGCTGAGGCTGTGCCCTATTCACTTAGTTTGCAATGACATTTTTGTGCTAATCTATAGACAAACAAGAGACAGGTGACACACCAATCAAGTACAATGCACAAGAGAAGACGGTTTGAGCCAATGGGGTCAGTGCTAGATAAGATGCTTTGGAGGCAAACGCCTGCAAGAAGTAACTGCTTTTGAACTCTCTTGCTATTTGCATTCTGACTGTAAAACTCTGATATTTAGACTTGAGATGTTAACCAAACTTTTTGGTTTTAAATGGAAACAAAAGGAGATTCAAGATGAAAATACCCAGATCTATGTGTCTGTGAATAACCTAAGCATGTTTGTATGTATTTGCATATGTCCACACACTCATGAACATATATATTCACATTTAAAGAGAATGAACATGGTTAAATGTGAAAATAACCATTTGTTTGCTATTTGGGTCATGCCTTCAATCCAGGTAAGGTCATATTTTCACAACAAACCACTGTATTTGCATGCCAAACATGAACACACATGATGGGATTTAAGAAATAAATGATTAAACACATTTTATATTCTTTCTCCTTTATTGATTGTCTGTATGTAAAAACTATGCTTCCAGTGAACTTTTTAAAAAGGTAGATTAATTGTCAATTTAGAAACTTGATGGGAAGTTGGTCATAAGAGTGCAGGCACATTATTAACCAGCACCCTCTTGTTTCCTTTTAAAAGTAATGCTGGTCATAACTTGGTGACAAAATTGGTGAAAAATTAAAAATAAAGCTTAATTTGCTTTTAAAAAGGAAGCATACCTATTGTAAATATTACTGAATGTGCGAGAACACTGTAAAATCATTAAAATGTTCCACGGAGCTACAGGGCACAGTTTTGAGGGCATTTATATACAGCTTAAGAAAAGCTGAAGGTTTTGCATATAATCCCATTAAAAAAAGAAGCAGCAGCAGATGATGGCATTTTAGATTACTGTGATCAAGAACAAGAAGTACTCACTGTGATGTGGGCTAGATCTGCAGTATCAGGTAATTTCAAGCCCTGGGCTTATTGTTCGGGCTCAGCTGCTTCCATGGCAATCAGCCATGGTTTACAAAACGTTTTATTTACTAAATGGCCGATAGAAGGAAATATGTATTTCCTTGTCGTAAACATGGCAATCATAGAATTTAACAACCAAAGGAAACTTAGATATCATTTTGTGACATTGGGAGAATTTGAACTTTAATGAAATTGAACCGAGAAGCCATGAGGCAAACATGGTACTTCATGAGATGTGGGGTGAGATTTGTGATGGGGGAAGCGTGTTCTGCTGGCATTAGAGGTGGCTGCCTGTTGACACAGCAGCCCTGTGGCTGGTCTAAGTATGTTGTGTTCTGAGTATTATCAAGAAACTCTCAACCGACTAGGTAATCAGTCAGTTAAGAGAAAGGAATTGTCCATTGGTTGGCCTGAATCAAGTCTTTAGCTTTCAAATTTGTAACATGCTACTTTTCCTACTGAGCATACCATGATAGTTTTTCCATCAAAGAAGAGCTCAGAATGTATCAAAACAATAAATCTTCCTGGCAGTCATCTTTGGACTTTGGCTTTCAGAGTCACCCCCCAACATTCATCGAAATATCGATATCTGAATGCCTGCCAGAGGATGAAAGTGAAACAGAATAGAAACCGAAAGAAACGTCCACCTTTGTAGAAATAAATGCATTACAGGAATACATTGTTTGAGAACAGACTGTTCTGTTTAAAAATACTGCAGGACTTTCTTTTAGAAATGGAACAATTACAATGAGATACGGATTATGTGGGTAATATAGAACTATTAAAGGGAAGTGATGCCTCTTGCTTAGAGGAAAAGGTTGGGCTCTGAATCTTTTGGGTAATTTAATGAAATATAGGACATTATGAGCATGTGCACACATATTCATACAGACTGTATATACATACATACAAGCACAACCTTGGAGGAAATAGACACTTCCATGAAGGAGGTCTGTGGACCTTTTTAGGGACTGTGGATACCAAGTTGGAGACTATGTTAAAGGAAGCAAAATATTGCCCATGTGTAGGGTTTTTCTTTTTTGGAGAGATTTTAAATTTCACTTTTGCATATGGTGACCTCATTACTTTGATGACCAGCACAGAATGGAAGGAAAGAAACAAGTCTTAGAGTTCTATGTCAATGAAATCAAGAGAGCTTGCAATTGCATAGGGCTTTTTGCTTTTGAAACCATATTTCCATCTACTATGGCAGAGGCTGGTCCTGTAGTATTATCTTTACTTTTCAGGAGAATAAACAAATGTGGGAGTTAAGTGTCTGCCCCTGAGTCCATGATCCCTAACCCACTGCTACTTTACTCTGACAAGGGCTTTCTTTGAATCCAAATCAAATTCTTGTCAACTTGACTTTTCTTTCTTAGTTTACAAGCACTTAAAGTAGGCCTATAGTGAACTTGTGCTACAACCCACTTGTGTTCTTTCCTATGATCTTTGAGAAGATGATATTGATTTTAGATGCTTTAGACAGGCCAGTATTTGGGCAATTTATACAGCCAAAGGAAACACATTCTTTTCACTCTAAATAAGAAATTTGCCATCACCTACCTTCCATAACTCCCTTTTTATGTTATCTTCAGAATCCTTCCAAAAGGAGTCTGTAGTCTCTGTACCAGTTAATCATCTTATTTCAGAATGCTCCATAAGATATGAAATTGAGAAGAGTGGCAATTTCCAGCTGACTCAGATAAAATTAAAAAATAAAATAGAAAAAAAAACTAAAAAAAAATTCATAGCTTCTTCTTGAAATAACCAAATAATTGAGACAAATATAAACCATGATGAAACCTACAGCCATTTCCTGGGCATCATTGTTAAGAGTGGGTTTTACTGGTTTGGTAGTCAGAATGTTCATCAAAAATAACCACACTTAATATTTGTGCCACCCCTTTAACATGGTTACCAACACTTGTTTTATAGGACACAGATTGTGAGGAGTCAGATGTGGTTTAGACTGTGGTCTTACCTGAGTCCAAGCCACCAGGTTGAAAAACAAAAAACAAAAATCAACCACAAATCTAAAAGTATCTCAAATATCTCACATGTTTATGGTGTTCTACCCTCTAAAAATAGACTCACATCTGCCATTTTTTAATCTCTGTGTGTGGTTCTGGGGATTGAATCCAAGGCCTCACACATCCTAGGCAAGTGTTCTACCACTGAGCTACATCCATAGCCCTCATTTGTGACTTAATTTCATCTTTGTCTATGGAATCATCAAGCAGGAAGCTGGAATCATGTGTTACATGTGGTCAACTGAGGCTGAGAGAAACCCAAGAACTAAACTAGAACTAAGGTCTTTTCAACCCCAGCCTTTCCCATTGTGCTAGAATCACTGGTCCATTTAACCAACATGATTGTTATGCTAGGGAAGGGCCAATAAAGTTGGCTCTTATTTTATACCTATTTCTTCTGACCCTCCTATGTCCTTGCAGGAAGCTCCTCAAATTGACTTTCAAGATTGAGGTAACCAATTTTCTTGCTGTTTGCTTAAGAGCACTCATTTTGAAGTACATGAAACTGGCTTAGACCTTTAGACAGATTCCCCAGGGGATGACTTATGTGTGCAGTGGTGAAAGTCGATTTAACAAAACCATTAATTTGAGTTTCTGGGAATAAACAGTAGCTGTCACCCGCCATCAGAAAATACACAGATAGTGCTTTGTAATCCAAATTGCAAAGTGCCCGAGAATACGACTGAATCAAGGAAAATAACTTTGGTGGTTGTTCAAGTCTGTGTATTGTTTTAACTTTCTGGCCAGGATGGTTCATTTCAGCGTGGTTTTCAGAAAACTAGATATTGGGTTGTGCCTGCCACATTTCATCAGTCATGCTGTATTACGTGCATTAGGAGGCCCTATGAATTCTTTTGGTCTCAGATTTACTGCAAGATGAGGCAGAAATCCATTTATGAATCCAAGGAAAGAGACTGTTAAAGATAGTCCCCCCTTCACCAGGGGAGACAGCCCTTGCTTTTCTCTCACCCTTCTCTGGCGACAATCCTCCTGCCAAACCTAGTTCCTCTCCCGCAATAAAGAGACTTACAACTCAAGTAAAGCTAAATTCAAATAGAAGGAAAATATTTTTCAAAGAGGCGTGGCTGTTTTAGAAATAATCTTTATTTTTTTTTAAAACAATTCACAGTAGATAGCATGGCTGTAATGAGCTTATTTAAAAAAAAAAAAACACCCAAAAAACCAAAAACCAACCACCAAGGATGAGATGAGCCCCAAAGAGAACATCTACCGATATTCTCAGATGTCTGGAGTGGGTGCTCCTGTACCAGCCATGTTTATTGACTTTCTGCTTTGAAATTATTCAAGATATTTAATGTGGAATATTTCAAATATACAGAAAAACAGAATGTCGTATGTGGCACCATCATCCAGGTAGATATGAACATTTTGCCATCTTTTCTTCAAATCTCCACTATTTTTCATATAAACAATAAAATTGTGTGATTCACACACATATATACACACAGACCTACATATGTGTATAAACACATAAAGTATTGTAGATAGAAATGAATTTTAATTTTAAATATGTTATTTTATATAATATATATATTTGTAATTGGTTACAGATATACACACTGAAGTCATTATTAATAAACATACTTTAATGGGGATGGGAGGCCCCCTGTATACACTTGGAGTCTCAAATTCCCAATAAAATATGTTTGATAATAATTCTTTTAGGAAAAAAAAATCTGTCAAACTCTTTACATCTTTGTATGTCAGAAAATATATTTATTTTGGTCTCCTATTTAAATATTCAGCAAACATAACATTCTAGGTTGACAAGAGAAACATTATATGTTGTTTGCTAAATTTTTCCTTTTCAGCCTGAATCTGTTATTCTGGACTTTCTGGTATCCCTTGCTGCTGATTGGGTCTGCCATTTTGTGTGGGTTACTTTACATTTAGACTCAAATACTCAGTGGAAACCAAAATCTAAGCTACTGCTTGCTATAGGCTCACAACTCCAACTTATTTTGTCAAAGAGATATTGATCTTACTTTTGTCTCTGACCATATATTTTATATTATCTTATTTTTTTTCCATTTCTTTTCATGGTCTATTGCTAGGTGAAACTTGATCTAAGGAAAGAAATAAGAATAAAAGCTAAAAATTTAATCTCATTATGATAGCATCTCCCCACCAGGATAAGGGATCCTGCCTATGCTACTGTTAATTTAAACACTTTGGAGGAAAAAGGAAAAAAAAATAGCTCTTCTCTTGCACCTGTAGACATTTCTATGATGGTACTTGTCTCACTGTTTGGTCATAATTTATCTGCCTCACTGTCTAGATGATTCTGAGCTTTTTGAGGTTTTATGTCCAATGAACATTTGAACCTCCAGGAATTTGGCCCACTGCCAGGAACATAGTAGGTGCATTAAGAAATGGATGCATTAGTCAACAGAGCCTTTAGATTTGAATCCTTAGGAATTTTATTTTAAGGTTCTAGACATTTCTGTCCTGTTGATGATTACTGAATCGAAAGATGTGACTTTATACCCACAAGTCCTGTGCTTTTTGCTCAGTGTCTTCTCCTTCAGGGCCACTTTCTGGAAGGTACCTTCTAAGTTGATGTGGGAGAATCAATCACACAGTTTTCTAAAGTGTGCTGGAAAGGAAGTCAGCAAGAATACAGAGGGACAGAGCCAATGTTCTTAAAGTTGCTTTGTCCTTTGGGGGAGAGAGATGAAAGAAAGTGGAACACCATTGACTGTTCCCACGGAGGTGCTGAATGACAACCACTGGTTTTAAACCATAGTTGACACATAGTTGAAAAACCCACAGTTCTGGTTTCTCAGATTTAGTGACTCAGGTGTTCTAGGTAGCAAAGGACAGATTTAGTCCATGATATGTTCACCTCTGGAATCTCGTGGCTCCAGTAATAAGTTCTAACAGTGTCCTGTTTATTTAGAAAGATGAAGCAGCTTAAGGTTTGACTGTTAGTCTAAATAGAACAGGTAAGCTGTTCAAATTCTAAACCAAAATGAGTGACAAGGAAATGTTCATCCATATAAATATGTGACAACTAGGAAAAAACCAATCTGGTCCAAATGGAGCTGGCCGTTTTCTGTTCTGTAGACACAGTTAAGGGGCCTATGGAGAAATGAACACCAAGGCTGCTGCTCTCAAGCCAGCTTATTATAGCCTTCCATTGTTCCTTATCTGACCCAGATTCTGAGTCACTACTCTGAACTTAATTTAAGGAGTGGTTCAGTGTAATGAGTTTCCAACTCCGTGCAAAAAACAAATTTGCATTTTTCCAACTGATTAGTTTCTCTACTGATTAACTCAGCAAGGTCAGCTTTTGGTCACTGATGCAGCTGATAGGCACAGCTGATATTTTCCAGTTTTAGGTTGAGAAGTCTACCTTGAAGCTCTCATTTTCACTGCTGAAGGACGAATTATGAGAATTCAGAAGGGAAGGAAAGGCTGGCATGCTCACACATCTACTTTGGTGCTTATGGCTTCTGTTGTTTGGGGACTTAGCAAGGGACAAGCTCAACTCCCTTCCTCTCCTTTCCTAGTGCCAACTACAGAGTCCTTTATGAGAAATGCCAAAGATGGTCCATGGCAGGGGTCTCATGGTTGCCCTGGAAACATAGTATAAAATAGAAAATATGGGCTTTGGAAACAGAAGACACTGGATTGAAATCCCTAGTTCTACCATGATCAAAGCTATGTAAACTTGAATTAGCTCTGTGCCTTGGTTTGCTCATCTGTACAATGGGGACAGTATTAGCCTTCTCATGTTATTGGGAACAAAACAGGAAACATGTGACAATGCTATTAGTAAATAATAATTATCTTCCATTATTGAAGTCCTAGGTCATATATGGTGGTATCTAAGAAGGAAGCATAGTAGCACTTATACTACAATTCTTTTCTGTAAGTGTCCATATTATTGCTGTTCTACAGTGTAGTGGTTGGACAACCTTGACTATGGATTGGACTCCACTCAAATCTTACAGTATCCATGAGGCCTCAGCAGATCACAGATTGCTCCTTCTCTTGATATCAGGAAGACTTATGGTGAAAGAGAATGATCTGAGTTTGTGCAGATGCATGTTCTTCTCAGCCAAATTATCCAGCTGAAATTTTATAACATCGTTTTATTTTTAGTGCATTTGCTTTTATACTTTCTAATTTCTGGAAAATGTTGCTGTGTTTCTGGTTTTGGTCATGATCTAAAGTTTCCATTAACTATGGGGTTATTTAAGAAAAAAAGAAGTGATTAATTTATATAACGCTATTGAATAAATAATAGTGATTCCAGTAGATGTGAAAATGACAGAGGGCAAACTATCAGATTATCAAGCAGGTGACTGAACTTTAAGAAATGTAAGTGTGGGGGCCTGGGCTGTGGTTCAGTGGTAGAGTGCTCGTCCAGGGGGATTGAACAACCTTACCCATCCAGGCTGAGGTGAGGCACTGGGTTTGATCCTCAACACCACATAAAAATAAATAGATAAAATAAATGTATTGTGTCCATCTACAATTAAATAATATATCTAAAAATAAATAAACAAATAAATAAAAAGGTATTGTGTCTGCCTACAACTAAGAAATATTTTTAAAAATAAATATAAGTCTGTTTCACTTGGCAGAACTCCACTCAAAGGGTCTGCTGTCTTTTGAGTTTACAAATTGCTTCTTTCCTATTTTCCCCTCAAATGGACTGTTACCATCTTAGCAAAGAATGTCTTTCTACATCCTAACCTAACTGTCCTATGATGTATTTGCATGAAACATAGTTATTACTTGATTGAAGAAGAGAGTAATATATTTCTTGATTCAATCTTGTAAATTGGCACACACCCATGGAAGTATAATCCATAGAAAAATAGTTATGCTGTGAACAATTACAAATTGTGATAAAAATGAGAACATAACTCACCCACTGTGACTTTTCTTCCTTATAGGCATCTCTTAGTTGTTGCTGGAAACAGAATATTACTGTAAGCCTAGAAATCAAGGGAGAGAATAGAATTTTTCTGTACTGGATATTAGAATTAAAAGAAGTTCATCTTTGAGAACCTACCAACAGGGACTGGCTACTCTGTCAATTAGGCATGACTGGCCAGCTGCAGAGAGGAGCATTTTGATGTGGTGGCCCTTGTCAGTCCCTATTTGTCATAGGAATTATTCTCTACTTGATTATTGGGAGTAGAACTCTGATCATTGGGAGGTGCCAAAGAACATGAAAGAAATTCTTGGTTAAATGTGTAATGCCATGTACCCTCACGCCTTAGAAATGGCTCCTATGCACTGTTCAGCAAATAGTTTTATTTGGTTTAAATGAAGTATCCATCTGTCAGGATGAATTACGTTAATCAGTTATTCAAAGAGAGGTCCCTGTGTTACACGGTCATATTGTATTGGCAATATGGAAAGAGCCCACTCACCAGCTCCTCTCATCCCAATGATTCCTAGAGTGCCCCACTCTGAAGTTAGACAGGGCCACCTCTTCTTTCAATGTCTTTATCAAATGATGCAGTTAGATTACTGAGGTTGATTCTTTAATCAAATCTGCCCCTGTAAGATGACATTCTATGAACAGCAGATCAAACTTTTCATTTTCTAACATTCAGATGTACTGAAAATAGCAGTCATTCTTATGGGGTGGGATATCCTTTTAGCTTTAACATTATAATGTTTTTTTTTTCCTTTTTCAAGGTGGTTAACTTCCATGTCATCTGCTGAGTAGGATCATAGAAAAATACTTTTCTCTTATGATCTTGTTTCTGCTTTGAATTAACCATTTGGTTTGGCACACAGGAATAAATTCAGAGCAGCATTTATGGATTCCAACAACTTATGTTTAACCTAGAGGAAGAAAATCATGCTCTGAAGAGTAAAATTTGGCCCTATGTAGGATTTGTATCTATTACTGGATATTATTTGATATATTTTTATATATTTATTATTTGATACTATTTGGGTTTTTTAATCTTTTATTGTCTGATTCTTGATGCTCCTGAGGAGAGTTGGACAACCAAAGGCCCATTTGTGGCAAAATGGAATAGTATTACAATAATCATTAATTATTACAGAGTATTAATAAGGAATCTTATTTGCTAATGGCAAAACCCAGTTCAAACTAACCTATACCAAAATAACTGCTTTCTTATTTTTAATGTTTTATTTTGGGTGGTGGGTTGGAGAACATATAAAACTTAAGTTCCTGGGATAACTGGAGACAAGCACTGGGCTTTGTCTTCTTCTTAACGTTGCACTGACCCCATTCTTTCCCATTGCAAAAGGTCTTTACATGTCAGGGAAGTGCCCATTCTCCAGGAAGATACTAGAAAAAACACTCTATCTTTATGTCCCATGCCTGTTTCTTGGGCAGTCACTGTGGTTATGGAGGCAGGGTTTTTAAAATACATATATGTATATATGTTTTTTTATATACACATATGATGAATTTATATATGTATAAATAATACATAATAATTATATATTCTGAAATTATGTTATAATTACATAATACATATTATATTATATAATACATTATATAAGTATTAATAATATGTATATATTTATATATGTATATATTATTATAATAATATGTATATGTTATATATGTGTGTGTATATGCAGTTGCAGTTCACTCTTGGAAAACGTTAGAATTCTGGAATCTGAATGAGGATTAGATAGAGACTAGCAGCAATGGCCCCTCATAAAGTTAGGTGATGACCTCAATTAGTACCTACTATGTTGAACTGAGAAAGGAGGATGAGAATCGAGGGCAAATTCATATTGTGATGATGTTGGACAAATAATAGGAGGAAAAACAGTCTCCTAAGATTATTTCCAGTAAAATCTGATGTGTTGATTGGGATGAAGGCCATATTGCTATAAAAGAAGAGACCCTTAAACACAGACTAATGAGATAGACATGTGTCTCTCTCCTGTTACAGTCTAGAATTGGACAGAGGTGCAGACTGGTTGAGTCACTTTGTTCCATGAGCTCCTCCAAGGAACCAGGTTACTTCTGTCTTCCTGCTCTGCCTTACTCTAGGCTCAGATCCACATAATTAAGTCTGGTTCACACCGTTACCTTTGCACTCCAGCCCATAGGAAAAGAAAAGGAGGGTAGAGGTCAAAACCCTCTTGATAAAAAAATCTGAAGCTGGATGTGGTGGAGCATACATGTAATCCCAGCTTCTCAGGAGGCTGAGGCAGGAGGATTGTGAGTTCAAAGCCAGCCTCAGCAATGGTGAGGAGCTAAGCAACTCAGTGAGATCCTGTCTCTAAATAAAATACAAAATAGGGCTGGGGATGTGGTTCAGTGGTTGAGTGCCCCTGATTTTTCAGGTTACACAGATGGCTTCTCCTTTATTCATGAGTCACAACAGCCAGGTGCCACACATACCTACAAGGAAAGCTGGGAAAAGTGATCTTTTTGTTTTGTTGTTTTTTGGTGGTGTTAGGGATTGAACCTAGGGCCTTAGGCATGCTAGGCAAGCACTCTACCAACTGAGCTATACCCCCAGCTTGGGAAAAAGCAATCTTTAGGTGAGTAATCTCATACCCAGATAAAGCTCAAGGGGTTTTGTTGTGATAGAGACTGGAAAATAATTAGAATCCACTATGCCCACAAACGAGGAAGCTCCTTTAAACTATTGTAGCTGCAGTGTGGTGAAAGGTAAGCATATTCATTGTTTATGGTGCTGATTAAAATAATGCACTTAGCCAGGTGAGTGGGGGTCCACCCAATAAGCAGCTATGCATGTATACATTCCTACTTTGGTAGTACAGGCACCCTTTGCTTTGGCACCCACGTTACATTTACTGTCCTTTGATTTTCCTTGTGTCCGCTAAGACAAAAGGTAGATCGGGTCTCTGGTATCATGATATTTTTGCCCAATTTGAGTCTGAGTAACAAGGGTGAAAGGTGGAAAGAGACTTCCTTAGATTGGAAGAAATGACAGGTGCCGTGGCATTTATAATGAATCCATTTGTACCCCCATCATTGTTTGGCTTCCCTTGTGTAATTTTTCCTAGGCATTCTCCGCCAGTTTCCAGGAGTAGAAAACCCTGCCCTTCGTAGCATCTCTCCCGTCTTGGGCTAAACCAGCCTTCGTTTTCCAGGTCTCTAAGCAACAGAATCTTAAAAAATGAAATATTCATTTTCTGAAACCTAATTTAATTTCAGCGATGACTGGGTTGCAGAGCTTATCAGATCACAGAATCTGAAAAATTCTCGGAATTAACAATTCTCTCCTTGTGATGGAGTTTTTATTTAATTTTATTCCTCTATTTATTTATTTATTTATTTGGCTACACCTTGTTAAAATGTACACACTCTGTTTTAACCTCGGTGTGTCTGACAGTGATATACTCATTTGTGATCTAGGAGTAATGAGAAACATTGCAGGCAATCATCTCACTGTCAATAAACGAAATACATCATTATTTTTCTAAAATGGGGATTAGTGTTTCTCCCAAATGTAGCTTCTACCCTGAGTGAGAAATCAACTCTTCTTTCATTTTATTTTTGGAGCAAATTCTGAAGTATGGTAGTAAGGAACTCATCTTTCATAACTTCTGGGGCTGATGAGTCATTACCGACATGTAATATCCAATTAAAGCTGTGACAAATGTCATTGTGTGTCGTGCACCGTGGGGGTGATAAATTGTACCACATTTGAAAAGCCATGTTTTGGTAGATGTTGTTTTGCTGAACGACTGAAATTATAGCCTGCTTTGAATGGGGTGCTTTTGTTTTAAATACAGGGTAATGGAGTTCTAAATAGAGAGATCAGGTTAACAGAAGACTAGCAGTTGAAGTTTTGCTATAGCCACCATTTCTACCTGTAGCCAGTATCCTTCTAAATTCCTCAAGGTATGGTTGCCCCTAAAAAGTTTGGTCCAGAAGACTTCATTTCTCTTTGAATGATGTGAGCCATTTTGGTTAATTCTAGTTCCTTTGTGTTGTAGGCCCTCAAAACAGTACAGAAACTCTAAAATCCTTCAATGAAGTTGTCTGATATTCAGACAAATGGGAAGAGTTTACATCCTTCAAATTTTACCTTTCTGTAAAATTTTTAAACAGAGAGAGTGGATGATTTAGTTGAATTTTGTTTATCAGGCAGTTTTTCATCTCTCCATATAAACCTTCCTTTGCCAGTATACATATTTTATGATTGTGTCTCACTGTCTTACGTGGGTCTGTTCTAAAGCTTAATATTTCCTGATCTTAATAAAGAGATAAAGAAATTGGTAATGAAGCTGAGCATGGTGAACCACGCCTGTGATACTAGCTTTTCAGGAAGCTGAGGCAGGCAGATTAAAAGTTTGAGGCCGGCCTAGGCAATTTAGTGAGACCCTATCTCAAAATGCACATTTCATATTGAGTGCTATATAAAATACGCAGATGGTTTTCCTACAGCACAAATATTTCTAACAATATTGGAATATGAGATAGATTTGTTATAGAATACAATTTACATTTATCAGTCAGATATCTGGTTTAATAATATGGGGAGTATGTCCATTTTCAGCCATCATGGATATATTAGTCACATCCATTACTATAGCAAACACTTGAAATAAATTAACTTATAAAGAGAGCAGGTTTATTTTGGCTCACAGTTCTGGAGGTGTCAGTCCATGAATGATTGGTCCCATTTCTTTGGGTCTGTGGTGGTGGTGTATTTCATCTAGGTGGGAGTATGTGATAGAAGAAATCCCAGGTGTGGAAGGGAGAGGGTGGGGGGAGGAAGGGAGAGACAGAGAGACAGAGACACATACACCTCCTCCCCAGCATGGTCCCAGTGATATACAACCTCCTGCTAGTCCCACCTCTTAAAGGTTTCTACCACCTTCTAATAGCATCAAACTGAGGACCAAGCCTTTAACACATGGGTCCCTTGGGGATATTCAAGATCCAAACCAATGGATGAGAAGACCAATTCTCCTGCTAAGAAAGACTAGAAAAGCTGAAGAAAGTTTACAAACATATCATTTTGAAGGCACTAGAGAGATATCAAGGTGGACGTTTTTCAGGGGCCATGACCCTGAAGAGAAAGGAAATGCAAAAAATTGAGTCTAAGCCACTTGAAGCAATTTCCAATTCAAAGGTAGTTCAACACAAAGAGGAGAAAACCAACCAAGTGGTAAGAGCACAAGGAGGCTCCTAAAGGATGAGAAAGTAGTAGAAGCTCCTGACAACATAGATGAAATGGACAAATTTATAAGAAGAGAAATTATTAACATTTACTTAAGAAAGAGAAGATTTTAATACTTTCATATCTAGTAAAGGGTCCTCAATAAAAATCTTCCCAGAAAGAAGTCCCAGCTTCAGATGGGTTTATTAGTAAATGGATCTAAACAGTAAGGAATAAGTAATATCCCAAAGTCTCAGGTGTTGAAGCCTTGGTCCCCAGTGCAGCAAAGTTAGGAGGTGGTGGAAAATGTGGGCAGGGGGGTATGGCTGGAGAAAGCAGGTCACTGGGAGCATGCCTTTGAGGACTACATCATACCCTGGTCCCTTCTTTTTTCTCTGTCTGCTTCCTGGCTGCCATGAGCTGAGCAGCTTTCCTGTGTCATTATGTTCTGCCTTGCCTCAGGCCCAGAACAATGGAAACTGCTCACCATGGACTAAAACCTCTGAAACCATGAGCCAAGATAAATTTTTTCCTCTTCTAAGTTGTTCAGGTATTTTGATCACAGAAATAAAAAGTTTACTAACACAGAGAGAATAATTACTGACTCGTTTTATGAAGTCAGCATGACTTGAAAGCAAAAAATCTGACAAAGCATTCTAAGAAAGGAAATTTACAGATCAATTTCTCCAAAAAAGATATAAAAAGTCTTAATCGAAAGTTTTAACAATAATATCAAAAGATATGTACAAAGTAAGTCAGGTTTATCCCAGGAATCTAAGTTTGATTTAACATTTTAAAGTTACTATAATTTAACATGTGAATAGAATAAAGATAATTATCTCAATAGATTTTATCATTATCTCAATAGATACAGATATACATTTGGTTTAATTCAGTATTTATTGTTTAAAAACTAGCAGGAGAAGAAAAATTAATACCTGATCAAGTGTATGTACAAAAAATACCTATAGCAATGTGGTATTTATTAAGGGCAAAATATGGAAATCTTTCTCCTTGAAAACAGGAATGAGACAAACATGTTGTCCCATTTGGATTTATTATCATATCAGAAGTCCAATGCAATAAGCGAAGACAAAGAAAAAAAGTATTTAGCGTGGAGAAGTAGAAATAAAAATGTCAACTTATTCTAGTTTCTTCTGCTTACATGGTAAATTACATTACATGCTAAAGTGGCTTCACAGCTGAGAGGTCTCTGCAGGCAGCACTCTCAGCATTTCATAACTGTCTCAGGGAGGACAGCCATCTTCAAGTCCACATTCTATCTCGGAGCCTTACTATCCAATGACTGATGGGTATAAGTTATAAAATCCTGTTTTCTCATGTCCATTTGGGCATTCTAACTTTAGAATTCTATATCCTAAAGACTGAGGCCTTTGTTGAGACTACCTCACTGTGCAACTTCTTCATCTCTTTCATGGGTATGGATCCCTAAAGCTGCCTAATAAACCTCCTGTACACTGGTCTCCCATTCAGGTTATGCTTTCTGAAGAACCAAACCTTCAACAATTAACACTAGAAAGAGTTGGAAAAAGTAGATATTAAGATGAGATTTTGAAGTTGGACATTCCTTTCTGCCTAAGTGGCAATGATAATGCATCACTGGTGATAGATAGAACACAACACTGTCATAAGTTAGTGGTACTATTATTAGTATTTTTACTAGTTGTATAACAGGATAGTATAGTGTCAGAAGGAATTCAGAAGTGAGTGAAATAGTTGGTATTTGGGAAACATGGCGGCACAATAATAAAAAGGACAGTAGGCATGGATAATAGTTGAAAAGCTCCATTGATTCTTTGGAAAAAGACAAAAGGCTGAGAGTAATCAATTGGCAATGAAAAGGTGAAGAGAAAACCCAAAGGACCTCCTTGGTGGCAAATAAAAGATTTTAATCTCCTAAAGTCTAAGAGTAGAGAAGACTGGTTGGCAAACATGAAGTGAGTACAACTACTTTTATCTACTAAAAGGGATCATACAAGTGCCCCTATATGGTAAACAGAAATATATAACTATGTACTCCAAAGGCTTGTACAAAAATGTTCATAATCACAGTATTTTTAAAAGTGTAAAACTGGAAATAACAGTAGTGGGGGAATAGATTGTAATATACTTGGTCAAGGACTACCAAGGAATAGCTTATGATTCCATTTATGTAAATTTAAAACCCATGCAAAACTAATCTGTGTTGATAAAAGAAGAAAAAAATGGGCACCAAGAGGACTTCTGGGGACGGCTGTGGCTTGTCTAGGTGATACATGAGTGTGTTCACTTGAAGGAATTCATTGGTCTGTACAGTTGTGGTCATGTACTCTCCTGTATATTACACTTGAGTTAAAATGTTAAAATAAAGTTAGAGAACCAGAAGAGTCTGGAACTAGTGAAACCAAATGCTGTTGTACTTGAGATGGAAACTTTTTTTGAGTGGCACTGGGCATTACCTTCCCACCAGGCTTGTTTCCTTACTCCTGTGTCCAGGCGTTTTCTAGCCTGACCGTAGGCTTTTCCTCATGGAAAACTGCTGTTGAATATGTTTACTTATCCTGGTGTAATGCCAATTCGGTGAGAGCAGGGATCTAAATTGCTGTATCCCCTGCATCTATGTCAATGCCTGGCACACAGTAGCTGCTCAATAAATATTTGCTACATAAATGAATAAGTATTCAGAGTATGTATGATAAAGAGACAAAGTAATCTATTTTCCTAATCCCTCTTCTATTTTCATGAGATCAACATTTTTTCTTTTTTTCTCTCTAGCTTCCACATATGAGAGAAAACCTTTAACTCTTGACCTTCTGAATCTGGCTTATTTTACTTAGCATGTTCTCCAGTTACATGCATTTACCAGCAAATGTAATTTCATTCTTCTTTATGGCTGAGTGAAATTCCATTGTGCGTGTATGTGTATCACATTTTCTTTACCCATTCATCTATTGAAGGGGCACCTAGGCTGGTTCTATAACTTGGCTACTGTGGTCTGTGCTGCTATAAATGTTGGTATGCATGTTATCACTATAGCATGCTGATCTTAGTTCTTTTGGATAAATATCAGAGAGTAAGATAGCTAGGTCATATGATGATTTCTTCCTTGATTTTTTTTTTTTTTTAACCAGGGATTGAACCCAGGGGCACTTAACCACTGTGCCACCCTTTTTGTATTTTTTATTTAGAGACAGGGGTTTCACTGAGTTGCTTGGGGGCCTCACTAAGTTGCTGAAGCTGTCTTTGAACTTGAGACCCTCTTGCCTCAGCCTCCTGAGCCTCTGGGATTACAGGTGTGTGCCACTGTACCTAACTGTTCCTAGTATTTTGAGGAATCTCCATATTGCTTTACAAAGTGGTTGTATTCATTTGCAGCCTCACCAATAATGTATGAGTGTACCTTTTACCCACATCCTTGCCAGCATTTATTACTATTTGTATAGTTGATGACTGTCATTCCATCTTGGGTGACATAAAATATCAGTGTAGTTTTGATTTACATTTCCCTGATTGCTAGGGATGTTGAACATTCATATATTTCTTGGCCATGTCTATTTCTTCATTTGAGAAATATCTGTTTAGGGGGAGGGAAGACAAGAGGGTAGGTAAAAGGGAAAGAACTGGGGAATGAAAGTAACCAAATTGTGGTATGTACATGTATTAATATAAAATTCATTCCAATTTCATTTATTACTATAATGCACTAATTAAAAAATAAATAGAAAGAGGATCAGGGAAGAGAGGAGGGGAGGGAAAAGGGAAGTACTGGGGATTGAGAATGCATAAACTATGTTATATGCATTTATGAGTATGTAAAATTATAATGCACTAATAAAAACATTAAAAAGAGACAAAGTCCTTTGTTTGAGCAGAAGTTAAACTTCTTCCATACTGGATTTGTTCTGTGATATTTACATTTTATAACTAAGCACAAGCATTTGTTCTTAAATTAATGCAGAAAGTATCACTTTGTTACTGTGAATCCGAAGCTCTCTATCCCCTAATTCCTATTTTCTCCATCAAAACAACAATTTTTTCACACAGTATTTTTCATAATGATAATTTCTTGGGGATGCAACCACACATTAAAGCAAAAAAGAATGAATGTAATAAGATGGCAAAGTGGAAGGACTAGATTATAGACACCACAAAAATCTGGAGGAGGAAGAGATCCTCTGGGGCTGAAGCATTCAGGGAAATTCCCTGAGTAAGCAGGAGTTTGAACTGCCACAAAGGACAAATAGAATATGAGGAGGGACCAGGTGCCCAGTTTAAGGAAGTAAATAAAGGCATGGAGGGTGGGGCCTGTTCATACCACTCTGACTCGGGTACGGGCAGCCTAAAGAGATGAGGATCCATTATGGAAGCTCAGAGGGAGGAGGAGATGTGGCTCAAGAACCTAGGGCACCTCCAGCTCCATATCATTGCTTATTGCTTCTGTTCCTAGGCCACATTCATTATTATTGTTTATAAATAACCTTGGCCTTCCCTTCCCTGGGTCAACCATAGTATTTATTGTGGTAATGATGGTCCAGTTAGAGGTGGTGTGTATCCTAAGCATGCATGTATATACTCACTGACATGGTCATTTATTTGCTTCTCTAAATCATTGCACCTCCTCCTTTTGGAAGCTATGGTACAGATCTTTTCATTACTGATAATTGAGTGTCCATTTTAGACTAGACATTGGGGTAGGAAGATGAGAAAGAGGCAGTTTAGCTTTCTCTAAGTAATAGGAAAGAAACAGCTACATAAATATTTGCCATTCAATGACATGTACACGGTGTCAGAATGATATTTGAGAAACAACATTAAAGAAGGGGACAATAATCAAAATTGGTACTGGGGATAGTTGGGTTCAAGAGAAGATAACTCATCCTTTTTTTGCTCCTGGGACACAGTGCTGAGTTTTGAGTCGGTGATGTGGTCACTGCCAATCCTGAACAAATCAAAAGGGGAAGAAAATGAGATATAAGCAGGAGTCACAAGTGAAAGTTCATAGGTTGAATAGAGCCAGAAAAAAAATGACCAATTTAGCTTATGGAATTAAGAGAGAGAGCAAAGATGATTAGGTATATTTTAAAAGTAGGGCTACTGTGAATAGATCTGGATTAACAGTTTCTCTTGAGATTGCAGAAAACCTGGCACCACCTGCCCCTTGTCTTTTCATGGCAACAAGTGCCAGCCATTGCCATGCTATTCTTCCTTTCTGGTCCCTGTAAGGATTTCAACTCAATCCCTATTTAATGGCATGGTGGGGTCAAAGACCAGCTGAGGGTGTCTGTAGCATACCATATTGGGTAATGAAATTCTGTGCTTTGGGATTTTATCAAAATATTATGTATCCATCAGGGAAGACTATTAACATGTGGTCACATGCCAAAGCTCTAAAAAAAAATTCTGCAATGGAATTGTGCATTCACTGATTTAGATGTAACCTTAGAGAGAGGGAATTGTAGTTTCCTTCATGTTCTTAATGCTACTTTACTTCAGAATGACTGTGAAGATGAAAATATGATTAAAAAATGAGGATTTTATATAATGGGTGGATGCAGTTTACAAACACAAGAGAGGAGGGAAAGAGCAAAGCAATAGATGCAATAAAACTTTTTCAATGGAATAACTGAGCATGCAAGAGCTTGGAAAAAGAGCAGCATCTGGGGAGCCCTCTAAATTTTAAGCAATAACTAATATAAACATTGGTGCACTAGGTAGACTGAGGTTGGTGGGGAGTGAGGAGCCTCCAGCACTGCCTTCAACATCAAGGGATGGCCGGGTGCAGTGGCACACACCTGTAATCCCAGTTGCTACAGAGGCTGAGGCAGGAGGGAACATGAGTTCAAAGCCAGCCTCAGCAAAAACGAAGTGCTAAGCAACTCAGTGAGACCCTGTCTCTAAATAAAATACAAAATAGGGCTGGGGGTGTGGCTCAGTGGTACAGTGCCCCTGAGTTCAATCCACAGTAAATATTCCCCTACCCCATGCCACCCCACAAAAAATCAAGGGATGGTTACTTTGAATGAATATAATAGTTTTCCATACTGGTGATAACCCTAAACCTTTCTTGAGCCTATTGAATGGTAAATAAAATAACATTAAACAAAACAAAACAAAACAGGAAGGTTAGCAGGCAGAAGAAGTCGAGTAAATCAAAGCAGATTAGAAACCCGGCAGCAGATGTCTTTCCCTTGGCATTTAATCCGTCAAATAGAGGTGGTTTATGGTTAATATGCAGGTTAGTTATTTTCACTTCCTCATCAGAATCTTGGCTTCTTAAATGACAACTTTCTTCTTATAATTAGTGTAAGTAGAACTCAGACACACATTAATGGGGTCTCTTTGCAACCAGTGAAAAGGAGAACTGTCTTTTCTCTGGAGAAAAGGAACAAAATGAAAATGGTGGGTAGGAAGAGTGAAGGAGGGAAAATAACTTCCTTCTCTGAGCACATTTTCCAGGAGTTCCACCTTTACAGTAATTGGCTTTGTAAACTTATATGATGATATCATGGTTATTGAATCTAGATAAAAGGGCATCAGATGGAGTGACCTGAAAGGAAAATAGTGAGTAGATCCTCAAACTGCAGTGTCTTTTAATATACTTATTCTCTCCTCATCCAACAGAACAGTCCCCCAGCCTATTCTCATGCTCAATTTCCCTAACCTAGAATTTGCTCTCGGAGTGAGGAAAATTAGCTTGGTGAACCAGGATGAAGGTTCGTGGGAGTTCAGTGATTTTTTTTTTTCTCTTTTCTGTAAGCAAGTTTATTAACAAAAGGAAGGCCGTTGTCCCAGGACAGTAGGTCTCAATCACTGCTATCCAAGAGATCACTTGGGCCTCTTCTTAAAAATAACCAGACATCGGCTGGGGATGTGGCTCAAGCGGTAGTGCGCTTGCCTGGCATGCATGGGGCACTGGGTTCGATCCTCAGCACCACATTAAAAAAATAAAATAAAGATATTGTGTCCACCGAAAACTAAAAAATAAATATTAAAAAATTCTCTCTCTTTAAAAAAATAAAATAAAATAACAGGCCTAGTCGCCTCCTGTACCCACTCCAACAATTAAATCAATCTCTTAAGTGGAGTTTGGGCATAAAGATGTTTGAAAAAGTCCTCAGATGATTTTAATGTGCAGTCAACATGAGAAGATTTGAGATTTAGGTCGGTTTCTGAAGCTGTAGGGACTCACAGAGGGGTCCATGTTAGCCCAGGGGTCAGCAACCCTCTTTAGACAGGACAGGAAACCAAAGGATAAACTACTTAAGCGAGAACTCTGGTTCCTTGCTTTCCCCCAATTTTTTCTTTGAGCTAGTGAACGTCTGCCACTGGTCCGGGCCGGCACCGTCTGTGCTACCTACAGCGGCAGTACCTCAGGTTTCCTGGTCTAACTAACCCTCTAAGGTTCAACTCTTTGCCTTCAATGACAGAGAGCTCTGGCTCCACCCATTGCCCTGAAGTACCCTGGGAACCCCACCCAGCTAATTAGAAAAGGAACTGCCCTCACCCAGAGTGATTGGTTCAGGAGCAGGCACGTGACTGGATCCCAGCCAATGAGAGACAAGTTTTCATTGAACGCAGCCCAGGCGCTTTTGCGCACTGTCCATCATCCTGTCTGGTGGGGGCGGAGCCAACCTTGGACAACCAGGAAGTGCTGGAGATAAGAAGGCCCCGGGAGATGCCCAGGCCCTGGAGAGATGGGGCTTCCAGGTAATAGCCACACTTAGTCTTCCTCTTTACGGAAGCCCTGGGCCTCCTTTCTTGCCTGAGCTAATATTTGCGGCCACCTTTTTGTCACAGTTTAGCATTCTGCCCGACTGGCTCTTCCTGTCCTTTGAGAAATGTAAAGAAATATCTTGTGCTCGCAGCAGCCATGGATGTCCTGAAGGGAGATGCTGCCCAGAAGTGGAATCCATTGAAAGGCCCTGTCAGGGAAGGCCAGCAGACGCTCAGCCAGAGTGGGGCGCAGACTTGGATTTGTGTAAGAGTGTGAAGGTTGCCAAAATAAAAATAGAGTTTCTTGAGTCAGCCCTAACAACAACAAAAATAAATAAATAAAGCCGGGAGGTTATAAAGAAAGCCTTATGCATGACTGCCAGGTAGTAACTATTCAAACAGAGTGCCACAATCCCGGCCTTACATAAAGCACTTGCAACTTTGTGCAAAAAGTACTTTTTCGAGACATTAGCTCAGCAAGTACAGTTAAACCTGGGACTAATGTCACCTTGTTATTAATCTCTGTGGCCAGAGACGATTATTTCCAAACATCTGATGTAGTCCTCATTTTTTCCTTTAAAAATTTCCTCTTGCCTCAGCCCCTTTGAATGAGACTATAGTTTACTATGGCAAGCAGAGCCCCATTGTGATGTTGGGCTTTTCCCAAATATATGTCATTATGCTCTGCAGAATCTTTCTTCCCTCCCCTCCCCTCCCCTTCCCTTCCCTTCCCTCATTTCCTAACTTTCTTCTTTCTCTTTCTCCCTTTCTCTCTCCCCTTCCTTCCTTCCTTCACTCTCTTTCTCTCCCTCTCTTTCTTTATTGAAAATTTCAGCCTCTGCCTTTTGTCTCTCTTCTTGGGTAGCAAATAGCATGAAGAACCACCTTGAAGGCAGCCCAGATGGGATCCTCCTGGGTGTGGGCAGAAGCTTGATGCTGGGAATGCTGGCAAAGTTGTAGGAGTGCCTCACAACAGGCCATTTGATTAGTTTCTTATGGACTCAGTGAAATTTGTACTTCTCTCATGGTCCAATGTCAAAAAAGAATAACCCACAGAAGAGTATTTGGTTCCTGTTCTCCATTTTTAATAAAAGCATATACTGTGCAAGCCTCTGGGGGCTCTCAAGAGTGTTGTAGCTAATAGTTGTGGAGAACTTTTTATGTGCCAGCCACGATATGTGTAGATACGCGTCTCAGATTCTTAATATATTCATTTTATTCTCATAACAATCATAGGAGGTTATTATTATTATTTTGTGCATTTTGTGCCTGAGAAAATCAGGGTGATTTTAAGTGAATTCTCACAGTCCCATGGCCATGAAGTTGCAGATGTGGGATTCCAAGTCTCTCCTAGCCTCAAGAAGGCTATTTCCTCAACCAGGAACAAATAGTCCTATATGGTAGGAAAGAAGAAAAGCCTGCGGGATCCTGGGTGATAGTGGATGCCATTGGCAATTACCTTTTTCAGGTGTGTATGTTTGTAGTCACTCTTAACCTCCTGAATGGAATGTTTGCTCTTCTTGACTTGGGCTTGGCTATATAAATATGTATTGATTTGGAGGGACTGCTCCTGGGGGTGAGGAGCACAGCAACTCAGATGTCAACTGGTGCCACCACTGTTCCAGATGCAGTAGCACATATACAGTGCCTGATCATTGAAACCATAAGGGGTGTTTTGTTGACAGAAGGCAGCATTTAACAACATTTTCCCTTTTTAACTTTAACATGTAAAGTAACATTTGGTTCCCTGGGCATTTTTGTTCTCATTGCAGGTCTGAATTGCGACCTAATTAGTACCATTGCCTCCAAATTGGAGCTTTCCTCTCCCAGGGATGGCGGGGGGCGGGGGGGGGCATTGGAGAACACTTCCTATCAGTTGTCCCCCACTGGCTGTATACTGATTTTAGTTTTTTCAACTTGTCCCTCTTTGCCCCCAATAGCTCAGAGGAACAAAGAGAATATAATCTTACTTCTTGCCACACCTTCTGTTTTGTTCTTTTTTTCCTACTTCATGGTCAGATTGAAAAACAAAGCATTTCAATGTGGCCATTCTCTCCTGTGGTCAGAGGCCAGCCCTGAAATTTCAAAGAAACCTTCTTTGTTCGAGATTTAAGAAAACAATCACCGCACAGCAAACATTGATATGACTTTTAATGGCCATTTACCTGATTAATATCCTTTCATGCTACAAGGCAGCATGAGACACGGGCGCTTTAATGAGAGCCAACAACAAAGCGTGGACCAGGTGTGTTACTAAGAAACAATCTCTTGTGTGATTTAATTAGTCAAAGCATTGCATGGAGCAATTATAAGCAACCTTACAGAAGTGGCAGGAGTACAGAGCCCTCTGCTTTAAATTGGTTTTTTAAAGAAAGACATCATGATTTAATAACTGTGCATCTCTAGTGAAAGAAGAAACCCTTCTTTAATTGGGAGCAAGAAGGAAAAAGAAATAACACGCTAATCACAATTTTTAGATCGTCCTCCACCTCCCCTAATTTCTTCCTGGGAAAAAGAAAGAAATAAAAACAACAGCAATTTATAGAAGGATTTGAGAAGGATTGTTTCTGTTATGCTTTCTTCTTCTTTTTTTTTTTTTCTGTTCCTTGAATTCCTCCCTCAATATCATCTTTGAAATTGGCATTCCAATTGGTGTGGTAACTTTGGAGAAAACCTGAAAAAACTCTACCTGGTCAGGCTGCATGCAGGACATCCTGCGATTTTAAAAAGTTGGCTTTATTGTTTTGTTGCATACAGAAGATCTGGGGGTTGTGATGGTTTGATGGGGCCTTTTTTTTTTTAATCCTCATGCCTTGGTTTAATGATGTGTCAACCTGCCACGGGAAGATTGACTGGCATAATGCTTATTACTTAAGATAAAGATAGATCTCTTGTGTGATGTAGGAGCTTTACAATAGATAGGGCCTTATCAGGGAAAGTCTGCCTAACCCAGGTAGGATTTGTAACTGGCTTCTACATTTCAGTTCTCTATACTTCTACTTAAATTAAGGAGACAAGTGTTCAAGAGGGAAATAAAGGGAAATAAAGGTTTGAGAACCAAAATTGAAACTTCCCTTCATCATCCAGCTCCCATGGTGCCAAATTCCTCGGTTGGGGGTCTGGGATGAATTTGTGCACATCGCTGGATTTCTAGAAACATGAGAAGCTGAACATCATATGTTCTGAGAGGGCCCTTGGTCTCTGGAGTCCCTGGGCAATGTCGGATCCTTTTACACATGACAGATCTCTTAAAGTATGAGGTGCTGTTGAGGATTCAGAATCTCCACCCGGCTTTGGGTTTTCAGTAACTCATTCCAGTGATGAGTTAGAGAGACAAGATATTGGCAGTATTGGTTGTCAGCCTCAGGGATTTGTAAACTGTGGCCCGCCTGCAGCCTGTTCTTGTAAAGATTTTTATTGGAACACAGCCACACCCATTCATTTCCGTATTATTGGTATTGTGCTCCAATGGCTGAGTTGTAGGATTTCCACAGAAACCATCTGGCCCCACAAAACTTAAAATATTTACTATCTGGCCTTTTATGGCTGACTCTTGTGAGCTCTCAGAAATGACTTTTGATGAACAATCCCTGCATTTGTAGCCTGTTTATTGAGAATGACCTTAGAGGAACCCTCCTTCCCTATTTCTCAGTGTTCAAGTGACTCAGGCTGAGTTGAATTTGAACAGTAGGAAGTTAGTATACCTTGGCACACTGAGAGGTTCTTCTCAGGCTGAAGGTAGAATTTAGGGAGGCAACTGGAGTCCACTTAGAAATACTTAGGAAGCCTTTCTTAGCCTTTGGGAAATTATGGATTGGGGAATGAATAAGTGGATAGCAGTCTCTGGATAATGAAGCCATATCCATATGCCTTAAGCTCTATTTTTTTTGGTGGATAAAATATATATGCTTTGCACATATAATCTTTTCTTATTCATATAGCCTTTTAATTTCAAAAGAAATACATACATCAATTTTATTGCTAAAACTACTTGAACAGTAAAGATAAAGCTAGTAGCCAGGGACAGTATTCAAAATACCCCATAAAGCAGGGCATGGTGGTGCACACTTGTAGTCCCAGAGTTCCCAGAGGCTGAGGCAGGAGGATCACGAGTTCAAAGCCAGCCTTAGCAAAAATGAGGCACTAAGCAACTCGGTGAGGCCCTGTCTCTAAGTAATACACAAAATGGGGCTGGGGATGAGGCTCAGTGGTCGAGTGCCCCAAGTTCAATCCCTGGTACCCCCTCCCCCCAAAAAATACCCAATAAATATGTGGCATGGGCACTGACTGATCAGGTGGATACCAGCCTTAGACAGTGAGTGCTGCCTAATAGTCTGCCCTGGCACAATGGGTATTCTGCAAATGACCCCCTTTGACCACTGAGTCCTGAGTCCCATCCATTTCGTTTCCTTCCCCTTCGATATAACTTTCTGGAAAGTGGTGTGTGCTTTTACATAGACACCCAGTGAATTTGGAGCATTTTGGGGATAGTTAGAAGATCTAAAAACAGTGCTAATACAGCACTGATGCATGACACCACACAGGAGAGGTATTCTTAAATACCTTCAAGTGCAATTTCTTAAAACGAATGTAGATGTAATTTGTAAAACACTAGTTCATTCAAAATGTCATTAAATTAACGTTTTATTTGAGCATAGGGAAGTAAAAAATAGCAGCTATCAAGATGATCTGAGAAATATTTCCTGTTAAAAAGAGCAACAGAAAACAAACAAGTATGTATATTCAAATATTAGCCTGGTTGGGTGTAAAAGTCTTTGGAAGGATACCAAAGGCAAACCTGGAAACTGATGAATTAGGAGATCGGGGTAAGTAGGAGATGATTCTTTAGTAGATTCAGATTTTCAAATCCTGTAATTAGCCCATTTATTTAAAAGAATGAAATGCTAACCAAAACAGAAGGAAGTGTGTTGGTGGTTAACGTTGAGGTGCTCTGGTCGGGTCTGCTACCCCTGACAACTGTTCTCCTATCAGACCAAATAATTGAGTGCTTAAATTACTATCAGCAACCTCAAGGGAAGTCTGGGCTTCCCTGAAATAAACTGCAGATTGAAAATCTTTTTTTTTTCAAAAAAAACCCAAAAAACCTAAACATAAAATATAGATCCACTAAATTAAAATCATTTCATTGAAACTTAAACAAGTAATCCCTGGAGGACCTGAACCAGCAAGCAGCAGCTGCTGCTCCTTGGGTCCCTCCCTTTCCCAGCCTGTGTTTGACCTTTGGGTCCCAGGGGTCATCTGCTCAGATCCACCTCCTCTAACCCTTCTGGCCTGTGAGTGGCAGGGGATGAGAGAGCAGCTGTTTCTGAGAGTTAGTGAACCCAGATGCCAAGGGTAGGACATTAGGCCTCAGCCCCCAGCCTTCCCAAACAGCAGGGCCGAGGAGGAAGGAGGCTTTCTCTCTCTCTGCACCTCTGGGGCCGATAAGAACACCCAGAAAATTCCCAGCTAGGATGGGAGAAGATAAGTTTTGCATGCACTTCTTATCAAAGGAAATTCAAAGCAGCTAGAGTTCTCTTTTTTATTGTCTTGTATAATAATGACAAAAATTTATTGAGTACTTACTATGTGCTGGCAATTCCTTAAGAGTGGGTTTTGAGCTATGATTGAGATATTTGGTGATGTATTATATATATGTATGTATATATAATATTGAGATATATATCATTGAGATTGTACCCACTTTGCTGATAAGGAAAGTCAAAGTGGTTAAACAAAACAAAACAAAAAACAACAAAACCAAACCAAACCACACTGTAAAGTAGTATGCCCTGTTATGCCAACAGCAGCCTCATAGATCTTGTGTTTATTGCATCTGTACATTGCACCAAGAGGCCACTTCAAGTGCTTGGCCTATCCCTTCCAGGTTTGTATAAGCACATTCTATGATGTTTGTGTAACAGTGAAATTGCCTGAAGGTGAATTTCTTAGAACATATCCCTATTGTTAAGCAATACATACTCTCCAGTACATATTGAGCACTTACTTTGCACCAGGCTTTATTGTAAGTTGTCCACTTTTCACATTTACTCACAGTGATCCTATGAGAAGAGATCTAGTATTTCTTCCGTCTTACAGATGATAAAATGGCAGGACTGGGACTCAAACTTAATTCTATTCTTATGCATTATAACTTATTATACATACCATATCATATTTTATGTCACATATCATATCATATTGTATGGTATTGGTATGTAACACCAGCACAATTTACCACTGGTGATATTAATTTTGACCACTTGTTTAAAAGTGTCTGCTATGCTTCTCCACTGTTTTACCCTATTTATTCTTTTTCTAGTGTATGTAAGTCAGTCACTAAGTCCAGCCTATACTTAAAGAGGGGGGCTTATGCTTCATATCCTGCAGGGGGAGTACTGACATATCTAATTTGGAAATCTTCAGTAAAGATGATTTTTCCTTTTCTCCATTTATTTATCAAGTGTTTCTATCTGTATGGACTCATGTATATTTATTTTATAATTTTGGATTTAATCACATCTACTAGTCTGCCACTACTGTGTTGCTCAAGTTGCTCTACTTGGCCACTGAGAGCCCTCCTGGGTTATTTCTTGGGTGGCTTTGATGTACTGTCAGCCTTTTTGAGTTTTGCTCACTTTCTTGCTTTCTGGCACAGGACGATCAAACTCATCTCGTACTTTCTGTGCCCCATTCCCTAGAATCAACCATTTCTCTAAGACCCCTATATCTTTCTAAGGAACAATGGCAGTTAGAAACCAAGACCCGGACACTGGGTGTGCTCATTCTTAACTAGCATATCCCTGCATAGAGCATAGAGTTAGGAACCATGTCTAAGCATACTAACCAATGTACACACACATAGCTATAATTATATCTGTATTTGCCAGGCTACAAATTATATTTTCATGAGTTTCTACTAATGTCTGTGATGTTGATTCAGTATCATTAGTTTTAATTCTAGCTCCCCACCTCCTTATTTATTTGTAAACTTTCTGACAGTGAGAAGGCTGGGCCCCCTTATTTACCATTTATTTACTAATTTGTTTAATCTCAAGTATACAGAGAAAAACATTACCAACTAGAAGGTAATAGTTATACATAGTTCTTTTTGTCTTTAGCCTGACAGTTTCTAATCAAAACAACATTTTTCCTAGTTACTGATATCAACACTATATTCTTTTAAAGAGCAAATAAACTAAACAGGGAAGCAGGCGTGTTTTGGCCAATGGGAGTGCCGTCCATTGCTATTTGCAGTTCTCTTCTTTAGAGCACACGGGAGGTTTGCATTTCCTTGCCTTCACCAGGTTAGATAAGAGCCCAACACTTGTGTTGCCCCATGAAATCAAGAGAGGGTGACATGCGTTGCTTCTAGGAAGAAGCAATTGATTGCTTGCTATAGAATTCTCCAGCCCCCTCTTCCTCTGACAATTACAGAAGCACCAGTCCTGCCATTTTATCATCTGTAAGACGGAAGAAATTATAAAATTAACTGGCTCATCACATGGAAGACAGCAGCCTGGGAGAATCTTCTAGTCCCACAGTGGATTTTATGTGAGAATTAAACATTGTTTTAAGCTCCTGAGATTTTATAGATGTTTGTTGCTGAAAGGATGACTATAATCTTGCCTGATGGACAAATAAACAATTAAGAATTATAAAATATGTAAAAAATAAACTAGCATGCTTTATGAGGAAAATTATTAATATAAATAAATGCTACAAATAGTGGTTCTTAAAGTTACCTGTATTCACAAATTCATTTGGAAATCTGGTGAACACCATTAATTTTCTTTCTCCCCAGTGTAGAAAGTCGCATGTATGCAGTGGTTTGCATTCCATTTCAGCTGAGTGCATGGATTCCCAGAAGACCTGTCTCGATCACATGGCCCATGTCAAGTAGGCAGGTGATATTTGGCTTCACCAGGTGGGCATTTAGGCTCCGTGTCAGAGTGTGAACTGTTGCTATTAAAGTCTGGGTTGACCTGAGGCCATTTGAGAGTGCTTCTTGAAAGAGGTCCTGTTCAGATCGAAATTTCAAGGGAAGGGAGACGAGAGTGGGAACCAGATTTTAGGTGGAGGTCATTTAGGCAGAAGGTAGCAGAAGAGGTCTTAAAACTCAGGATTATCTTGCTCCAGATCTTGCCATTTAAACTTCTAGGTTAACAGTAATGTCAGCCCCATTTAATCTCCTTTCACTGTTGTAGGCAAACAAGATGGGAACCTGATCTTGAACAAATGAATAGAGCAAGGCTTTGAAGTCCTTGAAGGTGGTTGTTAGTTCACAACTGGTTAATCAGTGAGGGAAGTGAGCCAGGGGAAGGAGTGGGTGTGTAGAGAAGACTGTGGCCAACAGATCTGGGCCGCTGCCTTGGGAGAATGTGAGTTCAGAGTTCCACAATTCTAGTTTTTTAAGGGGAAAAAATGTAAATCTGGTTTTATTTTTAATTTTTATTTTTTGGGGAAGTATTCTGACTAAACATACACACACACACACACACACACACGCACACACACCCCAAAACTAACAGACAAAACTGGAGTGGGTGTCAATCAGACCACTGTAGAATCAGGTAAGTTGTGTTCCAGCTGAGGGTTCTAGAGCAGGTGAACCCAGAGGAAGGGGTTTCTTTTTCTAATCCGTGCATAGGTGCACACAGGACTATAGAAGCTGTGATTAAGTCCTTTCTAACCTGTAGGCCTCCGATTTGAAGCCTCTGGCTTGGATATCATTTGTTTTTCTGTTTTCAGAAGGCCTCTCTTTCTGCAAACCAATGAGCACAGCTTCCAAGGCACATCCAGTTCCAGGCAATCTGCCCTCTCCCCTGTGTGTGATGACTTCGTTTCCTATGACTGTCATTCAGTCCTGTAGAGGGGAAGGAAGGTGTTGGGCACCATTTTGAATTCTGGCAACCTGGCACTTTTAAACAGCTCACACTTACCTGGCGCCTGTTTTCATGAACTACAGCACTACCTGATTTTTCAGGAGGCCATGCATATCTAATCACATAATTCTTGTCAACCCAAAGAATGGAATAAAAACAAAAGCAGGGTAAAATTACATATTATGAACACTCTCTGCACTGCACACATAATACTAGTAATTTGGAGAGAAACAAGTGTCTAAGCTATTATTAGGGGCACTAATATATTTCTCTAAAATGGTTTCACATACCACTTATTCATTCCATGAACCACTCCTTGATGCAGTTTTCTGTTTTTCTTTCCTTTTCTTAGATTGTATGGCTTTCAGGGTGACAGAAATGAGTGGGAAGGTGTTTGGGGTTTCCTCAGCATGGCAGCAGGCTTGCATTCTCTCTACAGGGCCTCTGAGAGAGGTGATCAAACCAAGCTTTCCAGGTGAATGCTAAACCCTGAAGTATGCTTTGCCCCATGGAAAGAGGAAGGAATCCTCTGCAACAAAGAGTGTGATTGTAGTTGTAGATCTGCCTCATGGCTCCCTGGGATACTGCCGTGAGGCAGTATCAACTGGCTTCTGCTAGCTGGTTATGATGGACCAAACAAAGCACATACTGAGGAGAGGGGGCCCTGCTAAATAAATCAAGCATTACAAGAATGCACAAGCTATAGTGTGCTGTATACACAGGGCAAACAGAAAAGAGATTTTAAAGAAATCTGTCCTAGTGCATTATTGATGAGGCCATTTCTTTTTTTTTTTTTTTTAATTTTTTATTGTTGGTTGTTCAAAACATTACATAGTTCTTGATATATCATATTTCACACTTTGATTCAAGTGGGTTATGAGCTCCCATTTTTACCCC
>NW_026000221.1:25438214-25447230 GCF_001458135.2 Marmota marmota marmota
GGTTGCAGGTCTGGCCTGTTCTGTTGGTGGTCACAGTTCCGTCTACCTTGCAGGCGCGGGGGGAGGGCGCGGCTCTGCCTCTCAGCAGGCCGCTTCTCCTCTTCTGCTGGTGGGTCGCAGGCCCGCCTACCTTGCAGGAGTGGTTGGCAGCTCTGCCCCTCCGCGGGCCACTGGGCCTTTTCTGTCGGTGGTCACAGTTCCGCCTACCTGGCAGGCGCGGGGGGTGGGGGGCGGCTCTGCCCCTCAGCAGGCCGCTGGGCCTGTTCTGTGGGTGGTCACAGTTCCGTCTACCTTGCCGGTGCAGGGGGAGGGGGTGGCTCTGCCTCTCAGCAGGCTGCTGCTCCTCTTCTGATGAGGCCTTTTCTTTCACTCTTTTTCGGTTGTTTTTCATTATGTTATTTTGCTTCTGTTAAGTTCTTCCATGGCAATCCTTAAACTCTTCTATTTTTTCTGACGAGAGTTATTCTGAATTTTGATGTCCCTTAAGGGGAGCAGTCTCCAGAAAGAAAAGAAAAACAAACAAACAAACAAACAAAAAAAAACTATTGAAACCTAATGATCCTCTTTAGTTTCTGATTTTTTCCCCCCATTTCTGGTCTTCCACATAATCATGAGTTGAGAGAAGAAACTTGTGTATGTTATTCATTGAAGTTAGAGAACTCACTCTGTGGCATGTAGGTGGAAGGCATTGAAGGGTTGGTTTTGATAGCGAAGGTCCAGAATTTAGAGGACATTCATTAATTTATTGGTTTTCCACTTTGTATATTGGAAGCTTTCTGAAGATCTTTATTCAGTAGGTCTTGGATAGGGCCTAGGATTCTGTAGAGTTTTAGAAATGTATGTATGAGGAAGGAAATGTATGTTCATTAGATGGAAAGATAAATGAATTAAGGAAGGAGTAAACGTGCAACTAGACCAAGAAGTGATTGAATTAGAGTTGAGACAAGGATTCCTTACTATCGTCATGTCAACATGAATCTAAAGACTTTCTCTTCCACTGGCATGCTGCTTGGTGAAGGTTGCTCTAGACAGTCTGCTCTGGTACCTGGATTGTGGATTCTGGGTGGGTACATGTTTTCCCACCTCACTTATTTGTTTAATAAATATGAATTGTGATTCCCTTGGGCAAATGTAGAAAACATGGGTATATGTGCACACATAAACACAAACACATCCTGTGATGTTAAATTTTATGTGTAAGGTTACTTGGACAAAGAGACACTCAGCTGGTAAGACGTTATTTTTGGGTGTTTCTGTAAGGGTGTTTCAGGGAGAAACACTTGAATTAGTTGACTTGAATTAGTTGACTGAGTAAAGATTCCCTCTTGCTAACTTGGAAAGGTGTCATCCAATATGTTGAGGGCCCAAATAGAATAAAAAGGAAGAGGAAGGATGAATTTTCTTTCTATTCTTGAGCTAGGATTTTTATCTTCTGCTATCCTCAGACATCTGAGCTTCTGGCTTTATGGCCTTCACTCCCTGGGACTTATAAAAGCAGTCTTCCTGATGTTGTGTTTCCCATCCCTGGTTTGTAGACCTTTGGCTACTCCATGACTTATATAAAAAATTATATATATATATATATATAAATTACCTGATATTAACATATATATGAATATATCAGGTAATTTATATATATATATATATATAAACTACCCCAAAGCACCACTGGGTTTATTCGTTTACTAAAAATGAGACTTTGGATGAAAAAGCTAAAATAAGTGAGGAAAATAATGGTTAGCAGTGGCCCAGAGATTTGAAAGGTCTCTGTAGGACTTAATAGGATATTTCAATACCTCAATTGTAAAATTTAATGCATATAAAACTCAGATACATTTTAAACTATGTCATCAGTACTGATTCTGAAAAGAAACTTCACATTTTTTTTTCTGGTCATACACACAGAGATTCATGGCTACTATCAGAACATTTCATATTACTGAAGGCTTCCTTCAATAAGAACTACAATAAATTTGCATTAACTAGTTCAAATTCATTTAAATACGATTTTAAGAACAAATTCCTTTCACTGTAAAATAAATAATTGTATGATTACTTGATTTCTATATATAATTGAAAAATAATGCAATTTGAAAACACTTGAAAATATTAAAAGACTTAAATTTCTCAAACAGTATAAGCATTTGTTACTTTGTACTATAATCATATAATTAATATGAATTCATCAGTAAAAAAAGGAAGGTTGATGCTTTCACACTAATCTCATGGTAAAACAGTCATTCAAATATGTGCTCTGTGATTTCTTGGGAAGCTGGGAATGGAACCACCATTCNATATATATATATATATGTATGTTAATATCAGGTAAAGTAGACTTCGAAATGGAAAATATAGCCAGACATAAGAGAGACATTTCATATAATAAGGCCAATTTATAAAGAAGACATAAGAATCTTAAATGTACAGGCATCTAATAATGGTGCATCAAACTATACATCAGAAAAATTAACAGAATGAAAGGGAGAAACAGATAATTCCACAATTGGAGTTGGATACCTAGACATTCCTTTTCCACTAATAGATAGAAAAGTATACTAGTCAGAAAGGGTAGAGATGATGTGAATGACAGTATCAACCAACATGACCCAATAGGCACTTAAAAAATTCTTATAATTGATGGACTCCGAACACAATCCTATCAAGAACACACAAAAGATAAACCAAGATAGATCATATTGTGGCGAGATTGTAGTCTGTGCCTGTAATCTCGCCTCCATTTGGGAGGCTGAGGCAGTAGGATTCCAAGTTTGAAACCAGTCTCAGCAACTTACTGAGACCTGCCTCAAAATAAAAAAGAAAAAAAAATTAAAAGGTGTGGTGATGCATATCAGGAGTAAAATACCCCTGGTTTCAATCCCCAGTACCCCCCCAATTATTTTTAACTGACAAGGAAAACATAAATATCAAAATTTGTAGGGTGCAGCTTAAGTTGTTCTGAAAGAATGTTGTATCTTTAAATGCTTCTTTTGGAAAAATGAAAGATAGAAAATAAGTGATGCAAACTTCTACCTTAATAAACTAGGGAAAATAGGGAAAAATAAGGAAAAGGAAATACAGAGCAAAGTGAAAATGGAAAAAAAATCATTTCATATCAACAAACATCTAAAAGTTGATTACTTATGATTAATGGATATTAACTAAATTGGCTAACTCCTAACAAGTCTGATCAAGAAAGATAAAAAACACAAAAACCACATTAAGAAAGAAATAAAGCATTGAATCCACAGATCCTTTATGCTACCAAATTCTACAACACAGATGTAATAGACAACTCTCTTAAGAACTATAACTTACCAAAACTGAATAAGAGAAATAAATGACCTAAATAACTTTAACTATTCCTTTAAAATTGAAGTCATAATTAAAAGCCCTTTCACAGAAAACTCTTGCCTCCAACAACCTCACTGGTGAATTCTATTACATGTTTAAGGAGGAATAATTCTACTTACACAAGCTTATTTTAAAGAGAAAGAAGGAAAGGCTTTCTAACCATATAAAGCAACACACCAAAACCTGACAAGGGCATTATGAGAAAGGAAAATTGCAGGCCATAATTCTTCAGTAAAGAGACTTGAAAATCCTTAAGGTAATATTAGCAATTAATATGGCAACAAATAAAAAGCATAGTACATCATGACCAAGTGGGTTTAATTCCAGGAATATAAAGGTTGTTTTCACATTCAAAGACCAATGTCATTCACCACATTGATAGAAAAGAGAAAATCACATGTTGATCTCAGGAGGTACAGAGAAAGCATTTGATGAAATTCAACACACACTTAGGATTATAAAAAAGAAGGAAGAACCTTGGAATAAATTAGAAATACAAAGGAATTTCCTCAATCTTCTACGGGGATCTCTGCAAAAGATGCCATCATTTTAAATTGTGAAATATGAAAAACATTCATCCTAAGATTGATGGCAGACACACATTTCTACTTGAAACCATTTCTCTATAACATTGTGCTGGAGTTCAATGCAATAAAGCATTGAAGAATGACCAAGCAATGCTACTCACGATGACACGATTGTGTATTTAAACGAGTCTAAAACAATGACTCAATCTAATTTGTGAATTCAGCAAGCTCTCAGTATAAAAATTTAATGTACAAAAATCAATTGTACAGTTACTTATTAGCAACAATTGGAAATGAAAATTTAAAAATACCATTCATAATAGCATGAAAGCCAAAAATACATAGAAAGGAATTTAACAAACAGTGTCAAAGATCTCTATGCTGAAATCTATTAACTATTGTTGAGGAAACAATGGATCCAAATAAATGGAATTTTATCATGCTCATGTTTAGATTAATTCAATTTTATAAAGATGTCAAATGTCACCAAAATTAATGGATAGATATAATGTAATTCTAATCACAATCCCATCAGATTGTGCTACAAAAATTTACACACAAATGTAAAAGACTCAAAATTGCCAAAATAATATTAAAAAAGAACAAAAAAAGAGGCCTTACTCTACCTGATTTTATGACTTACCCTGAAGCCACAGTAATCTAGACAGTGGCCCCAATTGATGTAAGGATAGACATATAGATCAATGGAACAAGAAAGAAAGTCAAGCAAAGATTCATACACATATTGCCAATTGTTTTTTGAAGAAAATACCAATTCAACTTGATGGGAATAAGAGAATTTTTTCAGCAAATGATTCTGGATAACTGGATATCTGCATAGGTTAAAAAAAAAAGTAAACTTCAACTCAGACTTCACCAAACACAAAAATTAACTAGAAATAGATTGCAGATCAACTTTAAATGCTGAAACTATAAAACTCTTAGATTAAAAAAAAGGGGAGGGGTAAATATTTTTGTGACCTGGATGGGAAGAGGAATTTTTTTTTGGACAGAATTCAAAATGCAGAATCATAAAAGAAAAAAGAATAAACCTGACTTCATCCACATTTAAAATCTCTGCCATCAATTGTCCCCATTATAGAAATAAAAAGATAAACCACAGAATGGGGAAAAGATTCACCATGTTTTTTTTTCTCATTTATTGTGTGTTTTATTTTCATAAGTGGAATTTGTTGTTCACGGGTAGCACTCATTTAATTTTATTAGAAGAGTTTTGATAGCATAAACTAGCAAAGTTTCCATAGGATTTTCCATTCCTTTTGGATACAGCCTGTACAATTATCTCAATTCAGACATTTTGACTTTTTAGTTCACCATGATTTTTGCAAAGTACCTCATTTACATTAATAATCACTTATATACAGAATATGTGAAGTACTCCTACAAATAAATAACAAAATGAGAAACAATCCAATACATAATGGACAAAAGTTTAGATAATTCTCAAAAGAGTATATATCAAACATCAGTAAGTGCACAAATAGATTCTCAATATAATTCTGATGGCAAATTTATACCAAAAGCATACTCTAAAAATCTACAAAATTTAAAAAAATACCCAGTCTTAGAGAATGCAGAGCAACTGGGCTGTTCATGTTATTGGTAGAAGTATAACATTATGTAACCACTTTGGTAAACTGAAAGTTTCTTATGAAGTTAAACACACACTGACCTTTATGATACAGCAATTCAACTTCTATCTATTTACCCAAAAGAAATTGAAGCATATTTCTAAAAATGACTTGCGTAAGAATTTTCATTTCAGTTTTATTCATGGCAGTAAAAAATCCAAAACAACTTGAATGTTCATCAAGAGAATGGACAAACTGAGATAAATTCTTGCAGTACAACAGTTTGCAGCAAAAACAAGAACAAATTATTCATTCAGACAACAATATGGGTAAATATCAAAAACATTATGATAAATCAATCATATTTCATGCTCTATTATTCCATGGATATGGCATTAAAGGACAGGTGGAACTAATTTATGAGGCTAGAAATCAGAATAGTATCTGCCTCTCAGGGGAAGAGGAGTAAAACTGGGTATGGATAAAAGGGAACTTTCTAGGCCAAGGCATTTCTCTACACTTTGAATGAGGTGTTGCTTAAATGATTATCACATTTACCAAAAGTCATGGAAAATACACACTTAGGATCTGTGCATTTTGCTATATGTGATGAGTAAGAAGGTGAGGGATCAGGCACTGTAGACCCTGGGGATAGGAGGGTGAGCAGCCCAGACCTGGCCTCATGGAGCTGAGAGAGGAGAGGAGGAGAAAGCCATCCATGAAATGAGTCCTTCACGGGAAAACAAAAAAATGAGTGAGAAGTCTGAACAGAAAGAAGATACAGTAAGTTGGAGCAGCAATCCCTGAACCCAGGTGAGCAAAAAGTATCCCATTATTTTATTTCAGTCATCTTATTCCATCCTGTTTGGGTGGGAATTCCACTTCCGTCTACTTGGGGCTGCCTTCTGGTTGCTCTAGACAGTCTGCTCTGGTACCTGGATAGTGCAGTGAAGGCCTCTAGGCTTCAGGTGCTCATGGTCTTCTCTGACCTTGTCATTTTTGTTTAATGCAGAAGCATCCTTAAAGGCCATAGACGTGCTGCTGTTGGTCTCATAAGGATATTCTCTGGAAACCTCATACCTCATACCTCATGCCTCTCTTCGGAGGTCTAATCATCTCTTCAGGGGGCTGTCTACGAGCAGAGAAGTTCTCCATGGCTTATAGGGTTCTCTGTCTCTTGCTCTTCATTGCTTTCTCCATACCCTCTTTGATTCCTAACATATCTCCTAGAAGGGCTTAAACTGCTTACAAAGACAGGCTGCTTTTGCTTTCTGCTCTGCAAAACTTGGTAAGACAAGGAAGAACATAAAGGTCTTGCTACAAGTCTGCAAGATTGAGAGAGATGTGTAGAGCAAAAACTTGTTAATAAACGATCCTGCCCAGGATTATGCACTACAGCAAATGGTTTGGTGAAGTAGGCCAGGGCAGAGCTTCTTGGAGGAACTGATGACTAAATTAGATTTTTGAAAGAAGAGATGGAATTAACTGGGTAAGGCTGGTGGGGATGGGTGAGGGAGAAAAGCTTCAGGAAGCAGGCCGTGTGACAAAAGGGAGCATGCTTCATTTGAAGAACTGAGAGGAAGCCACTGGAGATGCTGGGCAGTGAGCAAGGCTGAGGGGTACGTGACCAGACCACTAGACAGGCAGGGGCCAGACTTGGGAAGGACACACTTTCATCCTTATCTCAGGGTAAATGGGAAGCTGCTGAAGGGTGCCAAACTTTGGTCTTTCCCGCGTCCCTTTTGAAATATGTTTTGGTAGGGTATTTATGCTAGTAAGGACTGGCCTTCACTTGTATCCACTGCTGAGACTACTCAAATGAGGCAGGAAGCCTCTACATGCATGCTGTCGGCCTAATAGATCCAGAAGAGCCACCAGGCTCAGAGGCAGGTGTGCCAGGACGATGGGCAATGCACTTCATACACACCGAGCAATTGCCTACTTCAGCAACTTGGGGCATGGGATCATTTTCCTGTTTGATTCAAAGTAGTTAGGTGAAATGGCTGGAGAAATAAAAGTAATTTAGGTTATAAATGAGAATGCTAACCATATGATAGGTTGCTATAAAGGAAGACCAACATTAATGTGCTGTAATATGCAATTTGAACTTACAGAGGAATGAATTATGTACTGCAATAATGAGGAGGTGAAAAAGTTATATGAGTACTTGCTGTAGGGATAGCTATTTCTACAATGAGGGTTTTACGTTCTGGGTGCATGTCTGTGCATAGTTTCCATATGCTTCTCAGGTATCATGTTACATTTAAAGACAGAACGGGGTAAGTGTCCAAAGGAGGAAAAAAAAATCTGCTATTAAACTCATTAATTTCTGAGTTCTGCTTAGAGACCATTGTGAAAGACACTCATTTCTTGGCTCGAATGTGGGTCTTGTGCTATAATTTTAAGTGTGAACTTGTGAAGATACTGAGTGCATCTGCTAAGAGAAGCAAAATGTAGAGTGAAAGCTTATTTATTTAACCTTGTCTTATGAGTAATAAGGATGGGGACTCTAGGAAGAAAGGAAAGCTCTTTGTTAAAATAGAAGCTACAAATGGGAATACAATGGAGTGATGTACGTAAAATACTGAATAGAATGTGTCTTGATTTCTGCTTTTGAGCACCCTCAAGTACATTAGAAGCACAAATTTACATATCAGTCATAAATCATGTGCTTACTGCCAAAGTATTTTTATTAGGCAATAGCTTGAACTTGATAGGATAGTTTGAATGACTGTGTGTTCCTGAAAGGTACACAGACAGCTGTATTTCTTTCAATGTATTCTAGATGTTTCCCCTAACTCAGTATAAATAGCTTTCTTTCTTTTTTTTTAATATTTATTTATTTTTTAGTTGTAGTTGGACACAGTACCTTCATTTTATTTGTTTTTATGTGGTGCTGAGAATCGAACCCAGGGCCTCTCACATGCTAGGCGAGTGCTCTACTGCTGAGCCACAACCCCAGCCCTACATGGCTTTCTTTCTTAAGCGGCTCTACCATTGAAGCTTTGGTTGAAGTGTGAGGATTTCAACCTGGTGTCACTGACTGCTGTACACTAGTGACCACAGGAAGACAGAAGACCTGGCTGCTGGGCCAGGAGGGGGAACATTCGGGCCACAAGTATTGTTTTCCAGTACTACCAATGACCCTGGAAGGAGAATAACTGAACTGTGCAGAACACCTAGACCTTTGGTGTCTTGCTTCTAGAATTCCCAGTTTCTCATATCTGGAATTTTACTCATGTCTGATACACTCCATTCTTTGTCCATATGGCAGCTGCTCCACACTTGAATGCTTGGCCTTTGCCTCGCCCTAGCTGCTCATCAGATTTCACAGATACGACAGGGCACTGTGCAAAATTGTGCCTTGCGTTTCCTTCCTTCCCTCCGAGGCTAACTAACCTACTCACGAGACTCTCTTCTTGTATATTTTCCATAGCCCTCTTTGGGGCCTTTGCCCTTCTCAGCAAATTTCACAATTGCACAGTTTCTCCTGACTCCAAGGAAACTCACAATTTCACCTTCTGGATGATGTCAATGCCCCCCCCC
>NW_026000221.1:25447845-25500965 GCF_001458135.2 Marmota marmota marmota
TTTTTCACATCTTTTATTGGTGCATTGTAGTTGTACATAATGGCAGGATTTGTTTTATATATTTGTACATGTACACAGCATAACAACACATATCATTCCCTAGCACTTCCCCATTGTCCTCATTTTGTACACTTGCATCTTTTATTGTGTATCTGAACAGATAGAAAAAGTACCCCTAGACCAGGCCCCAGGCAGTCTTAAGACCAAGGTTCTGCTCCCCAACATTCCAATTTTCTATTACTTTTTTTTTTGGTACTAGGGATTGAACCCCCAGGGTTCCTTTACCACTGAGATACATTTCCATACCTTTTGTTGTTGTTGTTTTTAATCTTGAGACAGAGTCTTGCTAAATCGCCTAGACTGACCTAGAACTTGCAATCCTCCTACTTCAGCCTCCTGAGTAGCTGGAATTATAGGTGTGAGCCATTGTGCCTGGATCATTTGTGCCAGCATGCCAGGCTCATTTCCTGCTTCTTCCCTTTTTAAAATTTTATTTCTATTTAGCACCATTAAAGGATTTGCTATTCCTTTAAAAATATACAAACTTTTAAAAGCTAAGTCACATATGGCCATTATAGAAAAAAAGTAGATACTTATTAATACAGAACAGAAAACAAAACTTTCCTTGCATTCTTCCAGATATTTTGTGCACAGAAACAAGCAGCACGGTATGGTGTAGCAGTTAAGAGCACAAGTTTTGGGCCAAGATAAGGATTTGAAAACCCAGCTCTGCCACTTACTGGCTGGGTGACTTCAGGCACATTAGTAACCTCTCTGTGTCCCAGTGGTTTCATCTTTAAAATGATGTAACGATAATAAACATCCCTGGAGTTGTAAGGATAAATGAGTTAATATTTATAAAGTGTTTAGAACTATCCCTTGGATGAAGGACCCTTGATAAATGTGCTGTTATATAATTTATAAAGAAATGAGGTCATGTTATATATGCAATTGTACAACTTGCTTTTTCACTAGAAGAGTATCCTGAACATTTTTCATACTGCCATTTCATGTCAATAAGTGATTAATCTGCTAGCCATATTGTATTTTAAGCATGTTGTTTTAAATGACTATCCATGTGTGGCTGAACTTGAATTCATTAATGCTCATTAGCTCTCCCCCCAATTTTGTGTTAGAGGCAAAACATTAGTAGTGCTCTTAATCCATGCCTACATCCTAATCCTAATCCATGCCTCCTAATTCTGCTCTTGGTTTCTAGAAACGGGATCTATGGGTGAACAGATAAAAGCACATTTTTAAAGATCTCAAATTGCTAACTTGACTTCAAGAGGATATTCCCCTTGGTAGAGCAAGTCGATTTTATTTGCTTTTTTGTTGTTGTTGTTGTTGTTCATTCCTTCAGGAATCTTCAGGAAGGTCACCTGCACTGTCTTCCAGTGGGTCGGATGGGGCTGACTCTTCTTTAAATATAACTTTCTGGTAGATATCCTGCCAAATTCTGATTTCCAGATTGTTTTAAGAAGTCATAGCTGGGAGATTTTAGAAAAGGGGCCCTTAGATTAGCTAACAACCTTAGGAAGGCTTTGAGAATATAGCTAAACCCTATAGGATGCTCTTAATAAAGAGATTCTCCAATTTGTTTCCCCATTAGAATCTCCAGGGGAACTTTAAAACATTGTCAATGCTCGGGACCTGTGGTACAGCCCATGCACTGAAATGATTTGAAAAGCTCTCCAGGTGATTCTAATGTGCAGTCTGCTTTGAAGATATTAATGTATTGAATTCCTTTAATTACAGGTAAGATTACCTGAATTCATCACATCTGTTTCCTTATACCTGCTGGAGTGCCTTCTCACTACTACAATTTAGTTATTCTCCTCTTTTCTTATGAATATTAAAAGAACTATCTAAGACACTTGGCAGCATCTGGAAGCTTAGGTAAAATATATTCTTGTTCTTCATGTTTCTTTTTCTGTTTTTCTCTTGACAGCATCCTAACATTAACTCTCTGTGAAGCCATCAATCATTTCTCTTTGATCAGACCTCTCCCTCCACACACTAAATTTCTTTCTTTTCAAGTGATTCTACCTACTATTGCATTTCATAAGTTGAGGGTGATGTAAATGTCATTGGTTCTATTTTGTTGTATTTATAAGACAACCTTGGCCCTGGTCATGTTTGTTGGAAATGTGAGTTCTTGATGGAGCTCACTGAACCAGAGACTTGACTCTTTCGGAATTTCACAAGCCATGGGAAACTTCCTAAGGAATGACTCTTAATGTAAAACTAGGGAAGTCATTTAATAAAATGCTTTGCAATAGTATGTTTCTAAGTTTTCTTAAGTTTATTCAAAAAGAAATGCACAGAACTGTTCTTTAGACCAGAAGATATTTAATCACACTCTACAATTAAAGAAACAAATCAAATTGACAATGACATAAAGTTTGACTTATCAGATTAATAAGAGTGTAAGGAAATAAATACATTCACAACTTTTGGGAAAATACCAGCTGGTAAAGCCATTTTGAAAAACAATCTGGTAATACATACTACACTTAAAAATGAATAACTCCTTTGGCCCAGAAATTCCATATCATAGAATTTATATTATGGGTATTCTTACAAACGAATATGAAGGCTTATGGAAGAGGTTGCTCATTTGAACACTGAATGTAATACTAAAATATTACTAATAACCTACATGTTCATTAATAGGGGACTGGCTATATAAAAAATATTAATCCAGTTGTTGAAAAGAAGTATCAGAGTAGAAACATTCCCTGAATGCACAGTGAAGCCAAATATTAAAATTATAGATAATCCTTAGGATTGCATTTGTGTAAACTTAAAAATAAAAACATAAATGTGGTTTTATGTCCTTTTTTATGGAAAGGTAAATGGGAAATGGTTAATAACAGCTATGTTTGAAATGCAAAGTGCGATGGAAGAAGAGAGCCTTAGACTTTTAAATTTTATACATTTACATGTATATTTATATTTTAAATCATATTTATGTATTATTTCTCTTAAGAATTAATTAAAAAGTATGGCAGTCCTGGGGCCTGCTGGATTACTTTTTAAAAGATTAAAACAATTTCAGAAAATACAAATATTTTTGAGGGGTTGATGAGGAAGATGGCCACATTTGCTATTCCGTGGTTTGGCACACTGTTCCCTGTAAAGTAATTATCTTCAAAGTGTATGCTTCCAAAGTGATCCTCTGGTACATGAATTGACTATATTGGTCTCTATATCTCTTTTTCAAATTATCTAAAACAGTTCCTTAAAACCAAAGTTATTCTTTTATTGAGTAAAGTCATTTAGTGATTTCAGAAATGGAAGTTAGGTTTGGGGAACAGATTTTTCTCTCCGTCTTTTGTTCTCTTTGTCCTCCATGTACGGTGAGTTTAAGAGAAACATCCAATAGAGTAGTTTTAGTATCAGCCTCATTCTCATGGTTTTCATTGCAATCTGTATCACGAATATGTAGGCACCCAGAAAAACAAAACAAAATGCCGATCTTCGCTTACATGAGCCATCAACTCATGAAATGTAGTATGTTGAAGAAACACACCAACAGGGCTCTCCATCTCTAACACCAGTGCTGTCCTGTTCTGGCCCTGTTCCTTCCCGCACCGTGACCTCCATGCCACTGTTCCCTACTCCTGGGTTTCATTTCCACCACCATGTCTTAACTTATTCCTGGATGAGAAGTTTTTATTTTTTTTCTGTTATCCATCCTGTAAAATCTACCAGAATAATTTTCTTAAAATTCTATTTTATCCTGGACCCTCTGTTTGTGTAACAATAGAGGTTGACATGAGATGGAGCCCACATTCCTAAACCTGTATTCATTTAAACTCATCCCAGGGAATTTCTTTAATTGAACTCCTTATACACACACACACACACATTGTTCTTATTGGATCCAATCTGAATTTCATGGTCTTGCCAACTTAATGATGAGCTATTTTCAATGGTTATCTAAATGGTGTCATACAAATTTACACAGATACAGAATCCAGAAAGACATTCTCAATATTTGCTTTCCACAAAGAGATACCCAAAAGAATTACCCAAAGAGATTATTTGATTCAGAGGAGATTGAAATACCAAAAACATGGTTTGTTTAAATCCTTTCCTTCTCCCCGCTTTTTTTTTTATATAAGGCTGAGATGTCATCAAGAAGAGGAAGTCAGCTACAGAAACCAGAGTGGTTGCAATTTCTTTTCCTGCCTGCAGAGTTGTATGCAAATGCACTATTGTGTTACCCAGGCATGCAAGATACCTTGAGAGGAGGAGCTCAGCCCTATTTCCTCAGAGTCCCCTAGTACCATATGTACTTCTGAGAATAGTGCCAGGACATTCAGATTCCGAATCCAGACCAATAAGGGGATTTACAGAGTTACTGGTAGCTAATGAGATTGTGGTCCTTTCCCCCATAGAAAGTGCACACTTGTGGAGCTGTCTTTAGGGACTAGGTCAGTGCTCCACCACTTCTTGTGTGGGACCACCACCTTTGAAGTCAATCTCAATTATCATACTAGGGAAGACATCATCTTCTCAACCATGGAATGAAAGGATTAAAGTCTGAACACCAGCCATGCAGCTATTCCCATGTAAATGATGTTGTCTGTTAGACAAAATTTTCCCAGAAGTGGATCTTGTGGAAGGGAACTAATAAAAGGTGAAGCTTTGTTGGTCTCTATGTCCATTCTCTGTTCTCATGACATTCTTAATCTGGTCTTGTTGGTCCCTGAATTTGACAGTCCATGCAGATTACTCTCATTCCACCTGTTTTGTCTCTTAGGAGTCTAAGCATAGTCTTAATCTTTGGGTGAGGCCTCCAAGTTGGGCAAAAATCCTGACCTGAGTTTAACAGTATCAGCCACCCATCTTGAGTCTTCAGGCCTCTGTGTCTAAACCCAGAAGCCTGGAAAATGCTTTCTTTCTTTTTCTTTTTTTAAAGCTTATATCTGTCAGCAGTATTTTTGATGTTTGTTTTCATTTCCTAGGTCTCCTCTCTGTTCTGCGCATGAGTTTTCTTGCATCTTTCCCCGAAGCTATGTGTGTTTTGCTCCATGCTATGCTTCAGATTAAATTTTATTAACACAGTAGCCATAAAATCCACCTGTTTTCTTCTTTTAGGATGCTGATATTTATCTATCTAGTATCATCGATGCACTGGTCACTGGGATGGTTGCATTAGTTTGTGTTTCTTCATAGCCTTTATATGCCCACTTCTGATAATTTGATAAGTACATACTGGCAAATAAAGTAAAATTAACATCTAGTAATCAAAAGTGTACTGTAAAGAGTCAGGCGTACCTCTCTCTCCATAATGACAAGCAAAACCTTTTATGTTGTGATGTCTTAACAGCTGCCTGAGTGCTAAATGTTGCTTTTAATTAAACAATAAAGAATGTAACGCCCTTTACGGTATCATTATAAATTTTGATGTGGTACAACAATTTGATTCTTTAAAAATTAATTGCCTAGGAGTATGTTTAAGTAGTATTGATTATGTTGGTACCTCGTGTTTTGATCTGTGATACTTAACCCAACATTTAAAATATCTTTTTTTCCATTATATGTTGTGATGCAAGAATAAAAGCAAAGTACAAAACAAATAGGCACTTGAATTCTAATAGCAATAAGCAATAAATGTCAGGCATCTGGAAATTATGGTTGCAATTTCATCAGAGTACACTTTGTTCTTCTATTATGCCTGCATGAATTTTGCTACAGGCAAAATCTATTACAGATAACAGTTAAGAACCTTTCTAATCTACACAGATAGTCAGGGCGAAATGCTAGAAAACTAAATGTTGGAAAATGTAATATTGCAGAGGAAAATTGACACTTGTAGAAAATAATGTGGTCCTATTTAGAACCACAAATGGTAATAATTTCTTTAAGATCATAGTGTGGTGGATGTTTCTGTGACAGGTGACCCAGATGAAGGACATGGCACTGGCAAAGAGTCTGTTGTGTTGGCTGGTGGTGTGTGTGTATAGGTAGCTTTTTATCTGTAAATCCAGGGGTGGGGTGTATGCTTAATGATTGCTAACTGAAATTGTAATTAGAAAGTCAGATCACATGTGAGAGGCCTGGGTTTTTTCCACTGCCCTTGGGTACACTGGAGAGAAAATTTCTATTCTGGGGCTACTTGACTCCCCTCAAGAGAAGGATTAGTTAGCATTCGCCACTCTTGATGGCACATAGTGACCCTGGATAGTTGCTTGGTAGATTTACTAACTGAGCTTTCAGGAAATTGGCTCCTGGCTATTAACTTGGAGAAATTGGTTTTTTGCACTTAACTTCAGCTTAACCTGCATCTTGTAGGTCTCAAAGAACTAGAAGTAGTGTTTGCAAATGTGGAATTAGCCATTTACTTTATTTACCCTGTTCTCTTTATTTTTCACATCCATTCAATATATATATAGAAATGTTATCACATGAATTAATTATCTGTAGCTGTGTAACCCGTAACCACAAATTTAGGTAGCATAGAGCAATATATATTTTGTACTTCACAATTTTTGTGGGTCAGGAATTTGGGAGCAAATAACATGGGTTGTACTGATGTGAGGTTGCTCGAGATGTTATAGCCAAGAAGGCAGCCAGGACTGCCATCAAATAAAGACTTGATGTCAAGATGGGGCTCAAGGATCTTCTTTCTAAAGGATAGGTATTGGAAAAAGGTCTTCATTCTTCACAGGTGATCCACAGGAAGGCCTCTGTTATCATCTTTGCAGCTCTCCATAAGGCTGCATATGTTTTCCCACAACATGGCAGCTAATTTCCCCAAGAGTGATTTATCCAAGGCAGAGGAAGGAAGCCACAGTACCTTTTATGACCTAGTCTGAGAAGTCACATACTGTTACTTAACCCATATTCTAGTTGTTAGAACTGAGTCACTGAGTCCTTACTCATACTTAAGAGAACTAAACTTCACTTCTTGAAGGATGGACTATCAAAGAATTAGTGGACATATTTTAAAATCACCATATACATTTATAAGGCAAATCATTATAGATGCCCAAGACAGACCTGTTCTCGGGCATATTCAAGTGGCAGCTTGTCTGAAAAGAACTTTATTTATCCAACCCACATTATTTTTTGTTTTCTCAACTCTAGGTTACTTAGCATCTTGCACTTAATTATATATTGTCTTTTTTGAAATGAATCATTATTTCATGGATTTGTGTCATTTTTCCTTAATGAAATGTTAGTTGTCTATGGCTTAATTGTCTTTGGAGGCCAGTCCATGTTTGGCAAATAGCTGGTGCTCACTGAATCAATAATCACTGAAGGTTGCCAAGGGTAGTGGTTGAGAGCTCTGCTTAGAAGCCACCAATTCATAGGTTCAATCCTGATTTGATCATTATTAAATGTTGGGGAAGGTTATCCACAGGCGACATTATTAGAGTACAATTCACAAGCCCGTTTTGAAAGCGTGTTGAGTTGGTGCCTATTGAGAATATAGTAAGGGATGCGCAAACTGCAGGCATTATTATTGTACTGTTGTTGCTGTGGATTATTTCACCTGTCATAGGTCACTCTTCGTGAAATTAAATGGACTGATTCAGATTCTTATCTTACCATCAGGTGTGGCATTGATCATAGTTCTCCTTTTTTGAGCCTTGATTTCCTTAAGTCTAGAAGGAAGGGGGTGTCCCAGATGATTTCTAGACCTTACTGCGGTGAGATTCTGTTTTCTCTTCCACTGGTATAGGTGAGGAATTGGGGCTCTCTATGTAGACATACCAGGTTGAATCCTGCAGAGAAGAATGTGGGCTGGAACCTCACATACCATGTCAGGCCTGTCTGTAAAGGAAGATAAAGACTAATACTCATGGAACACGTCCGTGCCAAAGTCTCTACAGTTGCCACACCATTAAATATTTACAATTCTCACTCTGTACTTACATTTTGTCCTTTTACCCACCCTTGCCCATCCACCATCCAAGCTGCCACCCTAAGAGGGAGGTCTCATGTCACAGGGACCCTGCATGGCAGTGGGGGATTTGCATCCAGATCCATCTGATCCCAATCTCAGGTCCCCCTGGGACCCCTGCCATATTGGGAAGGTTGTGAACCTCTTGATTAAAAGACTTAATCTCAGCTTGCCTTCTGTACATGGCAACAATAATACTTGGGTGACCAGGAGAAGTCACATGGGGTCATTTGTATGGCTGGATAGCTCCAGTTGAGTCAAGTTGAGGGAAATGATCTGGAGCTCCCACAGTCCCTTGTTAAACCTAATAGTCAATTACCAGCAGGCTCACCACTTTGTATCAGTGGCAATCAGAGGGTCAAATTCTTTGAGATGAAAATTCCAGGGTTTCCACTGCAGCTTTTGAAAATGTCCCTGGCAAGATTTTTTGCTTACTTTTTTGTTGTTGTCGTTGTTGTTGTTTGGGTTTTTCTTTCACTTTTCCTTTGCCCTGGTCCTATGCAGTGTAGGCAACTTGGTTTTGTGTGGCCAAGCAGGGAGGTGGGCTGCTCCCTGTGGGGTTCACCTCATTGACTTGTCACCACTCCATACCTAATTTGTCCCCATTCCTTCCCATGTGCGGGTAGAGAGGGTCCTGCTCAGGGTCCAGGCCACCAGTGGGGGGTCATGGCCACCTCCTTACAGGAGGGCATGGGAGGCCCAGCCGGCTGAGCCCTGCTTACTCTGGCTACCAAGTGGGGCTCTGTCTAGAAAGAAACACAGGCATTTGAAGGTGGGAAGGCACCCAATCTAATTCCCAATCTTTAGAGATAGAAAAGCAGTGGGTGAGGGCATCCTCTCTGCCACTGCTGATCATTTCCCACCCTGTGTATATTCATGAAACCTTTATCCTTACTGAACTGAGATTTCTTTGAGGTAGGGAGAAACATCTCTCCAAGGGAGAAAGCTCAGGATTCAAGAGTGACAATCCTGCACTCCTTGTGGCCGCCATTCACCATAAGCAGCTAGGAACTCTGAGATGGCTTTCAATTTGTACCACCCCTCTGTTTAAAACCCTTCTACCAAATCCATAATCTGTGTACAAAGAAAAGCTAAATATTTGTTTTCTAAAAAATACTAGAAGTCTTAATTGTGTGTATGATTTTTAACTGTAACACTAGACTTCTGTTCCCAGAAGTAATTAAGGGTGCATGGTTATTGTAGGTTAAAAGGGTAAGACATATTTTCCTTTAACTAAATGCCTCATTCCAAGGCAAGTCTAAACTAAATTAGCCTAATTGTAGCATGTAGCTTCTTGGTGTCTTAGAAATCTGTTTCTTCCATTTTGCTTTTTGAATACTGCCTCTTTTGAGACAAGATTTAGATAACTTGTTTATTGACTAGAAAACAAATAAGACAAAAGCAGTTTTTAAAACCATCATCTGTATAGAAAGCTGAAGTTCACAATGATTTCCTATCACACTTGGAATAAAATCCAAATTTCTTAGCATAGCAGTATGTTTTTCATGATCTGGTCACAGCCCGCCCCTCCTTAGTTTCCTCCTATTCACTTCTCCCTGGATGGGTCTATTTCCTCTCTGTCTCTTCCATATGCCAACTTTGTTCTCTTCTTAGGGCCTTCATGCTTGTAGTCCCTTCTGTCTAGAAAGTTCTTCCAAATCTTGGCATGGCTGTCTCCTTGGGGTTCCAGTCTCAAGCCTACGTGGGTGTATGGAGAGGTGTCTCTGACTATGCTACTGAGCTATTACTAATGGTAATTGTCTTCCTAACTTACTAGTTTACCAGTTTATTCTTTGTTTCCTTCCCTGAAACAGCAGCTCCGAGAGAGCATGGATGACAGCCTGGCTCACTTCTTCCTTTGTTGTATCCCCAGGGCTGGGCCAGTACCTGGCACGAGCAAATGTTCACTGAAGAAATGAAGCAATCTTGGCTCTGCTAGTTGCCACCTGTGTGACCTTGGGCAAGCCACTCCGTTTTATGTTAGGTTACAGAATCTACTTGTTACAAAGATGAATAATATGTATATAAAATGCTTAGCACAGTGCCAGTTTCCTAGCACATGTTTATTAAGTAGGCTATTTTTTTTCTTAAAGGGCCTAAACCAATGTGGACATGTATGTGTGTGTGCTTATGAATGCATGTGGTTGGCACTGAATAAAAATGTGTTGATTGAACAAAATAAGTTCCCCAAATTATTCGACTGCAGAGCCAGATCTTTAATCCAAGCCACCTGATTCCCATCTTGGGGTTTCTATGTCTTTGGTAGGTCTCAGTGCCATGTGTGCCCATGGGGTGGGCTAGAGGAGATGGGATTCATGGGAATAGAGCATTTTGAGAAGTGAAAATAACTCTGGTCTTCGGGAGTTGGAGCTTGTAGACGTGATTCTGCCTGTAACTAGTTGAGTCATTGAGGAAGTCATATAATGTCTAATGACCAGTTTTTTAATCTGTGAAAAAGCAGACCATGATGATACCAGTTTGTCCTCCTTCTTTGGAACACACTCTTGTCCAGAGATTTAGATAACTTGTTTATTGAGTAGAAAACAAATAGACCCGTCATGGGGTCTGCGTCAGGATAGGGAGCTGGGTTGTGCCCCGTGTTGTGTGTGTTGCTGTTGAGGAGATGTGCTGGATGAGTATTAACCAGGAAGAGCACAAGACTCCTTCAACAAAGGGAGGGCAGCGTAAAGCAGAGCAGCTCCAGTTCAGAATGGGGTGCTCTGTGTCCCTGGAGGCTGTGTTGGCCTAGAGTGCTCTAGAGGAGAAGCTTAAATGGGCTCTTAAAGAACTTTACTAGATGATTACAAGACTAAGATGGTAACGTTTTTATGAAATCCTTAAAACACTGCCATGGGCTTCTCCTCTTTCATAACCAGTTGCACTCACCCTAAGATAGGCTGTCCATTCTGAATTCTTATTATGCGTTAACACCTTGGGGAAGATATGTGAGAGATGAGCTGTCCTTTCTCCCTATGCTATGAAGTACCACATGGACAAATGAAAGAAGTATCATTACTTAGATAAGAAAATTGGAGTCCATGTCTAGACTGTGCTTCTTGGTACAGTCTTTGGACATGTTGCCTTAGAGAAGTACTATTGCCCCTTTAAACCCTCATTTTTTGTCTATGTAAAATGGGGATAGACCAACAAACTCACAGGGTTGCAGTGAGTATTTCACGGTAAAGTGTGGTATAGAAACATTCTGAATATTCCAAGCAATGAACTTCCCAGATTATGATCAATTCCTCAAAGGTAGAATCTAAAATATTTAATTCTTCTGATTTGTGTTTCATCTTCTATATAGGATCTGGTTAGATGATTCTGGGAGCATAATCATTGATTGGTTCTCAGTCTCCAAGTGAATATTTTCCACATTTCTGCCAAAGTCCGAATTTAAACAGTTCTGTTTGCTTGTTTGGCAAGAGCATCTGGTCTGTATATAAAGGTGGGGATCAGTGGATTCTGGGCATTTTGTCAACACTGAATCTTGAGGGAAACACTAATTTTCAGAATTGGACACAACAAATAGGTGCTTGTTAGATGAGAAAGCTGAGGTTCTGCAGTCTTTTCAGAGAGGGGTTTTTGACCACGAATCTAAAGTGGTGTTTTCTCAATCATCCTCTGCAATATCATCCTATTCATTTCTACTGCAGGACTTAAAACTATTCAGTCTTATTTGCATACTTGTCTATATTTTCCTTTCTCTATACTAGAATGCAAGGTTGATGGGAAGAGGACCCATTTCCTGTCTCTGAGATCTACACTATTTCCTGGCACATGGGGGTGATCAAGAAACACTTTTTTATTGATTTTTTTTATATATGACAGTGGAATGCATTACAGTTCATATTACACTTATAGAGCACATTTTTTCATATCTCTGGCTGTATATAAAGTATATTCACACCAATTTGTGTCTTCATACATGTACTTTGGATAATGATGTCCATCACATTCCACCATCATTTCTCACTCCCTGCCCCCTCCCTTTCCCTTCTACCCCTCTGCCCTATCTATTCCTCCCATGCTCCAAGAAACACCTTTAAAGCTGGGTGAGGTGACACAGGCCTGTAATCCCAGCAGCTTGGGACGCTGAGGAGGATTGTGAGTTCAAAGCCACCCTCAGCAAAAGTGAGGCGTCAAGCAACTCAGTGAGACCCTATTTCTAAATAAAATACAAAATAAGACTGAGGATGTGGATCCATGGTCGAGTGCCCCTGAGTTCAATCCCTAGTACCACCCCCCAAATAAACACTTTGAATAAATGAATGAGTGAACATAGCTATTAAAGTAGAAAAAAATATCCAATTTTCCAGCTCTTCTTTTATTCCAAGTATCACATATGACCTTCTCTAGGTGCACAATTAGACACACTCATACATTTCATGTTTGTCTGTCTGTTGAGATGTAATATCAGTGGGTCTCACTCATACATAAGCCAGAAGTACAATCCCATGGTCTCAAGATAATGTCCCAAATTTCTGAAGATATAAAAATGGACTCAGCCTACCTCCTCATTTGGGGTGTGGTCAGTTGTAACAGTCTTAATTTGCTGGTTTTCTCTTCAGCAGAGCGTGGCCCTCTATCACGTGATGGCTTGTGAAAGAGAGTCCCCATCTCCCCATGGAAGATGAAGTGCATGATGCAGGTTAGGCTCTCTGCCACCAGGGTTGTAAGGGCTGAGAGTGGGGATGTCCAGGGATTAAGTGCTGCCAAGACAGGGCCTCTCTGGGAGGGATCCCCACCTCGGCTCCCAGCAGAGGCTGCATGATGGGCAACCCATGGGACCCATGAAATCTTTCTTTATGATTTGTGTTCGTTACTATTAAGTGATCTTTCAGCTTTCAGTTAGTCATGGTGGAAACTTCTACATTCATGCAGACTTCTTCCTTGAATAGAATAATTCAAGGTAACTTTCAAAGACTCTGAATCCTTCTTGTGATATCATCTTTGAGAGTGGCTGATCTGAATCATTTTGTTCAAAGGGGTTGATTATAGACTGAATTTTGTATTTTTATGTAAATTCCAGGCAAGCCCTTTTTCTCATATATTTGACATTAACATGAGCTGGATAATTTTGAGATTCTGGTGATTGCATTTTTAAATGCACAAAAACAAACTTCCAGTGCAAGTGTGTGTGTGTATATATATATATTTATTTATTTATTTATTTCACTAACCAAAAAGGCTGGAGTATGTGGTAAATATCACAAAAAAGGCAACATTCTAGTCTTGCTACAGATTTATTTTCTCTGAAACCTAGATCTAAGCTTCATAATGGTGCACTCCGATATCTACCTTGTCTATCACCCCAGGCTATATTCAATATTTCCTCACTTAAGATCCATAAGGTTTTGGATGATCACATCTCTGCACACTGTGGTCCTTTGGGCATCCCTTTGATTCTTTTGAATTAGGAGCTGTTAGAAGTGGAAAAAGGCCAGAAAGATGTATAATCCAGCAGTGCCCACACTCTTTTTTTTTTGTTGATTACGTCCAAGTCAAAACACCTGAAGATCCTTTTTTAACACATAGATCCTAGGACTCCCCCTGCCCAATCTTATTCAGAAGGGTGGAGTCTGATTTTAGAATTTGTATTTAAACAAATAAGAAGCACACCTGGATTTGGGAACAGCTGGCCTCCAGCTCAACACCATGATTTTGTAGGCAGTGAACTGGGATCTACAGAGGGCAGATGCACAGCTGGTCAACCCCCGTCTCTTTCATCCTGACTCATCCACATGCTTTAATTATGATGACAACAGAATAATCAATAACGACTCTGTTTGCAACTACCCCTCAACAGGTACACCTGCTGTGCATCTCTTTGGTACTGCTCTGGATGCCTCATGCACATCTCTTCTTTTATCTTTCTAAGGATACTGATGAGATATGCCTTCTCTGCTTCCCAGAATAACCAGTCCTCACAGTACCTCCTTATGTAACCAAGTGCCTCTAATGACATTTCTATACGTTTCCCAATGAGAGTGTGAGCGGCTGAGCCAGGAGGCTGTTAATGCTTTCCACAGGGAAACTGACCTGGAGGGTTGAAATGTCCATGATTTGGAGCCAGAAGATAACAGACACAGATGGGGGTGGGTGTGTTTTAAAAGCGCTTATGCTAATGGCTGTTCATAAGCCTCCTTTGTTCTGGGGCTCCCAGAATTGATCATCACTACTTTGTTTTAATCAGAAGCTGAAACTTTCTTGGTTACTCTCAAGGGGGTGAATTCTCAGTGAGTGGTAAAATAATTTTCAGGTCTAATCAAAACAATCCCCCACCTCAAAAATCTCAATGTTTAATAGGCAGACGAGTTATGAACTTGGAAATGGAGGCTGAAACTCGCTGAAGTGATTCCCTGATCTGGATGCCTTGGGCTGGGTTTTCTAACAGGGCATCTGGAGGAAGGTTTCCAGAGCAGGTGGGCGTGTGGCAGGGGATTGGGGGTGAGGCCTGAAGCCTGCATGTGCACAGCAGAATCCTCTCCAAGCTCCTCCCCTTCTCTCAGGAACTTCTTCAGTGCTCAAGATATTGTTTCCTTTTTATTTTTATTCTCTTTTATTACCAAAGTAATACTTTTAAAAAGTGCACAACTCATTTTTATTAATTTAATTTATTTATTTTTTTTGGTACTGAAAATTGAACCCAGAGTATTCAACCATTGAGCCGCATCCCCAGCCCTGTATTTTATTTTATTTATTTAGTTTTTAAATTTTGAGACAGAGTCTTGCTAAGTTGCTTAGGGCCTCACTAAGTTGTTGAGGGCTTTGAACTTGTGGATGTTCCATCCTCAGCTTCCCAGTCTCTGGGATTACAGGCATGGGTTATCACTTTATTTTTAGAGCAAGTTTTAAGATCATAGAAAAATTGAACAGAAGAATGTCCCCCATAGTCCTTTCCTGTGGCTGCCTGACATACACAGCCTGTCAATGTTGCACTCAATGTGATCCATTTGTTATGATCAGGAAACTTCCATTGGTACATTATCACACAAGGTCATAGGTTAACTTTCACTTTTGGTGTTGGACATAGTATGTTTTCATTTTAAAACTTTGAAACATCAAAAAACCAAAGGAAATGAACAGCATAATCCTACTCCCAAATTTAACTCCTGGTAGCCTTTTGGTTATGTACAACATTCATCTGTGAGTGTGTAAGTGTGTGTGTATGTTCTTTTTCCTTATCAAAATAAGATCAAAATGAGAATACCACTTTAGTATTCTTTTCAGCTGACATTAGACCTCATATGTTTTTGACATTATTAAATCTTCTAGCAAATGATTTTTCAGAACTGCATGGATCTACATTGAATATTATTAGATCATGTTATCTCTCCCCATAAACTATCACAGACAGGAGAGAAGGACCCTCTTCTAAGTACTTTCTTCTCCTTGGGAACCACTTCCCAGGGTATGGGTTGCCATGGCCACTGGCACCACACTTCAGATTCTTCTATAACCAGCCAGACCAGTCTCCAAAAAGTCTTCATTTGTGTGCCAAGTGGGAAAGGGCCCCCTTGTACCCACAAACATACTCAAATTAGAGCTAATTATTTAAAACAATATTAATTATAAAAGAAAGTTAAGAATAAGTGGTCTCTGTTATAATAAAGAAAGGGAACAGATTATGTTTTTTTGACTCTATGTCTCCACCTATTTGCTAATTTAAATGCACTCATTTAATAAGTACCTTCTAAAACTGTTCCATTCATTGGGGCCGTTAAATAGGTGAGTGTCATCCTCCTCATTAGACTGAAGCTAGAAAAAAGTACATAATTGAGTTACATGATGTGCTGCATTTTCTCTGTGTGGTTGGTGCTTGATAGCTATTTATCGAGGAACAGTGAAATTATGGAGGAGGAAGTTAGTCGTTTTCCTGAGGGTGGTCCGGAGAGCCTTCCTGGTGGAGGAGACTTTCCATCCATTCATTGTCCAGTTATGGGTACTGGATGTTCTTCTGGGCACTAGAGGGTCAAAGCTAGAATAGACTTTGACATCGTGGAATATCGTTCTAGAGGGAGAAGACAGCAAGCAGGGAAACCAAAACAACAGCATGCAATGTTGTGCTGCAATAGTGATGTGAAGGAGATCAGGTTAGCCAAAGGGCTCTGAGAGGCTGTGCTCCAGTGAGTGCTCTTCTGCTCTTCTAAGCAGGGTTTTGTCATAGTGAGGTGAGAAAAGCACTTGGAAAGGCCTAAGAGCGTGAATAAAATCAGAGGTGGCTGATGAACAGTGGTGGGCATGGTGGGGCTGGAGGTGGGAGTGAAGGGAGGAGGCACACAGTGGGAGATGGATTGAGAAGGTCTGGAAGGTCAGGTGGTGAAGAATCTGTGAGGGAGCCCTCCTTGACTAACAGACTGACCACCGAAATCAGCCCTTATCTCCCGCCCCCATTTCCTGATGAGCATTTGGGAGACAAAGGAAATGTGGCCCAAGGTGCCTCATTGGAATAAGGCTGGTGATTCTACATGACCCCACTGTGGCTTCCTCCCCTGGCACACCAAGCTTCTAGAAGCTCAGCAGGTGAATCACTGATGTGTTTTATACCTTGGGGGAGTATGGCAGAAGTGGGTTCAATAGCAGGGTCATTGGATAAAACAGAGGATACCAGTTACATTTGACTTTCAGATAAACAGGCAATGATTTTAATATGAATATGTCTCAAATACTGTATGTTAATCCAAAAATCAAATTCAGCTGGGTATCGGGTAGGGTATTTTCACTTGTGAAATCTGGTTGCCCTATGGGGGGAGGTGGGAATGCCAGAACTGGATGTTGGTGTCGTCTTGCAAGGGCTCTGAGATTAATTGAGAGCGTGTTAGAGAAGAATGTTGGTCCTATTTTGGTTTTAGTTCTCTCAGTACTGATTAAATTATTTGCTAGCTGGTTTCTTTCTTTTGAGGAGTCAGAAACATGATTGTTGGTGAATGTTTAACGAGGATAATGAGGAGTCACTACATTTTAGATGACTTCTAGCAGGGGAACCTCTGACTGAAGTCTCACATTGGGAGGCCATGGTGGGGGTGCAAACAGCATGGATGGGCTCCTTTGGAATGTAGTGTGGTCTAAGGGGGAATGGGACAGTGACCATGTGCTCAGAGGGCCCAGGAATGGCCTGATTTACAACTGTTGTCCAAGAGCAATTATGAATAGTACTGACTTTCTACTGAAAAGTTTCCTCGTTTTAGATGATAGATGACATTGTCATTCCATGAGGTGGCCAGGGAACCTAGAGAACTAGGCTGCACTTTTTATGACTGCAGATGTCACATGACCTCAAGGAGCTGCTCTTGCTTCATTTGAGCATGAGGGGACAGTGAGCAAAACTCTCCACTCTCTTCCCAGCTACGAGACTCCCTTTATGCATGTTTCTAGGCACAGCTCAAGTGAGAGGATCTTGGTTCTGTCAGTGTTGGAAAGATGTATATTGTGTTTGTTTTCTTTGCTTGTTCATGCCTGTAGAGTTATATTAGTTTCAAAAAAAAAAAAAATCTTTAAAGAGTAAAAACTTCAAATTATTGGTTTTTTTTCCCCCTTTGGATATAAAGACCAAAATGCTAGATAATGTCTGAAATAAATACAATTTTAGTGACTAACAAATCACAAGTGACCAAGCATGACATTGGCTAATTTGACCTTAGCTGTATAAGCAACTTCATTGACTTTTTTAAAAAGTAGTGGCACAAAATGATACCAGTATGTAACATTTTCATCTTTTAACTCCCCTCTCAGAACTAAAGGGCTCTCTGAAACTAGCTTTATGTGAATTCTTTCAGACCTTGTAAATACAAGTCTGCATTTGCATTCATTTATAGTCATACATGTCATGGTTTGGATGTGAGGTGTCCCCAAAAGCTCATGTGTGGGATAATGCAAGAAGGTTTAGAAGAGAAATGATTGGGTTATGAGGGCCTTAACCCAATCAGTGAATTGATCCCATGGTAGGGATTAACTGAGTGATAATTGAAGACAGGTAAGGTGTGGCTGGAGGAGGTGGCTCAGTGGGGGCGTGGCTTTGGGGTATATATTTTGTATCTGGTGAGTGGAATCTCTTCTTTCTTGCTTTCTGATCATCATATGAGCTGCTTCCCTCCACCACACTCTTCCGCCATGATGTTCAGCTTCACCTTGAGACCTGAGGGATTGAGCTGGCTGTCCGTGGACTGAGCCTTCTGAAACTGTGAGCCCCCAAATAAACTTTTCCTCCTCTAAACAGTTCTTGTCGGATCTTCATGTCACAGCAGCAAAACAGCTGACTAAAACAATACACATGTAATTTTTAAAATGAAAAAAATATCTATTTTCTATTTTTAGTATATCGCTAAAAATATTTCTCAGCCACCCTTCTCTTTCATCATCTACGAACCCAGCTCATTCTTTTCTTTTACTAGCTTGTGGTATTTCACACTGTGGATACATCAGAGTATATAAAAATAATCCCATATTGTTGGACATTTAGGTTATTTCCAATTATCTGTTATAATGATGCTTCAATGTTCTATGATCATGCACATCTGTTTTAATGTATATAGGGCTGTATATAGGGCAGATTTCTAGGAAATGAATAATTCATTTTAATAATTGTTGACAAATTGTTATTTTGAAAGGCTCTTTTAATTCACATGTGAGATTGAGAGCACATTCTGGGAAATTGAAGAGAAATTTTGTTTTGAAGCCATGGAGACAGGTGTCAGTTTATTCTGACATTTAGGTCTGAGTAGACTTTTTTTCTTTTCTTTTTCTTTTTCTGGCAATGATTCCTTGACCTGTGCAATTGGATCAAACCAAGACCAAATTAAATCTTACTTATGTAGAAACTTGGTCTCCATGACCTTGCGTTTATCTGGTGGGTGATTTCCTAGGGTAAGCTACAGTTCAGCTCTGAATGACCCTGATGGGAGAACACTTTTATCCCTCAATCTATAGAAGCTGAATTAGGCTCACTGGGATTAACTGGGACTGAAGGACTTGTTCATCTACTTTAATTATTCTTCCAATGAGAGCTTTTTCCCAGACTGGATTTTGAATCAGAAGAAGAATGGAGGCTGGAAAGAGTGATAGAACAGATCAGTTAAAGATCTTATAGAAAAAGGGCTCAAAAGGGAAAGATCTAGACTAATGTAGGTAGATAAGATTTTATTTTTTTCTTAAGAGTGTATATATATATATATATATATATATATATATATATATATGCAAATATATATATATATATATATATATACACACACACACACATTTATACACACATTTATGTGTATGTACATCTACCTGTATATACACACATACATATATATGCATCTGTGTATATACATACATAAAAATGTACCTATGTAGGGTATATATGTACATATACATATATATATACACATATGTAAATATGTATATACCTATATATACACACACATACATGCACAGGTGCATTTTAAAAATTTCAATGCAATTATTTTTCTGAGGCATCATGTCAAAAAGATGGAAAGAAAAATAGTAATGGCCTCCCTTGTTCTGGAACAAACAAGGCTGTCCTGTACTGAAACTTGCACCAATAAAGCCAAAGTTAACAAAAGGATAAAAGCTGGGAAAATTGAGGGAACTGGCGAGCTGAAGACAAAGGCTGGGCAAAATGGCCATTGTGCCATCATTGTGTTCTCTGCTTCCCTCTAGTGGTCATGTGGGGGAGTTGAGTGTAGAAATGTCTCAAGGTCATCTTTTCCACAGCTAAATTGTACAAGAGGGGAAGTTGCTATTTGGTAGCCCTTAACACTGCCCATCTTGTCAATAGCTTGCCTAGTGATGAAAGAACAAATGTTCTCTCAGGATACAGCCAAGCATATGCTGCAATGGTGCTACCTAACAATAGAAAAGAATAAATGGGGGGAGCAGGACGCCTTTACCACTTATTTCAGTGCAACTCTTGTAGGTTCAACAATGACGGTTCCCAATTCTGTACCCAGCGTTGGAGACACAGGGAGGAATTAAACATGACTCCTGCCTTTGAGGAGATCCCCATGTAGAAGGCAGGATATGGGCAAAACAAGTTAGATTGCAAATTGCCATATAAGAGGCATTTGACAAGATGTTTGTTCTTGATAGTAATTCTCAAGTCAGAATGAGATGACTCACTGAGGGTTTTCATTTGTTCCAAAATAGGAAGACATTTCCTTGTTCTGGGTAGAGATGATGGTACAGGGAATGGATAACGTTTTCTTTCTTCTCTCTCTTTTGTAAAACACTGAATTTGGGCTGCTGAGATGGCGCAACGATGACAGCTCAAAGTTTCAGTCTTGGTTTGAAGATGAAAGCCAAACCGTGTACATGAGTTCTTTATTCCTCTGCAAAATAAATTCCTCTGTGAACTACAGGGAAATAAAAGGCTCTACTGAGGGAGACTGCCACACTGAATGGCGGCAGAGTCAAAGATGGCCACCTGCCCCCATCTGTGCAGAGCACTGCCAGATCCTCCTGAAGGAATCTTTTGTAGACCCCTCCCCATCGTCAGTCCTTAGGAACCCTCTTTATTTAGGCACTTTAGACTTTGCTAAGGAAGACTCTTTCTTGGTTCTTTTATGAGCAGTCTTTGTATTGCAATTAGAAGAATGAATCCTTTACTTTTTGCATTAACCAAGTAGAGATGGCCGGAGGAAGAAGGTGGCATACCAGGGATAGGGCTCCTTTTCCATTATGCAGAGTAATATTAATGTGTGTAGGAGTGTGGAGATTTAGGCGGTTTCTATCATCTTAAAACTCATTACACCCCAAGTTTTCAGTTCTGTAGATATTTCAAAGAAATTGACACAGGTGCATTAAAATAATCATAATCTAGAGCTATGTCTACTATTATATTAATAATATGCTGCAATTATTATGACATAATTATATATTATTATTATGTAATAGTAAGAATAAGAAGTTTTGTAGGTGTTCCACATCTGAGATGATGGAACAAAATGGATTTTAACCTGGAATTTATTAGGAGACCAAGGGCTAAACCTCTTGGATACATTGTTTCTTTCTGGTATATCTATTCTTCTCCCACCCAGTCTTTTTTCGTCCACATTATATTTTTCTAGGAACAGTCACCCCTGTTCACCCTCTGTCCCTGTGGCTCTAGAGTTTTCAGTTCCTTTGACATGAAAACTATGACTGACCACCTGGAGTTTAACATACTTGGGTTACTGTTGTAAGTTCAGGAAGGGCACAAAACCAGGGCTCGGTCAGGGCAAATGGGACTGTATCCTGGGATTTCTGTTGCAGCTATTAGGGAAGAAGCATTCTCTTTCTTCTGGAACAATCAAGAAGAGGGGACATAAGTCTGGAGCTGCTGATGTCTTACCCTCATGAAGAGAGAGGTTACCCAAAGTGCAGTCACTCTAGAGGAAAGAAGAGAAATTGACACCAGGGTCTTAGTGACATTGTTTGAACTCCTGGATACAGCCATACTTGAAGCACCATATATCCATGAATAATTTAGTTATGTGAACCAATTTGAATCATTTTCTTTTTGGCTCATGCTCAAGTCAATGGATCTTGAAGTTTGATGCATGTTGAATCATCTGAGGGGTTTGTTGAAAGCCACATCACTGGTCCCTGACTCTAAGTGGGAGTGGGGCCTGAGAACTTGTATTTTGAATGACTGATTCTCTGCTCCCAGAGATGCTGATGCCTCTGATCTGGAAACCATGATTTGAGGGCCAATGACTTAGAAGCCCTTTTTGCTGTTTATAACCCAGACAAACTTGAGTACTACCAGAAGATATTTTCTACATGGGTAAGAATCTTATTTTTAGAAGAATTAATAGAATAAGATCAAAGAATGTATTTTATCCTAGTCAACAAGCACTTTAAAAAAAATGTCATGGCCAAAGCTCACGACTCTTGGGACCAATCTGATACTTTAGGAGGTTTTCTACTCTGCTCCTACTCATGCCTGAGCCTTTTTATGGCTAAAGGCAAAGCCAATGGAGTATATGACAAATGAGCAAAAACAGCAGGACTAATACGTGTTTTGTCAAAGACTTAAAACTCATGCATTGAGAAAATGCACATTTTTTTTCACTCTGATCCACTCTGTCAACAAAATGCTTTTCATGAGAAACATCAAAGCCATTTCATCTGCAAATTTCATTTTTTTGAATCCCTTAATCTACACTGTTGACAAAAATTTCTGTCAAGTGCCTCAAACCATTGTATTAACAAATTTTATTTTGTCAATCATGATTTAGCCTGCTTGCAAATGCATTTTGTAATATTCCGCTCCATCCTGCAGGAAGAATACCTAATAGTCAATGCCTCAATCTTAATATTGAAAGCGAGTGAAGAGGGAAAGTAAAAGTAGTGTCGCGCCTGCTCATTTAGCACATCTCTCCGACGTCCCTGTGCATTTTAAATAAGTCCAGCTCATCTGAAGTCTTCCCTGTGTAATGCAAGCCACTGTGAAGGTAAGGATATTGCAGTTGATGAAGTCACATGATGATGCTCATGATTTTCCTTTTTGATATCTTATCTGCTAATCAGTCTTTCTGACTTTACCTCCCGGATGATTCTCTGTGGCTGGTCCTGGTGACTTTCATTACCATTCACAGTTCTTTCTGATTGCAGATCTAGGAGGATGGTATGTATATTTCAGGGTCTTCTGATTCCAGGGTGTCCTCACCCAAATTACCATGCCATTATGGTAAGGATGGTCATTGCTGTCTCCCAGAGATGCTATAAGAACATCTGGTTGTTTCTGCTCAAGAGGAAGCTATGGCAGATGATCTCAAGCATGAGATATCTGTTTTCTGCCTGGCTTATCTCTGAATTCTTGGTGACGGGATGCTAAGAAGGGGTGAAAATGTAGCTGAATTTCTTGATAGCCTCTGACATATGAAATAGCTCAGTTTTCTTAGGTACTATAAAACAAGAAAGTCATCAGCTGAACCTCCCAGTTCCTGGGGACAGTTTGCATATGGTGATATTTCCTGTAGTGGATTTAGTCACCTTATACTGCAGAAAATGAAGGGTGTGCTGGGACAAATATTGGGCAATCTGAATTTGAGTCCTGACTCAAAATCTTAATAGCTATGTGTCCTTCAGAAGTCACTGGACATCTCTGTCCTTAGACATGTCCCACCTCCACAATGGTGCTAGCAGAAGGGCTTGCCTTGTAGACATTCTGGAAAGATCAAAGAGGGAGTTTATGTACCAGAGTTTAAGGTGATTGTCAAATGCTAGATAAATGTAAGGTGGTGATGGATGTTGTTTCGGAGGACTTCTTTCATTTCAATTATCTTAGAGGAGGTTCTAGATTCCTCTCTGTGGTGTAAGCCAATGACTGAGGGGTGCTGTAATTTAGGAACTTTCTGCAGATTTCTTCAGCCTTCCATGTAGTCTGAAAACCCATTCTTAGGTGGTCTTGGAGCCTGGCATATGAAGGAGAAGAGCTCATATACAAAGTGTGTTGGCAAATGTTGCTGTATGGATGTCCTGTATTTAACACCTTGGTGGATTGCATGATCATTGCAGGAAACAGAGATGAATTGGTTTGATGCAGGGATAGTTGAGAAGCCCACCCTTGAACAGCCGATGGAACAGAAGCATCACCTGGGTGTCTTAGGGAGGTCGGAGGCCACACCAAGGCCCAGTATTGCCTTTCCACAATTTTGCTTTTATCCAGTTCTACAAAGGGGAAGACTCATTTAATAGCTGAGAGATTTCACATCCCAGATTGTGCCTAAGGAAACCAGGAACTATAAACATGACATGGTGGCCAAGTTTGGGTGGCTGACTCTCACGGAAAAGTCCCTGTGTCCAGCATTGAACAGGGCCTCTGAGTTCTGCGTGCTAGTGCACGTTCCTTCTTGACCCCTTTAAGACTCTTCTTTGGGCACAAATGCCCGGTTTCCGCCCTCACTCTTTCCAAACCCTTCATCATCTCCATGGCCACCCAACTTCAGGCTCCTCCACATGACAAGTGATGTGCAGTTAATAATAGATTTCCTGGAGCTCTCAGCCTCAGATTTGCTGCCTACGGCTAAGGGAATCGAGATTGAGTACACAGTTAGGGAGAAACAAATCAATTATAATAAGTGACAAACAAACAAACTCTCGTTTTTCTCAGAAGCCAAAGCTAATGGAGTGAGTTACACAGACCAGGGCTTTTCTGGGCTGGTGGAATCATCCTGAGGATGGATGTCCACAGACATTAGGAGGAAAAGGGCCTGGGGCAGCCCAAGGGTAGAGAGAAAAGCAAAGTGGTAGCCTCTGGCTGCGGGTTCTGCACATCCTATTGCACATAATTGGTTCTTTCCCAGGAAACATTTGCACTAACCTTTGACTTCTGGAAGCAGAGACAGGCCCACAAAATAAATGATTATATTGGATAGTATGACAATCAGGACTTTTTAATCGCAAATGATGGATAATGCAGCCCAAACTAGCTTAAAGGAGAAGAAAAGAAAGAAATATGAAAGCGTCTTGGCTTACATATTTTTATGTAAGGGTAAATCTTTCTTTTAGGTGAAGCTGTACACAAAAGCTCAAGCCACTACAGATGTGATGTCTTATTTTCATTCCTTTGCTCAGCTTTCTTTTTGTGGGACTCATTTTCAGATGGATTTATTCTCATGGGTACAAAATGGTTCTTAAGGTTACCTCCTACTAGTTTCAATCCTGGCAAAAAAAAGTATTTGAGTCTTTATTTTTAACATTCCCAGAAACCTTCCTGAGATTGAGTGGGATTGGGTGAATTGGGTCACCAGCTCATCCCAGAAGCAATAATTATAGTTTGTTTTTGCCCAGGTGGTGCACTGTACCCATAAGAGTCTAGAAAGCCTGAAATGAGATAGGTTTGAGATTCAGTTGAAAATCAGAATTACTAGTGGAAAAGAAGGATCATGCTAAGTTGAAAAATCACTATTTAACCTAAAAGCACTTGAGGATATTCAATGCTTGGAAGATGGTTTTAGAGGTTAGGGTCAGTTTCCGGCAATGACTTCCAGAAGAGTCATACAGAATTGGCCCAAGTAGGGAATGGGGCCTCTGTTATATTCAGGAAGCTGGAAAAATGAGAGACTGCTTGCAAAGTATTGGCTCCTGGTCATGCCACCTTCATGTAACCCAGGGACTAAGAAGCCACCATCAGAACCATTGGATCCAGTAAAATAGTGACCATAAATCTAGTGAGTTTCTTCCCTTTGTCTATGTTAAACCTGCTATAGAAAAATCAAATACCATTATGATAAGTCCAGGCAGCAAAAGCAGTAGAAGAGTGCTCTCTGCCTCCTGGTCTTCTTCCAGATCTTGTGTATCAATTCACTATTCCTGAATGACATCGTCAACCTAAGAGAGAAGGGTAGCATTTAACTTCCTATGTCTGAAGCCACTAGAAGAAGGATAGAATGGAAGTTGAATGGCTGTCTCCATAACTATGATACCTCCATGCCTCCACAGTTGAGATTTGAATTATCCACAAGGTGCCTCATGAGCAGTTCTTGCTTGATCTTTGCCCCAGATAGACTTGTCCAGCTGGGGCAGAGCTATAATGCCTCATGGAGGAGAGACATGTATGCTAGACAGTGACTCATCAGAACCTAAATGGAGACAAAAACCAAGGCTAGAAATAAGAGAGGAAGATCAAGTCTATGTAGTACCTAGCCAGGGGTTGGCAGCAAACCATGGGGTACAGAACAATCTCAGAGGAAGCAGCACTGTGGACTTCTTTGATTATACACGTATGTTTATTCTGGTTCTGGTGACCCAAACCTGATGCTAACATTGTGTATTTAGAGTTAATGATTCCTCGTTTGGAGGATGCTTATTGGCCATGTTTTAATAACCAGTATTTCTTGTATGGGCCAGACACGGTTCTATGCCTGTCACAGAAAAAATATCCCACTTAAGCTACACTGCAATCCTCTCCAATAGAAACCATTATTCATTCACTCAACAAAGACTTGTTGAATGCATATTGTATAGAGGACCCAGTACAAGGTGCTGGGGTTGCAGCCATAAACAAAGAAGGCAAGGATCCCTGCTCATATGTTTCTTAAGTCCTGGGTAACAATTATTATTCCCATTTAGGGACTGGAGGGGAACCCAAGGCAAGAAAAAGGTGACTCACCCTCTCAAGGTCTTTCAGCCCATGAAGGCATGGCCTGTGTTTGAACCCTGACAGTCTGGCTGTAGAGCCTGCAGGTTACTCACCTGCCACCTCTATTCCTCATGGCTTCCTTGGGGGGAGGGTGCCAGAGCAGGCCCTTATCTCCATTTCACCGGTGGGTTGCTAGTAGGTTGCTAGCAGATATGGCTAGGCTCCCAGTAACAGCAAGGAGCACAGGTAGAACTCTGCACGTGTTCAGAGCCATGGTGAAGTCCTCTCAAGGACATGTTCTGCCCCCCAGGGTGTGACACATTACTACATGGGAGCCAGAAGGATGAGGATTAACTCAGGGCTGGCATTAAAAAGATGGCAATGCTCCACACCCTGAGACAACTGCTTTATGGTTCTCTCATTCGATCTTCACAACACTGTGAGGTGCCTACAATGGCTGGACCCATTTTGCAGGTGAGAAAATTAGGGAGAAAATCAGATAGAGAATCAGGGAGCCGAGGTCTCAACCAGCTTCCTCAGTTCAAAGGCAGACTTTCTCCTGGCCATAGAGAACCTCTGTCTTTCCCTCATATGCAGAGAAAAGGTTTTGGGAGTTGGCAGAGCAAAAGAGTCCTAATGTAAGAAGCATTCTGTTCTCATTTGTGTTGTCACAAAACAAGTTCAAATGCATGATCAAGACTAACCATTTGCCAAAGCCACATTGGGTATGTGTTCATTCCAGCACACGAGCTAAGATCAGGTAATACAAAAAAAAAAAAAAAAAAATTTCCTTTGGCACCCTCCCCACACTGCCCTCTGGTTGAGGCCAATTTGGCTTGCCTTGTGTCTCTGATTATTTGCAGTCATATTTCCAAAGAATATATTTTTTATTACAGCAATAATTTCCATCATAAGTTAAATAATTTGGCACTCTGCCATTTGCATTAAAGGGAAAAAGCCCTGTACTACTTAAATTGAACAGTTTCATGTCAGCCTCAGGAACTTTTCCAGTGAGGTAACCTCTGTGGGCCAGGCCCCTCATTCTTGGATCAGCCTGCAATGTGTAATGTTAAGAGTAGGGCTTCTCAATCTGGGCACTATTGACATTTTGGGCCAGTCAATTTTAAGTTATGGGAAATCTGTACATTGCAATGTTCTGGACATTATATGGCATCATCCTTGGCTTCCTTCCACGAAATGCCAGTCCTGGCCCCCTAGTTGTGACAAGCAGAGATGTCTAGAGTTGCCAAAGATCCAAGGGGATTAGTGGGATGGGTGAAACACTGGGGAAGGGGGTAATATTAGGAGTCAGAGAGACTTTCATTCTGAGTATAGTGCAGCTGAATGAACCTGGAGAAGCAACTGACTTCTTGAAGCCTTTAATATGCAATGGAAGCAATAATGGTACCCACCTTGTATGGTTGTTGAAAGGATTAGGTTGAAGTCACGTAGGAAATATACAAAACCAGCATTTGGTTTTTGTTCCCTAAAACCTGTCCATCTTCTCTTTGGACACATAGCCAGTCTATATTTCCAAGCCTCCCTTGCAGTAAAGTGGAATTTACGTGTCTGGGTTCTAGCTAATGGACTTGGTCCATAAACATTTCCCTTAGGTGAGCCTCTAGGATCTTTCCCTCTGTGTTGGCTCTTGTCTTTGACTTCATGGACCATAAGTACCTTCTCTACCCTACTGCTTCTGTCTGGACTTTTTCTGTAAGAAATAAGCTTTTATTACATTAAGCCACTGTAATGTGAGAATTTATCTATTATAACAGCCAACATGACACTAACTACTACATGTGCATAACAATACATTTGGCACATAGTAAGTGTCAATAGCTGTTAGATAGTATGATTAATACTAATAACTGGTTTTCTGAACCTGACAGACAACTAGAGATCAGCTCAGGGAAGAAATAGGAGCTGGATGGATTGACATATATCATAATGCGTTGCTCACCAAGTCATGAAATTTGATGGATGAATCAGCATCGGCTCATGTCAGACATTCACAAGCAACACTGTGAGCCCCCAGAGCCTCACAAAAACTAGCAGCCTGGGTTCCTCCCATAGAATGGGGAGGAATCTTGCCCCTTGTAAGTGGAATCTAGTTTTGTGAAGTCCGCCCTCACAGGCAAGCACTGTAATTAGTCTATACAGGTATAGACTATGATGTAAGGGGCTCTGGGAAGGCCCTTTGAGTCCTTAAGTTTATTTATTATCAAAACTAGAAATCCATATTTCTGTGGGGAGCTACATTTGAATAAAGTGCATTGAACAAACCCCAATAAGAGTTTAGGCTGGTAGAATAATAATGAACAGCCCAAGTCCCATAAGGAAGACTTAGTGGCTCTATTCTTTTCTTTTTTTTTTTTCCTTTTTGTCCTCTACCATAATTCTGTCTTCCCTAACATTGAAGATGTGATGAGATTGTAATTCAGAAATACTATAAATGCTTCACATATTTTCTTTCTGTAAATATCTGTTGCTTACTGATTATGGTAGGTTGAATAATGTCCCCTGAAAGATACCCACAACCTAATTCCTGCAACTTGTGAATATGCTACCATCCATGGTAAAAGGGATTTTGCAAATGTAATTATGTAAAAAAATATGAGGTGGGGCCTCAGATAGTTTGAATGTAACCACCAGGTCCTAATAAGAAGGTGGCAAAAGGATTGGAGCTTTATGTGACAACGGAAGCAACAGGTTGGAATGATATGAGGAAGGAGCCATCAGCCAAGGGATGCAGGTGGTCTCCAGAAGCTGAAAAAGGCATGGAAAACTATTCTTCCTCTGGAAACTTCAGAAGGAACTAGCCCTGACAACCTTTTGAATTTAGCTCAGTTGAACTCATTTTTAGATTTCTAACTTGAAGAACTGTAAAGTAATAGGCTTATTAGAAACAAAATCAACGACTCCAGTTTGGGTGAGGAGTCATCAGACAGGTCAGGGTTCTCCTGATTGTGCAGAAATCTAACACAAACTGCTTCGGTTAAAAGGTGAATTTAATAGCTTTAGGTATACCTCTATTGAAGAACTCAAGTAGCATCATCAAAAATCATGATTTTTTTTTCTTCCAGAATTTTCAGGCCAATTGTGAGAAGTATTCCGATTGGTTGGTTTGGAACAACCTTTGGGATGACAGGAATTGTGTAGTAGGATTGGCGAATACTGGGCACACCACAAGGGTCCAGGTCAAGATGTTCAGCTGGTAAATGAGAACCACAATGAGTACAGGTTGGATAATTATTCAAATAAAGTGGAGGTTCTCTTTCCAGAAGAATGAAGAAAAAAGCACACAGGTAGATTTGCTCCTGGCATGACCACCAGAGTCAGAGAAGGGTTTGAAAATGACTCTAGCAAGTTCTAAGTGACTGATTAGAGAAACCCATCATGATTATCCCTCCAGTTTCCCTTCATCCCAGTTCCTATGTCTGCATCTTAAAAAAAAAAAAAAAGAAAGAAAGAAAGAAAAAGAAAAGAAAAGCCATTACTGAAAAGGGCCGGGTTTTCCCAGCTCCCAGTTGTGCCACTCATCCAATGATATTTTGGGCTAAGAACTTCCAAGAATCAACTCCTGGGTACAGCTCTTAGGGCCCTCTTTGCAAATACTAGCTGGAGTGGATGCAATTAATCATTGTAACTATTTAATTTTCTTTGAGAGAATGTCAGACTTTACTAAAGAAGCAGCGCTCCTGAGTTCTGGCAGCATTTTATACCTAGAATTAGCTCTCTGCCCCTTTTGCCCTGGCCCTGATCTCTCCTGCACATTAATACAGCTTATTGGGTTCCTGTGGCGTTGACCATGAGAGCCATCGAGTGAATTTTCTTCCACTGTGGTGCTGGATTAGGATAATGCCAGTGAGAACCTGCTGACTTTCTAAAAATGACTCGAAGAGCATGCATCTGACTCCATTAATCTTTCCTAATTTGTGCCAGCTTGTTACATTCAGGTTTGAAGCTTTTCTCCTTGCCTTGGTATTTAAAGGCTCTCTGGTTAAGATCACCCCCCAGGGTGTGTGTTTGGGCTTGTGTGCATGTATGTGTGTGGTGGAGTGCTTAGCTAATCTTCCAGCTAGGTGAGGAAGTTAGACCTCTTGCTCCTGGGCCCATGGAAAGGAGACGCACTGCACTGGGAATGGGGTGGGAATGTGGATCAGGTGCTGCTGGGACACACTAGGCTCCCCGACGAGCATGCTTTGCTCGGGCTGGGCCTTGGGAAAGGTCTGCTCCTCTCTGTGTAACTTGCCCTTGTGGCTCCACATGGTCCACACCCTACCCATGGTGTGGGAGGAGCTAGTTAGTGTTAAGCAGCAAAGCCTGCTTCTCAGTGAGGAAAGTTCTGGGGAACATTGTTCTTAACCAAGGGGCCCACTTCTTCTTGAGGAACTTTCCAGAGACTGTTTTTTTGCTCATCTGTGCTAGAGATCTTCAAGAGGATAAAGTGTGTGTCATTTCTCAAACTTACAGCAGATCTGCTGTTGTAAGATGAGCTTCATGGCCGCTTCACTGGCTCATTTCGCAGGTATTTATTTGGTGTCTTGCCTGGACTGGGTTTTCTTATGGACGGACACAGGATGCACCACCTTGAGATCAGGCTCATCCCTATACATCCCAGCAGTAGCATTTCAGGGAATGCTTTATGGTAAAGGTGGCTATAGTCCATTGTATTTGCCTTGGAATAATAGGTTTCTGTTGGGTTTATTCCTTCATCTTTTTGTTCTTAAGAACAGATTTATAGACTAAAATGAAGCAATTTGAAAGACAGAATAACAGGTAGTATTTAATGTCATAGTATACACCCTTCAGGAAGAAGAGTCTTCTGTTTCATGGCCTTTTGTATTCTTGTGGGATGTAATATATATTTACTTAAAAAATTTAAATATATATAATTATATAAACATAATATTTCTATATAATATAAATATATAATATTTATATATAATAATATTTAATTTGAGTATTTACTTAAGAGTTTTATATACATATATTACTTTTAAGCTCCTTGCATTTTGGGATCATGGCCTATTTTATTTCTACTTTATTTCTCCCTTTTCACTAGCTAACCAATTTTAATCAGATAATTTTTGGATTTTATAATGAGAAAAAGAAAGAACAAGAGTGAGGCTGGCTTTAGGTATTGCAGATCCCTGACCTCAAGCACCCTGAAGTCACTCTAGTGTCACGTCTCTGTCCTTCTTACACACACATGCATGCATGAACATAGTGGATATGTCCCCTCTTCTGTCACTTAATTTGCTTTTCCTGTAGTCACTCTCCTCTACCTGCTGGGGGTTAGAAAGAACACTGTGACAGCCACAGGGCTCTCGTCTTCCAGCCACCTGACCATAGAATAAAAAGAAATCTGATCCTGTTCGCCAGTGAGACAGTCTCAGAGCAGAGTGGTGGTCAGGCCAAGTTCTTGCTGTGTGTTAGTGAGCTTTTCATCCACTGTAACAGATATCTGAGGAAAACAACTTGAAGGAGGAAAGATTTATTCTGGGTGTTTGCTTCAGTACACAGTCAACTCTGGCTCCATTGCTTTGGGCCTGAGGTGAGGCAGAACATCATGGCAGAAGGGCACAGCCCAGGAAAGATGGAACTGAACACCTGCACGGAGGGGGCTGTCTAAACATATGGCCTCTGCCTCCAGCACAGGGACCATTCTGTCTGTTCTCTGCTACTTTTTTAAACCAAAGAGAGGATTCAGCAAGGTTGAAACAGAGAACAAAAGTACAACTGTCATCCTCGTAATAGTATATTTTGAGCGTTCATTACGTGTCGGGCATTGTATTAGGGACTTTACAGATACAATCTGTCCATTCTTTAAATCAGCCATTTTGAGTGTTATTGTTTCTATTTTATTTTAAAATTTTGTTTGTTTGTTTGTGGTACTGGATATTGAACTCAGCGGTGCGAAACTACAGACTCAGCCCTTTTGAGACAGGGTCTCCCTAAGTTTCCCAGTCTGGCCTCAAACTTGGCAATCTTCCTGCCTCAGCCTCCAGATACTGGGATTGTGGTGTGCACCACAATATGTGGCTGTTCCTGTTTTAGAGTTGAAGAAGCTGAGGCTCGGAAAAGGTAGAGTGAAGGGACTTGCCTAAAGTCCTATAATAAAGGTCAGACCTATTTAAGCACAGGCAGTTTGATTCAGAGCCCCTTCTACTCCCTTCACCCCTTCTACCACATACCGGCATCCTATCTGCATGTAAATGAGAAGGGAGGAGGCATTTGTATCATGCTACTCAGTGCACTTGACAGTACACCCCAGGTGAGGGCTAGAAGACTCAGGTGCTGGCCTGATGGGATCAATTTGCTGCAAAAGAAACCAAGATTGAGAGAGAAAAGTGGCAGATCTGGAATCTTAACTCCGAGGACCGTGTGCTCATTCACTATTCCTGAACCCCGATGAGGAGTGGTACTCAAAGTGTAACCCTTTGACCACGCATCTGAAAACCAGCTCCAGTGATTGGTGAGGTTGCACATTCTGTGAACCCCTGCTTGAGACATAGGGAACATCATACAACTTCTATAGGGTCTCTGGGGAATACTCATGCACTCTAGAGTTTGTGCAAGGGAGTTGGAACATTCTGTGGTTAGTATTTTGAGATGCATATAGGATGATCCATCTGGAGGCAGCTGTGGCTTGGAGGGACAAAACTGGAGGTTCTGTTGATGCATGCAGTCTGACTCATTTCCATCCATAAGCCTCAGTTTCTTCAACTGCAAAATGAGCATCTGGCACCCACTTACATTATTGATAAAATCACATGGGTGAAACATAGTTTGTGAGCTGAAAAGCAGCTCTGTGCAGAAGTTAGTTGTTGGTGGCATACAGGAGGCTCTTGTGTGGGATTTGTATGGATCCTGCTTCTATCCTGAGAGGCCATGTGTGGGGATGAATCTCATGACTCATGTGTTTTCTTGTCATTCAGCTCTCAGAGGTGGGAGAAATCCCAAGCACAGGTGATGGTGAGTCCAGGTGGTTGATGGGTGGTTGATGGAACCTACAGTGGCCTTGTTACCAGCTGGACTTTCTTCCTGCCTCCTGCCATCTCCATGTGGGTAGCTGTGGAACTACTTGCTCTCCTCCTCACCCTCCTGTTCTTCTATCCCTTTGCAGGCTGGTCTCTTACCATCTATCTCCATTATCATCCTATAGTAGAAGTTTAGATAACAGAAGGGAAGAGCCAGAAGAGGCTTTTGGAATAGTCAAGAGGTAAAATTCCTAATTTCCCAGCATTTCTCAAAGCCTGGTTCACAAACTACAGGTGATACTTGGAATTCATTTAAGTGGCAAAAGGCATACACTCTCTCTTTCATTTTAGTGATGTATTTATGTGAACAAACACTGGAAAAGAACTTTAGTTTTTTATTCATGGTAATGAGATAAAATTTCCTTTTAAATATTCCCATAAAAATCATAACACAAAAGTTAAACACAAACACTGTGAAGACAGTGTGACATTATGATGTGTGATACATTTTAATTCTCCTAATTAACAAAAGAAGTAATTTGGGCCTAAGAGGGTGATGACCTCATCCAAGTCCTGAGCTAGGACGAACGTTAGGTCTGGGGCTCCTCTCCCAGGACTTTGCTCATCAATTCAATGTCAACTTCAGGCATTAAGTCAAATGTGATCCAAAAATTAGACCAAATCCCTGCAGAGTGCTCCCTATGATAGCCTAAAATACACATTGAGAGATGATCCCTTTCTCATTTACTGTGGTTCTGTATTTGTGGGTGATCCCTAGTGAAAAGCAAGCCAAATCCCCAGCATCAGCTGGAATTCCACAGCCACAAGGGGTGGGGCAGGCATGGATTTACCAATGAAGTTCTGCTCTCTCTGATAAGCAGGGACTTGAAATGGTGGCCAGGGCCATCACTAACCTGTCTTCCAGAGTTCTAAACTGAAGCAGAGGCATTTCAGGGGCCTCTGAGGCTAAGGTGCATGTGTGGGCAGGTGGACTTTGCCCCACCCTGCACCCTCTTTGATTTTACATAGTTCATAACACAGAGTTCACATAGGTTTCCACTTTAATGGGGGAAGAAAAAGGAAGGGAGTTTGATAGGAAAGGCTGGGAAATGGCTGGTATGGTAGAAGAAGCACAGACACTGGGGAAAGATGGTTCTGACTTTGGATCCTGGCTTTGCCATACATCATCAGTGAGATTGGGTGTGAGTTGACTTACCTTTGTGAATCTCAATTTCCTCAACATTAAAACTCTGTGTTTCTTAGGGTTTATTGTGAGTTATAAATGAAATAACATACAGGAAAGCACCCTACATCCTTTCTGGCCCATAGTAGATGCAGAAGGAATTTCTGTTGTTCGTCACCATCACCACCACCATCATAGTTGTCATCATCATCATCATCATGAAGTCACCTCTCTTCAGCTTATTTTTGTTAAAACTCTAAGCTAGAATTCCAGACTATTCTAGAATGCCTACTGTAGTTTGAATATGTTCCTCAGATTTGTGAGTTACAAAATCTCAGGAAAAGCACAGGTATAAACCCAGGCAGTGACCTGGAGTACATATGTGCATGTGTGTGTGTGTGTGTGTGTGTGTGTGTGTGTGTGTCTATCTCCATCCATCTACATACACATAATATATACATATATATCCATACACACACATATATTGGGGTGCACTAGGAATTGAATCCAGGGGCTTTACCAATGAGCTAAGTCCTAGCCTTTTTATCTTTTATTTTGAGACAGGGTCTTGCTGAGCTGCTGAGACTAATCTCAAACTTAGGGCCCTCCTGCCTCAACCTCCTGAGTAGCTAGAACTGCAGGCACATGCCATCAAGCCCTGTTGGGGAGTGTCTATTAACACAGGGTACAGAGGAAATTTCCATGGTGCTCATCTTATCAGCCAGTCATCCAGAATTTGCTTTCTCCCCATTGTCTATGTTTTGGGGAAAGGAAAATAAATTTACTCAGGCTACTTATAGATTCAAGAGACTATTCATAATGGCCTATTTTATTTTTTTGAATGAATTCCTGAGGAATCAGTTCCTGAGCCTGCAGTGCTGGGGGATGCTCTAGTGGTAATGGATTATCTGAAGTGACTCCTGTCTCCATCCTTCCTGTTCTGTCTTCTCATCCTTCAGCACTAACACTCCATTCTGGCCCAATTAGAAACACACAATGACTCATGTTCATGAAGTGTGTTTTGAACTTTAAGTCGCCTCTTCATATTCTTAAATCATTGCATTTAAGTCTAATTCAATAAGATTCTGTATTTCCTTTCACTTCAATCTGTGAGCTGCTTTTGCCTACCTGTTGCTAGGACAACCAGTGCCTGATCTGGCTTTCGCTTGTTGTCCAGGAGGAGGCTGTGTTAATTAACTCCCTGAAATTGCAGGCCAGGTAATCAATACCAAATGTATGGACTTGGCTGGAATGTTTTAATTAAATTTACAGTCATTTTATTTGCAGCTTCTTCTGCAATCTGCACAGTGGGCAATTGATTTTTATTTCAGATACAATGGCCTATTCTGTAGCCACGTCTTCCCTTCTCCTATGTGCCTTTCTCCATCAGCTGAACTGGTGTTAACTGAAGAATAGCCAATGCAAATTGTTAGCTAAAATAATTATAAAAGAAGAGATCAACCTTAAAATACCAGGAGGGTTGAGCTTTTGCCAGTTGAAGCACCCTCTGACTGGCTGGATAATGTGTGAGAAATAATCCAGAAGATAGAAGTGAAATCCCATGGAAAATATCCCCTGATAAGGGGAAGAAATACCCAAATCACATGCTGCAACCTCCTTTGTGCTACTGAAAATAAAATATGCAAACAATCACCTTCCACCACCAATATCTTGGTAAAGTTGTGTTTTACAGAATTGAGCTATGCACCTCTTAGGAGAAACTTCCCTACATTCTTTAAGTATAGTTGATAAACATTTGAGCTCCCATGACAGTTAAAACTCACACAGCAATGCCACCAATTCAAGTGTATCAACTTTTTTTTATATCTAAAAGAGAGGTGATGGATCACACCCACCTCATAAATTGTTATAGGATTAAATAAAATCAAACACATAATGGGATATATTAGAACTTGAGTTAGAAAGTCTAGGTTTGGGGTCCAGCTCTGACACTTGCTCTTTCAATGACTTTAGGCAAAGTATTTAGCTTTGAAGGGTCTCAGGCTTCTCACTTGTCAAATGGACATCTTGCTCCCTGTATTGTAGAGTTATGCTGGGGATCCCCGTGAAATACCTAATACCTAACGCATTGGACCTCAGTGCCTGGCACAGGCATTACCTGAGGTCTTCTTGAGTTTATGTTCCAGCACACTACTGGGGGAGTTCTTGAGTTCTGGGTAGCTGGATAGCTTTAGCCAAGAAGTTCCCTTGAGGTATAAGGGACAACCTGTAACAATTAGTTGGTGTTATAATTTAAATGTTACATATAGGGTTAGTCCCTAATGCATCAGTGTTGGATGTGGGGGTCTTCAGGAAGATTATTGGATCATGGATCATGAGCTCTAACCCCATCAGTGTATTAACCCATGTATGGGTTCATAATTCGATGACACTGAGAGGTGATAAAAACCACAGGAGGTGGGGCCTAATTTGAGAAAGTGGGTCAATGGGGAAATGCTCTGGAAAAATCCATCTGTCCCCAGCCCCTTTTTCTCTTCCCTATACCCATGAGGTAAGCAGCTGTACCCTAACTCTCTCCACCACATCTCTCTTTCACACTACAGGACATAGCCCAGGAGCAAGTCTATCATGGACTGGAAGCTTGAAACTTGATTTTTTTTCAGGTGTTTTGTTACAGTGATGAAAAACTGACAAACAGAAAACTGTGCTGAGATATGGAGTCATTGCTGTGACTATTCCTGTCCATGTGGTTCAGAAACATTTGGAACTGGTTTGTGGGAGATGTTTGGAAAAGTTTGGAGATGCAATCTAGAGAAGCCCTAGGATTTTTATAAGCATAACTTTGTAGACAATTCTGGTCTGAGCTTAGAAGACCAGATTGTTGACAGACCTCAGTCAGTAAAGACTATGCTCATGAAGTTCAGATTGGAATGGGTATTTGATTAGGAATAGGACTAGAAGCCATTCGTATTATGTTCTGACAAAAAAGACTTGGTCCTTGCCCTGAGACTTTGTGTAAGGCTGAGTTTAAAGGTGATAAACTAATTATCTGGCAGGGGAAATTTCAAGGCAACACATCATTCAGGCAGTATCATGGATATTGCTGGAGGCTTTTAGTCAGGTTTGTAGTGAGAATAATAAGCAAGAAGCAGAGCAGAAAAAACATGGGAAACTTGCAATTTGGCCAGAAAAGTGCATGTAAAATTAGGGCCAAGGAAGATATGGCTGCTGAAAAGAGTAGAACCACTAAAGGGAAGCCTAGTAGTTTGCATGAAGACAATATGAAATATGCCTTGAGGTCACCTCAGGAATTGGCAGAACCCATCCACTGCAGGCCCAATGGTATAAATGTGTAAACTCATTTAAAAGACTTTGTTTTGAGAAAAGAGCACAGGAGAGCTCTGCTCCCATAGGATCACCTAGGAAGTTGTTTCCCCAGGAATCCTTTTACCATGTTCAGCCACTTAGTCACTAAGAGGCCATTGTAGCTACATTAAAGCAAACCCGACTATTGCTTCACTGAAGACAGACCTTGGGTTTGTAGTTTTGGTTTTGGCCAAGCAGTTTCCTTGGGGAATTCTAGAGTTATGGGGTCATGGAGATTTCAAAGGAAAGTCTGGTAGGATAGGTGGTATGTAACAGGGTCAGAATACCATGGCAGTCCCTGAGAGGGTGGTATGTGAAGCTGTGAGAGTAAAGCCAAAGCTGTAATGGACATCTTAGAAAGTTAGAGATGATAGGAATGTGAAATATCTGCTGAAGAAAGCTGTAGGCAGGAGACAAAGCCAGTCCAAGAGATAGGTTATGTGGGCTGCAACCAGCAAAGCCATAGTGAAAGGGCTGCTCAAAAACTCTGGAGAACAATCCTCACCATCACATTCTTCAGATGTCAGACATGGAGCTTCAGGACTTAATGATTTTCCAACTGAGTTTGGGTCTTGCTTTGGTCTCATTTCTTCTTTCTATGTCCCTATTCCTCACATGTGTAGGGAAATGTTTACCCTATGTCTTTCCCACCATTGAATATTGGAAGTATGTAACTTGCTTCTTGATTTTTACAGGTGTTTCACAGCCAAGAGTTGCCTTGAGTCTTAGAGGAGACTTTGGACCTTGACTTTTGAGCAATACTGGAACTGTTAAGACTATTGAATTCTTAGAGACAGACTGAATGTGTTTTGCATTGTGAGATGGGTATCAGCCTTTGGGATGTAGGGTCAAACTGTTATAGTTCAGATCTGGAATGTCTCCCAAAGATTCATGTGTTGAATGTTTCCAATGTAGTAATGTTCACAGGTGGGACTTTTGGGAAGTAATTGGATCATGATGGCCATAACTTCATCAGTGGCTTATTCATTAATGACATTATAATTTGATGCTATTATTGGGAAGTGATAGAAACTGTAGGAGGTAAAGCCTAGTTGGAGGAAGTGGCCACTGGGCATATGCCTTGGAAAGGTGTATCTTGTCGCAGGCAAATTCTCTTCTCTGTTTATGCTTACTAGCAACAAGGAGGCGAACCCCTTTGTTCTGTCATATACTTCCACCATGATGTTTTACCTCACCTAAGGTCCAAAGCAATGGAACCAGCAGATCATGGACTAAAACCTCTGAAACTATGAACTAAAATAAATTCTTCCTCCTTTAAGTTGTTTTTCTCATGTATTTTTGTTATTGCAATGAAAAATTCACTGCTCACTTGGGGTGATGGAAGTTTACGCTAAGTATCTTTAAGATCCCAGGTAGAATTAAAACCTGTCCCTCAGCCACACTAACACTCTACACTCTTGTTTCTTCCCTCTTATAAGGATTTTTCTTTAGAAGCATCCCTAAAAAAGTCTTTATCTTCCTTATGGACTGGAATATGAGCAGAATTCCTGCTATTTTCTTTGTTTGCCTGACATTTCCACTTTCACAGTGAAGATTCTTTTTGATGACTTCCCTCCCTTCAGAAATGGTGAATTTCTACTGGACAAATTTTTTTTTGTAGCCATACTAGAATCAAATGAATTTCCTTATATGCTTCCATTTGGGTATGATCATACTCCAGTCCTCCAAGACAGGGACAGAGGCTGGCTCTGATGCTCCCAGCCAAGAAAACAACCAAATATGCCTAAAATAAGATGGAGTCAACACAAAATTAGCCCCAGCAGGGCTAATGTGGCACTAAGACTTTTATGTCATCCAGTAGTACCAATTTTTATTTGCAGATAAAACTTTATATTATTTGAATACCTAGTATGTATCATATCATATCATTGAAGGAAGGGAGAAAGGAACAATTCAAGAAGGCAAACATGGTTCCATATGGTGTTTTCAGGATGGTGGAAAGGTGGTCAACCTCTGACTCCAAGGGAATGTGTTTCAAAAACTCATTTTCTAAGAACTATGATGTGTTTAACTAAGGGCAGTATTGGCCACACAAACTTGGAATCGCCACTAGGGAATAAGTGAGATTTTCTTATGGCAAACACCTGTTTGAAAATCCTTTCTCTCTGACCATATGTTATGTTCCAAATAAACAGAAACTTATTGAGAACATATTAATTTCCCTTCAAAGGCAACAGTAGAATAGTGTATTGGAAGAGCTTCAACTAATAGGAAAAAAGTATATATATATATATCCTCTGGTGAAAATAGAGTCATCATGTTGGAATTTGAGGATAGTTCCCTTGACAATAAAATTAATCTTTTTTTTCATTGCTTAAGATGATTTCCTGATGGGAGACACTGCGTCTATGGAGATTTTTGCTAATTTATTTGAGTTCAGTTTGAGAAATGACTCCAGTTCATTGTAACTAGGGAAAGGCTGACTCTCAACAACTGTTTTTTTCTCTATAGTTTTTTTAATAAACACCTCCTTCTCATTCACGTTTTTTCTCCATTTTTCATGTTGTCTAGACTCAAAGACGCACATAGGCAGCAACTGAGGCCTATGAAAGAGCAATTATGATCCAGTGACCCACTTGCCTGACCTTCTCTATAAAGATGAAGGAATGTCATAGGTGAAGAGGTGACCAAGAATGGCCAAGGAACTCTGCTCCCTAGAGACAGCCCCTGGAAAGACTTCCTGCATTAGAATTCTTTGTCCTCTATCCTCTGCCCTTTAAAAGGCTTGGCTCAGGGATTTGTGAGATTTCTGAACTCTTGGGGAACTCACAGTTGGCTTTAAAACAATTCTAACAAAGCTGAATGCAGAACAAATTTTTAAAATATGACTTTTGGTCCTTTGACTTGTCATTGCTTGTGAGCAGGTTTCCTTTTCATCCATATACATTATCTTATATAATGATTATGGGGATTGCCATTTTCCTCTAATACTGCTTCCTATAGTGCAGGAGCTATGTACACTTACCAAGTCTGGTCTGCCTTAGGGCTCAGGTTGAGCTTAGCAGTTGACACACTCTGTGATCCCTCAAATAAAATACTGATCTGGGAGAGTTTGGTACAGTCTCAGTGTTCATTCTTTCCACAAAGCATAACAGAATCAGTGTAGACATGATAGAGAACACAGTACACACACACACACACACACACACACATACACACACACCCCATATGTATAAGGCACTATTATAAATCCTTAGGTATAAAAATTCCTGTAATTGTCATAGCAGCTTTTGAGAAAAGTACTATCATTATCCCATTTTTAATAAAAAGAAACCAAGGCAAAGCCAATTTAAGAAACTTGTTCCAAATTAGTTGGTGGTTAAGGGGAAGCATCCAGATTTAAACCTCAGCAATCTGGCTTTCGAATCTGAGTCTGTGGTATTTCAATTGTTCCTACCTTGCTCTTGAAAAGATTCTGTAGTTTTTTTCCTCAAAGGGGTTACTCTTTCTAACCAGACTTGTGTTATCCTTTTACTTATTTACTCATTTATTTGATTATTCACACATTCATCCATTCAATTTTTTTTTTACTTGGCATCAGCTATGGTTTGGATATGAAGTATCCTTCCAAAGTTCCTGTGTTAATGCAGGACTGTTCAGAGGTGAAATGACTGCATTGTGCGATCTGTAACCTAATCAGTTCATCCTAATTTGAATGGACGGCCTAACTGTAGGCAGATGGGGTATAGCTGGAGAAGGTGGGTTACTGGGGGTGTGTGTTGGAAGTGTTTATCTTCCTTGTAGCCCCTTCCCCCTTCCCTCTCTCTGCTTGTTGGCTGCCATGAATGGAGCAGTGGTCTTCCACCATGCCCTGCCACCATGATGTTCTGCCTCAACTTGGGCTTAAAACAGTGGACTCACCATGAACTAAACCTCTGGAACCATGAACCAAAGTAAACTTTCTCATCTCTAAGTTGATTTTGGCAGGTATTTTGGTTACAGCAATGAAAAGCTAACTAACCTAGCACCCAGTATGTTCAGAATTCATGCTAAACTCCAACAGTGAATGGAATGGCTACAGGTCCTGCCTTCAAGGAACATGCAGTCTATTGGGGCAAACAGGAAATTATGAAATAACTGGTATTTTATAATTTCTATATGCATTTGTACCATTGTATTTGTTTCTTACCACTTTTTATTTTTTTTACATTTACCTATTTATTACAAAGGATGAAAAAAAAATAGTCAAATAGAAGTGATGCATAGGGCAAGAATATTTCAAGGGGTGTGGAACTTCTTTACTCCCTGTATACACCACACTCCAGAAACCTCTGTGTCAACAATCTGGAAAGCTCATCTAAATTCTTCCTTTTTTTTAGCTTTTATGGAGTCTTTATTATGCAGATATAACTGATTGCGTCATTGGCCACTGGTGATCAATTCAATCTTTAGTTCTTCTCATTTACCTCTTTGAACAGTGAAGAGTACAAACAGATTCACAGAGAATGTTTAAAAATGGGATAGGAACTGGGCTGGAAGAATGAGGTGGAGGTGGCTACAAGTCAGGACAAGAGAGCCTAGGGCAGGAGGGGTGTCTGGTTGCTAACATGTGGTGTGCGTTTCTTATATTAAATAAGCCAATATGAATAGAGTCTAATGATTGACAATGCTGGGTAATTTCTCAAATTTTATTTTATAAAAGGAAAGAAAAAGAAAAAAATATAAGAGTGGAATATTTCAGAATGTGACTTGTGTCTTTTAAATGAAATGGAGTTTGCAGAACTAGCTTTTAATATAATGTGGAATGAAATGTGTTTATTGACCTTCTAGTCTGGGAGTAAGAAGTAGGTTAAAGGGAACTTATGCTGTATCTTCTGCCTAAGGAGGAAAGCTCTCCCAACATGAAGCAGTAGGTCCATTGTGCCTGTGATTTGTGGTTGATGTCACTCCAACAGGTCGAAGAGGCAGCCTTTGACCCCAGATGAAGTCATAGCAAGCAAGTCCATTGTATCAAGGCTTCATTTTCCTGTCTTTTCATAAGAGTATCTTAGGGATGTGTTCCTCTGTCACTTGTGGTGTTTCTAGTGTGATCCGGGAGATCTTCAAGTGATGGGATATGTGGCTCTTGACAGGAATTCTTCTCTGTGTAGTATTAGCAGATGGTAACTGGGAAATCATTTTTTGGTATGCTCAGACTTACACCTCCAGGGAAAATGAAAGGGGATGACCCAGAATCACCCAGTCTATGGTATAGAGGGAAACTTCTAAGGCATCACCTGACTGCTGACTTTGTTCATTGAAAGCATGTGAAAGAATACTAACTCTATCTACTCATCATCTAAGTATCTATTATCCACCCCAACAAAGGGATGGATAGAGAGATAAGTAAAAGAAGATTTATTATGACAATGGACTCATACAATTACAGAGGCCAAGAAGTTTCCTGTATAGCATCTATAAATTAGAAACCTGAGTGCTGGTGGTATAATTCAGTCTCAGTCCAAAGGACTGAGAAATAGGTACTCTGATGTCCAAGTGCAAGAGAAAATAAATAAATAAAGAGAGAGAGAGAGAGAGAGAGAGAGAGAGAGAGAGATATCGAGATCGATCACCCTTGCCTTTTGCTCTGTTCTGACTCTCAGTGGACTGGATGATGTCCATCAGCATTGGCAAGGGCAGATCTTTACTCATTCTGCTGATTCTAATGCTAATATCTTCTGGAAACACCTTCACCAACATAGGAAATAATGTTTTATTAGTTATCTGAGCATCTCTTAACCCATTCAAATTGACACATAAAATTTTATAGACATATCCAGCTCTAGTGATTCTCACTTAGCATGTTTGGGATGGGGTCCAGTAACCTGCAAGCTGATGATTCAAAACTTTTTTTTAGAACACTCATCTCCCCTGGGAAGCTGGCTAAAATGTGAACTCTACTTTAGCAGGACTGGGTGCAGTCTCAGAACCTGCATTTCTAATAAGTGTCCAGGTGACATTGCTGATCCAGAGGTCACCCTTCTATTTTCAAGGAATTAGAAGAACCTTCTAACCAGTGAGGTTACTTTTCAGTTATAATTTTAAAATAATTTTTCTAGAATTATGGAGTTCTCTGCCACATAATGTAGTTCCTACCATATGAGAGAAGTTGCACTTGTTAGAAAGGCCTTCATTTCATTGAGTTCAAATCTATGATGGTAAATTCTGGAAGGTAACTTTTTAAAATGTGAGCTCTGGAAACAGATGACCTAGTTTGGATACTGGCTCTAACTTTTGCTGGTTTTATGACTTTGGACAAACGTAGAGTCTTTCAGTGTGCATAAAAGGAAACAATAATAACGACTATCTCATAGGACTACTACTATGAGTCCATAATATTAATCCATGTTCTAATTCAATAAGATTAGAGCAATGCTTGACAGAGAGTAAGCACTTACACGGATTTTGTTATTGATGCAGCTTTAAGTCTGATAAACTCATTTTGACAATCATTCTGTTTCATTTCCTAATCTGAGGCATTAATAGACCAGGTAGCAATTCACAAAAACACCTCCAAGATAGGAGTTAGAATTTACTCTTTCAGGCATTCCATCAATCTTTGCAATTTTCACACCCCTGGTGGGTGTGTGTTGACATACATCTGTGCAATCTGATCTGTCTAATATAACTTTGCACAGAAATAAATGAATAAGGCATTTGGAATGTGGAAGAGGGCTTTTCTTCTCAATAACAATATGAAAATAAACTGTTGTAGTTTCATATTAAGCAGGAGAGTGTCAATCCCCTCCCCTAAACAGTGGAATAAGTGAGAATTATTTTCTTCTTAAAAAAAAAAAACTTGAGCATTTTTGGACACACAAAATACATTAAGAATACTGTAAGATATACCCATGCACCTACCTCCCAGCTTGAGAAATAGGATATTAGTTGTACTTAAAACCTCCTTGTATGTCCCCCCTCAATTGCATCCCCTCTTTTTCAGAGGCAAATGTTATATAGAATTAAATATTCTCATTTTTACATATTTGGGTTATTCTTTAACCATAAACCTATATGATATCTGTGTTATTTTGCATATTTAAAATTTTTGTACTGTGTCTCCTGCAATTTGCTTTTCTCTCTCCTCTACATTAGAGTTGTGAAATTCACTCATGTGGCTATCCGTGGCTCTATTATTCATTTTCAGTGCCATAGAGTATTGCATTGTATGGCTGTAACCCAATTTATTTCTCATTCCCCTGCTTGACAAATTCTTAACTCCTTTGCAGTGGAGAATGGCTGTTTCCTCATCATGAATTCCTTCCCTATCTATCATTTATAGCATGAATTTTCTAGCTGGAATCTTCAGACTTGGTCCTGGAGTTCAAAGGTATTTTGTCTTCTGGCTTATGTAGCTGAAAAGTAATGAGTTTCAATATTTTTTGTTTGTTTGTTTGTTTCATTTTCCTTTCTTTTGCCTTTACTATACCTTGAAAACAGGTTCAGAAATCCAGTTCACTTATTTGTTAGGTTATGTAAACCTCCACCTCCACCCATCTAACAGCTATTTCTGTTGATGAATGGAATGAGAAGAGTAATGGGTACAGGAAGTGGTGGAAAGGTATTGGGTCAGAAAGGATTCTTGGTCAATATCTTAACATAATCTCTGCCACACTGACAATGACAGTAGATCAACACTGATTATTATGTGCTGTAATTGCTATTGAGTAACGTCCTGCCTTTCAAATTTTACTGCATACGTCTATCACCTAGGAATCTTGTTAACATGTAGATTCTGACACCATAGGTCTGAGATATGAGCTGAGATTCTGCATTTGCAGTAAGCTCCCAGCTGATGCAGATGTTGCCGGTCCTGGATCACACTTTGAACAAGAAGGGCATATGGGCAGAACACACATTTGGCTCAGATCTGAGTTTGAATCTTAGCTCTCTTCTTTTCATTACTCTTGGGGGACCTTGGGAAAATTAGCTTCCAGCACAATGATGCCGATTCTTGCTCTACATTTTATCTACTTGGGATATATTTAAAAATCAGATACCAAGGTTTCATCCAAAATCAATTAAATCAGAATATGTAAGGGTGGTGTGTGTGTGTGTGTGTGTGTGTGTGTGTATATATATATATATATATATATATATTTTTAAAAGCTATCTATGTAGTTTTGATGTGTAGTCAAGGGTTTCAAAAACCTTTGTCCCAGGGAAAGTGTTCTCAAACTTTGCCTATAGAAGGAATCACCTGAAAGCCTTGTTAAAACATAGATTGCTGGGTCCCAGTTGAGTTTTAATTCAGTGGTCTGGAGTTGGACCTGAGGATTTGTATTTCCACTCGGTTTGATGGTGATACTAATGCTACTTGTCCTGGGACAGCACTTTAGCTACTATTGTTCAAAGGACTTGAGTTATTAATAAGATGGGTGTAAGGTTACTCACCTTTCATGGACCATTGTAAGATCACTGATATAAAGCAGTATGATGCTTACCATGTGGCAGGTAATCAAGAAATGATTGTTTTTTGCTATGGTTGCTAATAATTGCATTATGTCTATGCTTGAGTCAGTAGTTGAGTTAATCATATCTCAGACCGATGGTGTCAGAATCTACATGTTAACAAGATTCCTAGGTGATAGATGTATGCAGTAAAATTTGAAAGGCAGGACATTACGAAATAGCAATAACTTTTGATGGTTTACCCATAATATTGCTTAGGTTATTTCACTTAACTCCTTTGCTTTCAAATTTCCTGAGGAATCACTTCCCAATGTGGTTAAAGAGACACTGTTACCACTCAGAGATATTTAATCCATTATCTGGCTGCTCTGGAACTAGCTTTGTTTGAGATTTCCACAACACCTGGAGCCACATCCAGGGGTCCACTGGTGACTGCTTGTACACAACTCACCCAGTCATGCCTGGTTATCCATGATAACTCCTCATCTAGTCCTTTTTCTCCAAGAAGAATTCAGTGGGCCGCACCTTCCTTATGACAGAACTGGAGTCCTCAGGACCTCAGATTGTGTGAGACTTGGTGGTCTCCAGAAGCACTGGTAGAAGAGAATGGGAGGGGGTGGGTGTGCCCCCTCCTGAGTCTTGATGCTCTGTCATGAACACTTTTCCTCCACTGCGACCCTGGTACATGCAATAACTCCATTGTGATTTTTCTCCTTTTGAACACTGTATTTCCACACAGCTCTTTCCCAGTGAGAATGGTTCCCAGGTGGTATTCTGGCCCAAACTCTGCTACTTCATTATCGTCTTTGTTAACTGGAGAATGCTGCCCTTCGGGTTCTGCAAAGGAGCACATCATTCTCGCTAAATTCACTGTGTCAAAAATGACTCCTTGCTGGGCTTTGGAGCTTCGTTGGTGAACTGCAGCTATTGATCTTGCTTCCAGCATTGTGAATAATGCAGACAATACGGTTTCTGGGTGTCTTCTCTGAAAACTGCTAGAATTTGGACTTGAGCTTGATGCAAACTGCATTATAAACATGCCAAGCTTGTACTGACAGCACTGAAAGTGCTTTGGGATAAACATTTGTGTTTGCTAAAAATGTCTCTAAAGATTGGACGTATTTCATCAAAAGATTTATCTGTGCATTTCTGAGGGTCTTTTTAAAGCTTTCCATGACCCCATAGCAATAATTCCTTAGTGACTGATTTATCAGCGTCTGGTACATTTCTAACCTTCAGCTTTAAAAAAGAAAACTGAAATTAAAAGTTAATTCTTATTAAAAATTGACAGGTGCTTTCTGAGGGATAGAAGGATTTCATTGACAGGGTGTTTGCTATAAATTGGAGTTTGGGGTTTGGATGTGATTATTTTGTTACCTCTTTATGTTTCTTAGCAACTCTGGATTTGAGGGGCAGATCTGTTGCCTAAGAAAAGATAGTAATTATCCCTAAGCAATTGCTGGGTTAATTAGGTCTGTCAATAATTCAGAGGGCAATTGGAGCAAAGTTGAGACAGGTTTAGAGCCAAGGCTTGTTGCTGTTTTGTGAAACAGTCTGAAATAAATCTCTCTTAGGTCGATAAGTCTGACTTGGGTAATGCTCCTTTTTTTGGAGTTGACTTTAGACAGCTGGTTCTAGTAAAAGCTATGTGTTTATTAGGATCCACTGGCCACTGGACATTAAATTCTTCCTTAATCTAGAGTAGAACCTAAAACAGGAGGAGGAAATATCCATTAAGGAGAGATTAATGTTGCATGTCTACTTGAAAACACAGTCTGTGTAGCTCTGTGATTATAACCAATGTTATGGGAACATTTTATAAATGGTCTTTTAATGGAGATGATATAGTGCTGAATAGAATATATATCAGTATTGATTTTTTGATATGTATAAGAAAGATGCTCTTATCCACCGATACTAATCAGAAAAACAACCATGATAATAATATTCATTCCTAGAAATTATATTATGTTCTATGTGCCAAGTGCTCTGTTTATGCCGTTTCTGCTTCTTGTAATGATAACCCATAAAGGTAGGGATCATTAGCGCATTTTTTTAAATGGAGGCACAAAAAGGTGAAATGAGTTGTTCAAGTTCATGTAGCTGATAAGCAGCAGAGCTGGAATTGAAATCCAGACCGTGTGGCTCCAAACTGACTCCTATGGAGGAGGCAAGTTGTTCAAGGAGACAAGGGTCCACAGGAATATTAGAGCTTCCGGAGGGGACATTTCAGTTCTAATAGAGCACTAGGGTGGAAGTCTGATTTTTGGCTCTGAATTTGTCCACCAGGTAGGACTTTTCCATGATATTGTTTTTTGTTTTGTTTTGTTTTGTTTTTTACACATGTGTAAGGGAAGAGTAGAGACAAGGTTTGGATTTGCTGAACATCTATTATAAACCAGGAAGTTACATGAGCGATTTACATATATTAAATAATTTCATTATCACAAAAAGTTTGGAAGGTAAATTTTCTTATTCCCATTTTATATATGTGGAAATTAAAGTTCAGAAAAAAAACCCATCTTACTCATATGGCTAAGCAGTTACAAGAAGGATTTAAACTCTAATTTTTCTTAGCTGTTTATAAAATAAAAATGGCAGAATAAACCTTCTTGGATTATTATTATGTGTGCTCCATATTTGAATACTATAAATTGTGCAATTGTAGGGGAATATAGAATTACTTATACTCATCTTTCATTGTATTATCTATCTACTCATTCACTGTTACAATCTTCTTATTATTTATAATTTTAACATAAACATAGAGAAAAGTGTTGTTTATATTTTTTAGACATTCATCAGAGCATGTTGAAGTCACCTATGCCACTTCTACAATCTCATTCTCCTTCCTTCCCTTCAGATATGTAAACATTATCATGAAATATTACAAGTATACTCTATTTGCTCTACTGTACTACATTTACCATGTACATACTACATTTATAAAAACACAGAATTTTTATTCTTTTAAAATGTTTATAAAGGGTACCCTATATTGTGTATTATTTTACAACTTTTTTCTTTTAAAATGAATATGTCTGATATTAGACCATCCTTGAATTCCTAGTGTAATTCACCATGCTTAGGAAGGATTGATTATTATTCTTAAGATAAACTGCCTAATTCATTTTGTTAAAATTTCATTGGTAGTTTTCTTTAAGATTGGTCCATAACTGACTTTTTCTCACTTATTCCTGAAAAATAAGCCCTAACCCGACTTTGTTTACTTATTTAAAAAAAAAAATCAGGTATTTAAGATTTCTTGAAAATTTCCTGGGAATAACAGCAAATTAAAAACAAATTCAAGAAAACCTATTAAAACTTGGAAAGAATAGTGAGAATCTATAGTGTTTGAGCCATGACCCACTTCTTCCCTCTTCCTTCCCAGCTTTCATGAGCAAAACTCCATACAAGACAGGTGCAGTCAAGGACACAGGACTCCTTATTCCCAGAGCTGCAAGTCTAGAGCTAAGTCTTTCTGGAAAGAGCAGAATGCTGGCATTTCTTATCTTCACCAGCTTCATGCTGCAGAGGTCAAATTCTGGGTGAGTCTAGCAGAGGTTTGCAGCAGAAGACCAAGGTATGGTCTGTGGTAAAAATAAATAAGTAAATAAGTGAATAAATAAATGATGAATAAAGAAACAGTAACCAATACAGACGTTTCTTCCTTAGCCAAGAATTACTGACATATTGAAAAATTGTGCTCTATATGTATACTATGAATTGAAATGCATTCTGCTGTCATATATAACAAATTAGAATAAATAAATCAATAACAGAAATGAATATAGCTTTAAACTGATTGTGTTGAAGAATGTACATAAGTTGTAATTTTAGACTCTCTCCCCTATTCATAGGGCAGAGGCTTTCTGAGAATAGAGGCCCCTGTCACATTCACCTCAGCTCATCCCTGGGGTTGAGTTTCCATGTCAGGAAAGGCCAAGCAAACCTTAGACTACTGTCCTAAGCAGGCCCCCAACCCTGCTTCCTGTTCTGGAGTTTGTGGCTCACAGATTTTACCCAGTAGCAGAAGCTTCAGAGTGCTCCTCAGGAGAGCTAACTTTATTTGCAATGGCATTTGATAGAAGTTCAAGACTAAATGTGCTCTCAAAATCAATGGAGGTTTGAGAGGTGAAAGCAACAAGCAAAATACTAGGCTAACTAATTTACCAGAGAGAATTAGGGAAAGAGACAGCTAACAAGAGCCCTCCCGGGGTCAGAGCAAACTTCCAATATCAAACTCAAACATCCATAGCAAGGGATCCAAAATCATTGGATTAGACAGAGAAAAATTTATGCCCCAGGGCAATGACAAAGACTAGAGCAACCATCTGGCAATTAGTGGACCTTACTTCCAGGTGTGATCAGGAAAGGGGGAGTGCAATGGAAACCTGAAGAAGTCACTGTCATCCCAGGGTGGTGGGCGGAATTAGTTCTGTGTTCCCTGAGGAACAACTTCAGAGGCTTACCACTACAGGAGGGGTAAAAAGAATGGACTTCACTACAGTAGTCCAGCCATTCACCAATAAAATGAATCAGTAAGCAAACAATAGAAACATGCCCTGAGGGCAGGGCACTAGTACCCAGAATTATTACTGAATATCTAAATGTAACATTTCAAAAAAAAAAAGAAATATGGTTCATAAACTAGAAAAGGGAAAGCCTGTGGAAAGAACCAGATGTCAGATTGAACACAAATATTTCAAAGAAGTTATTTTAAATATATTCAAAGAACTACCAGAAAACATGATTAAAAGAGTGAAGTATGATGCTAACATATCATAAAATAGAGAATATTGATAATGAGGTAGACATTTTTAAAGGAGCCAAGTAGAAATTCAAGTTGAAAAATACAATAACTGAAATAAAAAAGATCATAAGTGAGGCTCAACAGTAGATTTGAACTGACAAAAGGAAAGAATTAGTAAGTTTGAACATTGGTCAGTAGAAATGATGTAATCTAAAGCACATAAAGAGAAAATTACAAATAAAAAATAGAGATCAGAGTATATCAATATATGCATAAGATTATTAGAAAAGAGAAAAAAACAGGTGGAAAAGTATTTGGAGAAATAATGGCTGAAATTTTCTCCATGAAAAAAAATTAATTGATACATCCAAGAAACTCAACAAAATACACTAGGATAAATGTGAAAAGATCCACATAGACATATCATAATGTGAAGATAAAATCCAAAGACCAAGAGAATCACAAAAGTAGCAAGAGAAAACTGATTTACCATGTTCAAAGGGAACTCAATGAGAGATTAAAGCTGGCTTCTCATCAGAAAGAACAACAATGAGATGACTTATTCAAAGAAAAAAATAAAACATAAAACAGACTCTATTCTATTTGTTTTTTTGTTTTTGTTTTTGTTTTGGCAGGGGTGGGTAGTATTGGAGATTGAACCCAGTGTTAATTTACTAAGCCACATCCCTAACACTTTTAAAAATATTTTTTCTTTAGGCAGGTCTTGCTGAGTTGATTAGGGCCTCACTTAATTTGCTAAGGCTGACATTGAGCTTGCAATACTTTTGCCTCAGCCTCCTGAATTGCTGGAATTACAGGTATGAACCACAACATCTGGCTTCAAGCTCTATTCATCAATAATTTTATGCCCAAAAAAACTATCTTTCAAAAATAAAGATGAAATAGAAACATCCCTAGTCTTTATTAAAATACAATAAAGATACAAAGATAATTTCTTATCTAACTATATAGGAGTAGAAGAACCTGACAGTTTTCTTTACTAACAGAATCACCTTATAAGAAACATTAAAGGGATTTCTTCAGAATGAAAGCAAGTGACCCCAGACAGTAATTTCATTTCATGTGAAAACAAAAAACAACACTAGTAAAGGTAATTCTATAGCTAGAAAAGACAGTATAAATATATATTTCTTCATCTTTTTTTACTCTTAACTGACTTAAAATGCAACTATATAGAACAATATGCACATATAATCACATGAATAAAAAGAAGGACCATATGTATGATAATGTTTTCATAAGATTACATACGATGATTTCTTAGGAGTGTAAGAGTAAAAAAGTTAAAAATATTAAAGTTTGTAAAATAACACAATTGCAAGAAGCTAAGGTTAATTTATTATTAAAGAAAAACTTTAATGAATTTACTACAGCAGTATACAGTCATGCAAAGGACTTCACATTCACTCACCCACAGCATCTTTCAGTCTTGCAAGTTCCACTTATGATAAATGACCTAAATAGGTGTAACATTAAACAATAATAACAACAACAAAAAAAACTTTTCCACCAAAGTTTTACTCTACTTTTTCTATTTTTAGATATTTTTAATATTTCTATTTTAGATATTTTTACAATGGTGTTACAACTGCCTAAAGTAGTTGACATAGTAACCTGCTATACAGGTTTGTAGCCTAGTTACAAATGGGCTATACCAAAAAACTTAAGTCCATAGTAGGCTTCACAGTCTAAATTTGTGTGGGCACTCTCTACGATGTTCTCACAGTGATGCAACTGCCTAACAACTCATTTCTCAGAATGTATTCTCATTGTTATATGATACATAACTGTAATTATATGTTGGCCTTTAACATACATTTACTATTGTCATTTATAGCACAGAGGAGTTAGGTGGAAGGAAAGCTGTGTTGCAGGTAAGGGAATGATGACAGATGGTAGCTCTAATGCACAAGAACAAATGAAAAGAGACAGAAATTATAAATAAGAAGTTTTTTTTATTATTTTTTTGATTTTTATTTTTTGAAATATTACTTCTGTAAGTTTTTCTTTTTTTATAATTTTTATTGTTGATTATTCAAAACATTACATAGTTCTTGATATATCATATTTCACATTTTGATTCAAGTGGGTATTGAACTCCCATTTTTACCCAGTATACAGATTGCAGAATCACATCGGTTACACATCCATTGATTTACATATTGCCATACTAGTGTCTGTTGTATTCTGCTGCCTTTCCTATCCTCTACTATCCCCCCTCCCCTCCCCTCCCCTCCCTTCTTCTCTCTCTACCCCATCTACTGTAATTCATTTCTCCCCCTTGTTTTTTTCCCTTTCCCCTCACTTCCTCTTGTATGTAATTTTGTATTTTTGTATTATGTAATTTTGTATCTGAGGGTCTCCTTCCATTTCCATGCAATTTCCCTTCTCCCTCCCTTTCCCTCCCACCTCTCATCCCTGTTTAATGTTAATCTTCTTCTCATGCTCTT
>NW_026000221.1:25501923-25523241 GCF_001458135.2 Marmota marmota marmota
TCCATCCTGAAGCTTAATTTCGCTGGATACACAATTCTTGGTTGGAACCCATTTTCTTTCAGTGTTTGAAATATGTTATTCCAGGATCTTCTAGCTTTCAGAGTCTGTGTTGAAAGATCAGCTGTTATCCTGATTGGTTTACCCCTAAATGTAATCTGCTTCCTTTCTCTTGAGGCTTTTAAAATTCTCTCCTTATTCTGTATGTTGGACATCTTCATTATAATGTGTCTAGGTGTGGATCTCTTATGATTTTGCACGTTCTGCGTCCTGTAGGCTTCTAGGATTTGGGATTCTGTCTCATTCTTCAAGTCTGGGAAGTTTTCTCGTATTATTTTGTTGAACAGATTGCTCATTCCTTTGGTTTGGACCTCTATACCTTCCTGTATCCCAATGACTCTTAAGTTTGGTCTCTTTATGTTATCCCATATGTCTTGGATGTTCTGCTCATGATTTCTTAAGAGTCTCGCTGAGCTGTCTATGTTTTTTTCAAGTTGAAATACTTTGTCTTCATTGTCTGATGTTCTATCTTCTAAGTGTTCTACTCTGCTGGTAGTATTCTCCATTGAGTTTTTAAGTTGGTTTATTGCTTCCTGCATTTCTAGGATTTCTGTTTGTTTGTATTTTATAACCTCTATCTCCCTGTATAGTTGATCCTTTGCTTCTTGGATTTCTTTATGTAATTCATTGTCAAAGTGATCTTTCATTGTCTGATTTTGCTGTCTAATGTCTTCCTTGATACTCCAGATCATCTGAAGCATGTATATCCTGAATTCTTTATCTGACATTCCATCTGCTGCAGCTATTACCTATTCTAAAGTTGAGTTGACCTGCATTGCTTGTGGTCCTTTCTTTCCTTGTCTTTTCATACTACTTGCGTTTCTTTCTGCTTGGTGAAACTGTTGTGTTATTGAATTTTCCCCCTATATATTTATATTGCCCTTGTATAGTTGCAAAGTCTCCCTTGCAGGGGTGGGCGGCGGCTGTACTCCTCCTCCAATTGGGGTGATCTGTCTATCACGCCAGCGGGCTGCTGGGCCCCTTCTCCAGTTCGCGTGGTCTGCCTACCTTGTGGGCAACGGCTGGGCCCCTCCTCCAATAGGGGTGATCTGTCTACCACACTGGCTGGCCGCTGGGCCTGTTCTCCAGGTTGCAGGTCTGCCTACGTTGCAGGCGCGGGAGGCGGCTGTGCCCCTCCTCCAATTGGGGTGATCTTTCAACTAGGCCGGCGGGCCACTGGGCCCCTTCTCCCGGACGCGCGGTCTGCCTACCTTGCGGGCGGCAGCTGGGCCCTTCCTCCAATTGGGGTGATGTGTCTACCTTGCTGGCTGGCTGCTGGGCCTGTTCTGCTGGTCGGTCTCAGGTCTGCCTACCTTGCAGGCACGGGCGGCGGGCGGCGGCCCTGCTCTGCCCCCCCTCCAATTGGGGTGACGTGTCTACCACGCAGGTGGGCCGCTGGGCCTGTTCTGCCCGTTGGTCGCAGGTCTGCTTACCTTGCAGGCGCGGGTTGCGGCTCTGCCCCTCCTCCAATTGGGGTGATGTGTCTACCATGCTGGCAGGCCTCTGGGCCTGACCTGCCGGTCAGTCGCAGGTCTGCCTACCTTGCAGACGCGGGTGGCGGGCAGCGGCTCTGCTCTACCCCTCCTCCAATTGGGGTGACGTGTCTACCACGCCAGCGGGCTGCTGGGCCTCAAGAAGTTTAATATAACAAAAAAATCTCTTTATTCCTTCAGTTTCTCTGAAAGATAAAAATTATACAAAATAATAATTACAACAATGTAGTATTGGACTAGTCACATATTTGAAGTAATGTAAAGAGTAACATAGTACAAAAGGGAAAGTAGGAATACTGATATAGTTGTACATTTTCAATATTTTTAATCTCACTAGAATTAAGTTACTTGCATAAATCTGAAGTAGGTTCTTATATGTTAAAAGTGTATATGATAAGTCCTAAAGAAATGACTCTGGAAATATCTAAAAAGTAGTACAAAATGATTAAGAGAATTAAATTGTTATACCAAAAAGTTCACTTAACATAAAAGAAAGCAGTACAAGAGAGACAAAGGGTTCAAAAAAGCATGAGAAATATAGGGGAAAAACTAAATGATAGACTATATAATTACATTAAATTTGAGTGGATTAAACTATCTATTGAAGATATAGATTATCAGACTGGAGAAAAAAAAGAAAAACAAGGTTAAATTATGTGCTGTATACTGGAGACTTCACCAGCCATCCATGGGCTGTGTGTGGATTGTGTTGTGCATAGTAGCCTCCTGAGGGGAAGGGGGTGGCACTGTGAGCTCCCTATCAGGGATTGATTACATGATGCAGGTGCGCCTCCCCCTCTGCCTAAGATCCCACACACCACCTGAGATGGGCTTGACTTGTCAAGATGTCAATCAAGCTGCTGCCCACAAGACAACACAAAGCAAGACTCCACCCTTAAAACCTTATCTCTCTCTGATGTCCCCACTATAAAATAAATAAAAAGTGGGCACGTGCTCTCTTTACAGCGTGAAAATGTGACCCTTAAGGTCAAGGAGCCGTTGTGCCCTTGATTGCAAAATTATTTGTGTTGTGTGATTTTTTGCGCCTTCTTCTTAGCTTAATGTTGCACCAGCCTGTTTAAACCCAGTTTGTCTCATCTGCAGGGGTCACGGTCGAGAGGAGGCACACTTCAGATTCAATGAGACAAATACACTGAATGAGAAATGATGGGAAAAAGATATAAAAAGATATATCATACAAATAGCACCCATAAGAAAGCTGGCTATACTATTACTTGGCAAAATAGTTTCAAGCAGTGTTATTAGAGAAAAAGAGAATAATGATAAAAGAGCCAAGAAATCAGGAAAATATAAAAATTACAAACACATGCATCTGATGGGTACTGAGTCCAAAATCTAGCAAGGCAAATGTCATTGGATCTCAAAGCTCAAGAATGATCTTCTTTGATCTGGTGCCCTGCCCTCCAGGCCCTCTGGGATAGCAATATCACTTCTACTGCTCTACAGAATGGCTCTGACTTTGAGGTTCACTGAGGCAGTGCTCTTGCCTCCATGGCTCTTCTGGACAGGGGTCACACCCTTTGAAACAGGGAGGAAGCAATTTGAAATTGCACCTGAGGAGGGAGTGGGAGCACTCATGTTCTCTGAACCAGCTTTTCTTGCAACTGGACAGCTCTATGGTTCTATCTTGCAGGTTCCAAGAAGTCAAACAGTCTTCCTTGATCTCATTGTTTTCTTGATGTCTCCATTAGTTCCAGCTGGCAGGATTTCTGCTGGTAAAATTGCATCTCTGTTCTTGGCTTCTACTGAGGCAACTGATTAAATTCATGGCTCATATCCCTGCTGATCTACTCATCAAATAGTTGTGTAGACACCCCTGTAATGTTCTCTTCCAAACAAGTGTTTTCTCATTGTTCACAATATGAATAGGTTGAAAATTTCCCAAGTCCTCAAGTTCTGGTTCCTTTTTGATTAATAATTGCTTCTTCGATTTACCTCTCTCCTCATCGTTTACTATAAGCACACAGAAGTATCCATGCCATGCCTTCAATCTTTTGCTTAGCAATCTCCATCACCAAATATATAATTTCTGTTTTCCAAAAAACACAATTAGGTCAAGTTCTTTACAACTTTATAACAAGATCTTTGCAACTTTATAACAAGAATCTTGTTTTTTCTTCCGTTCTAATAATCCATTCTTTATTTTTTGCCTGAGAGACACCATGATACTTACATAAGGATAGATATATGGATCAATTGAAAAAATTGAGACTCCAGAAACAAATCCTCATGTTTAGACTAAAATGAGATTCTCAAGGAATGTCAAATCATGCCAGTGGAGGAAAGAATAATCACTCAAACAAATGGTGCAGGGGTAGCAGGATGCAAAAGAAAGAACAAATCTCACTTCCTACTTCCCATCACATACAAAAAGGTACTCAAAGTAGATCAAAGACATAAATGTAAGAACAAGAACTTTAAAACACTTTAAAAATGTAAGAGTAAATCTTACTCTGAATTAGGCAATGGTTTCTTAGGTAAGGAATGATAGCACAAGCAATAAAATTAAATAGAAATAAATTGAACTTTCTCAAAATTGTGCTTCAGGCCTCGGGTTGATCCTCATCATGACAAAACAGAACAAGACAAAACAGCAACGTCAACATCAACAACAAAAAAAAATCAATATCCCTAAAACAAAGAAGGGAAGAAAACACTGGGTTCAAAGGATGCTGTCAAAAGGTAGGAGACAAACCAGAAAATGGGAAATAAGTGTATACACATCTTATATACATTCCTAGACTCTGTATCTAGAACATATACAAACTTTCCAACTTAATAATAGAAAAACAAATAACCCAATTTAAAAATGAGCAAAGGATCTGAATAGAAATCTGTCAATAAACGATAAACAAATGACCAATAAACACATGGAAACCAACTTTGACATTATTAGCCATTAGGCAATGCAAATTAAAACCACAATGAGGTACCACCTCACATCTACTGGGTGGGCATAATAAAAAAGACAGATCATGACAATTATTGGCAAGGATGTAGGGAAATTGGAACTCTCCTACAGTATTAGTGGGAATGAAAAAGGAATGGTAGAGGTGGGGATGTGGCTCAAGTGGTAGCGCGCTTGCCTGGCATGCGTGCAGCCCAGGTTCGATCCTCAGCACCACATACAAACAAAGATGTTGTGTCCGCCGAAAACTAAGAAATAAATATTTAAAAATTCTCTCTCTCTCTCTCTCTCTCTCTCTCTTTCTTTAAAAAAAAAAAAGGAATGGTAGAGCCACATTGGAAAGCTATCTGGCAGTTCCTCAAAATGTCAGAGAACACATGATCTCACGGTTACATTTCTAGGTTGTTATAGTTTCGGTCCAAAATGTCCCCCTCCAAAGTCCATGTGTTGAAAGCATGGTCATCAATGCAGCAGGGTTCAGAGATGGGGCAAGTGATTGTATCTTGAGGACTGTAACCTCATCATTTAATGGATTAATAATTTGAAAGAACTAGGACATGGATGGAGGAAGTAGGTCACTGGGGACTTGGCTTTGGGGTCTGTATCTGACTCCCAGCCTCTTTCTCTCTCTCTCTCTCTCTCTCTCTCTCTCTCTCTTTCTGCTTTCTGGCTGTCATGAGCTGAGCAACTCTCCTCCACCACACCCTCCACCATGATGTTTCCGCCTTGAAGCTAGCCAACCATGGACTGGTGCCTTTGAAACCATGAGCCAAAATAAATCTTTCCTCCTTTAAGTTGTTCTTGTCAGATATTTTGGTCACAGCAATGAAAGGCTGACTAATGCATAGGTTTATCCGCAAGCTAAATGAAAACATATGTCTACACAAACACTTACACAAGAATGCTCTGGATGAATCTTGAAAACATTATGCTAGGTGAAAGAAGCCAGTCACAAATGACCACATATTGAATGATTCCATTTATGTGAAGTGTCTGGAACAGGCAAATTGATACACAGAAAGTAGATCAGTTGTTGCCTGGATTGAGCAGGAGGGGAGTAACTGTTAAAGGGTATGGAGGTTTTTTTTTGGGGGGGGGGGCATGGAGTGATGAAAATATTCCAAGATTGATTGTGGTGATAGATGTACAATTCAGTACAACAAATATCATTAAACTGTATGCTTCAAGTGGGTGAATTGTGTGGCATATGAATTTTTATTTAATGAAGTTGTTGCCAAATAAAAATAAATAGATGCAAAGAAAAAAGTTAATTAGGGTAATATATCCTTACTGCTACCCTCTGATACTGTAAAGCAGGACTGATCTTTTCATTGTAAATGGGAAAACAAGTGTGGGATGTTGGAGAGGGCTTGGTGTCCTTCTAGGGAAGAGATTTGGTTTTTCCACCAGATTAAATTTATTTGATGATGATTAGCTTATTTAGATGTCTTCTTGAATTAACCTTGATTAATTTTTTTTTGTCCTAAAAGATTATCTATTTCCGGTAACTTTAAAAAATATTGGCATAAAGTGGATAGTGTTACTTATTTATTTCAAAGTCTTGGTTACTAAATCTATTTTTCAATAAAAGTATCCAGGGCTTCATGGACAAATGGTCCATTGCTCAGATCAGCTGGGCAAAGTATAAGAAGAGCCCGAACATGTCCTGGTGCCGGGAAATGAAGATTTACCAAAACACTGATGGAGCATACTTAAATTACACAGAGACTTTTCAAGGAGCTCTGAATAGCACATGAGGAAAAATTTGGGTAACTAAATAACAATGGTACTGGGTGATAATGCATAGAATAAAACCAATATCCAAGACCATGCTGATATGAATGAATTATTATATGATTTATTAAATAAATAAGTGGAGGCTAAAAGTTAACTTTTTCTCAAGGAAGATTTCACTTAATAAATTAATACATTTCAATGAATAAAATAAAAATGAAAAGTGAATAATGCAACAGAAAATCACAGTTTGGCAAAATGTGGGGAAAAAAAGAATCGTCAGCAAACATTAACATTCATGGGAGAAATTATGATACTACATAAGATGTTTGCAATGTTTTGATGGGTTTCTCTAAAAGATAGTCATTGGCTGCAAAGGGGTACAGGTAATACAACAGTGGAGAAACCATCTTAATCATCTTAACCAAATGCTGAAAATGAACATCACCAGAAATGAGATGTGTTGACATTATAATATAACTGCTGTGATATGGTTACCAAAGGTGCATAACTTGAATTTAATCATTAAGAATCAGCAGGTAAACTCTAAGGAATATTTTACAAAATAACTCCTCTAAAATATCAATCGTCAATAACCAAAGACTACCGGATTAAAACCTTTCAGAATGGAGCAGAGTAAGGGAGACCTAACAAGGAAATGTAATAGATGAGTATGAATTAGATCCCGGTCCAAAGGATGTTTGTAGGGCCATTGGTGAAATTCCAATTAGGTCTTTAGATTAGTTAATGATGTTGCAGATTATCTGAATTTTCTGTTTTTGCCCAATGCCCTGTTGACATTTGAAAGATGTTTAACATTTGAGGAAACCTGGGTAAAAATTATACTGGAAGGCTGCACAAATTTTCAGTATTTTATAAATCTGAGGCTATTGTAAAACTAAAAAGTTTAAACCTTTTTAAAATGTAAAGAATCTATCTTATCTTTTGATTGGTAGCCTTTTAAATTTCCAATATTGTTGTGAGTGGCTTTTCTCTTAATATCTTATTATAATTTTTAAAAATTTAAGTCCCTTCCCAATAGCTTCAGCTTTTATTTTTTCCATTGTTTCTGACTTTGTCTGATTATTCTCCTCTCATTAATTATAGTTCATGTTTATTACTTATTAGGAACATTGTTATATGTTTTGTTGATTGTTGATTTTTTATTATTTCATCATTTTTTTAATTTAATACTTCCTTTGGGTTTTGTAGTTACTTTTCCACTTCATTTAGTGAATTCATTACTGTGTCTTTTTCCTAAGGCTTCCATCATAAAGTACCACAAACTGGGTGGTTAACAAACCAAAAATTTATTCTCTCCCAGTTCTGGAGTTTAGAAGTTCAGATTCGGGATTTAGTAGGGCTACACCACTTCTGAGACTTCTAGGGGAGGATCCTTCCGTGCGTCTTCTGACAGTTCCAGGTGTTCCCTGCGTTGTGGCCACATCCCTCCAATCTCTGCCTTCCTCTTCATGTGGCCTGTTTTCCATGTCTCTGTCTGTGTCTCTTGTCTTCTTACAGGGACACCAGACATACTGGATTTAGGGTCCACTCCACTCCAGTATAACCTCACCTCAACTTGATGACATCTGCAAAGACCCTATCTCCAAGTAAGGTCACATTTATGCTAGCTAAGGCTTCCGACTTCAATGTAGCTCCTGGGGAGCAATTCAATCTCTTACTTTTATTTTTCTTATTTCGTTTTGTACATGTATTTAAAATAGTAGCATTTTAGTTGCATCCCATATTTATTTTTCTTGTACTGGAAATTTAACTCAGGGATGCCTAACCCCAGCCCCCATTTTTATGTTAGGCTAGGCCGACTCAGCCTCCCAAGATGCTGGAACTACAGTCATGTGCCACTGCTCCAGTGCATCTCAAAGTTTTTAAACATTTGTAGGTGTATAATATGAATTAAGGAAAAACTGCATAATAATAAGTGTGAAATTCTATGAATTTACTCTGATTCGTTGTACCTGTGTAGTACCTACTCTGAACCTTAGAAGCCCCTTGAACACTCTCCTGGTGGTTACCTAGCCAAGAATAATTAGTACCCTGACTTCTAACATCATTGATTAGTTTGGACTGGGATTTTTTTTTTTTTAGCTTTAGCTTTAGATAAATGGGATCATAGATCAGGTAGTCTTTTGTTCCTGGCTTATTTTATTAACAATTTGTTAGAGCATCCACATTGCTTCATGATGTACTATTTGTTCTTCTTGCTGTCTCGGATCCTGTTGTTTGCCCAGTCTAGTGACAGGCACTAGGTTAGTTTTGTTTTTGACCAAGAGTTGCCATGAAAACTCTCGTGCATGTCTTATGAACACATGTGTACATTTCTGTAGCATATGACATGGGAGGAGGATTACTTGATCAGAGTGTGCAAATGTTCAACTCCAGTCACTAAAGCCATGTAGTTTTCTAAAGTTATTGTGTCAATTAACTTTCCCACCTGCAGTCCATTCTTACCAACAGTTGGGAATTTTCTTTAAGGTTTTAGGCATTCTGCATGTGTGATGTATGTAATTGTGGTTTTAATTGCATTTCTCTGATTACTAGGAAAATAGATCACATTTTCATAAGTATTGATCATTTACACTCCAATTTTATAAACTTATTCAAGTGTTTTTATCCTTTTTCTATTAATTGTTTGTCTATTTTGATTTATAGAAGTGATATAGAATACCAGATAGATAGATAGATAAAATGTCCATTGTTGGAATATTTACTATATATTTTATAAGTTTTTCTTATATAATGTTTATAATTGTTATTGTTTTGAAAATTTAATTATTACATTGTAACTTCCTTAACCCATGGTTTATTTAGGGTATGTATTTTATATGTTTAATACATATATGCATATAAATCAAACATTCTTGAAAATAAAACTCAATCTTATTTCTTGGGAATTGTTTTTTTTTTCCTATAATAAATAGACTTGTCAATAAATATTGAATGAAGTCACTTGAAATAGGAACTATGCAATATTTGTATTAACTATCACTTTATCTCCCTATGTGTTTGTCAATTGAAAATGTTTTAAGATGATTTAGTAAATAAAATTAACTTTCATAATAAAAAAAGAAATAAGAACTATGTAACTATTATCTGTTTATTAGGTGTGTTATTTATAATTTACATAATTCTTGTTTTGGTTTTTATGTTTTTGGCCATTTGATCTATTAGTTTCTAAGGGAAGTATGTTAATATCTCCCATCTTATGAAATAAAGGCATTTTTGCTTTATGTTTTAAAGATATGTATGTTAGATATATATGATTTTAGTGTTCTCTTGGTGGTTATTTTTCTTTCATTATGTAATGTTCATCTTTATTAGGTATCTTTTACTTTAATGTTTTATTGTAGAGCTATCACTTGATCAGCTTTTCATGTTGTTTATAATTGTTTTATCATCTTCATAGTCTCCTCTTTTTATATCATTTTCCCTCAGTTTGTTTCTCTAAGCAGGAAACAGTTGAGTTTTGTTTGTCCAATCTTATGTTTCCTTAAATCAATACTACTGAATTTTAAAAAATGATTTCTACTGTCTTTCTGGTTTTCAGTTTGACTTGTATTTTCTGAGCTCCTCTCACCCATCTTTAGTAAGATTGATTAGACTTTTTTAGTTTCTCTCTGGTTTCCTCTGCTGGTTTGGAAGCGGTGATTTTCGATTTGCATCTCAGGGTATTAGATGACCACCCCTAAATTTATATTACAATACTTAAACATCTAACTCTCTTTTTCTTTTATTCGCTTTCTCTCATTTCTCCCACTCTCCTTTAGTTCCTCCCTTCCCTTTTTTGAACTTTTATTTAACTGAGTCATTCAATGACACAGTTTCCAAAGTTAAATAGATTTACAAAGTTTATAAGAAGTAACGCTCTTCTGATATAGCTACTCGTATTTTAAATTCACTGTTTTGGACACAGTGAAGACACTTTTAACAATAGTTCTTATTACTATCATTCTAAATGAAGGAACAATGTGATTTCATCTTGGGGGAAGGGGAATTAAAAGCATTGTGTGATGGAGCCTTGAGATGCTTCTCTCTGCTCATGCACATTTGGACTTCTAGGACAGAGAAGAGGAAACTCACTCTCTGCATTCTTAGAGTCAAAGGTAATCATGGTGTCAGGAACACAGGGGAACATTCCTCAGCTCAGAGTGTGAGAGGGAAACCCACAGGAGGAAGAGAGAACTTTTGAGTTGGCTGGTCCAGCAGGGGCCCGTCTTGTTTCTGCTTGTCTTCCAAAGTGAGTCACCTCTAGGGATTGTGATGAGCAGGCACCAGGCTACACACTGCAGATCTCTGGATAGCTAATTTAGTCCCCAAACCAAAAATGTTGATGAAGGGCACCTGGTTGGGGAGATCTGTGAAACCTGAATGAGAAGCAGCAAAGCCAAGCATAATCACCTAAATTAAGAAACAAATGATCATGAATGAGGACTTTCTGAGCTGGCTAGTCAATGAGATTCCACATAGAATAAAGGTACATAGACTCACTTTTATTCTCATACCTCAGCCCCGTGATATCTCTGCTGATGGCATTTTCTCTAAGTGACTGGAGGAGGTAAAAAGAGGGGCAGTCAATAATTTCAGAGCATTTCCATCTTTGCAGTACACATCTAATGAGTGTATGTCTTCATTCTTAATTACTTCAGCAATAGATATTATATGATCCCATGTGAAAAGACATATTTAATTAATATTGCCTCTTAAACCTTTGTGCGAAAACATTTCCTTGATAAGTCGTATAAATTTATAGGCTCCATCGTGGGTATCACTTGTGCAATAAGTGCCTCAGGAGAAGTGTGCTGAGCAAAGTCTCTCAGCAATCTGGTAGCAAACAGGAAGCCAGGCAACAGCTGTATTTTCTGTGCAAGACCCCAGGTGGAATGCAAAGAGTAGAAGTAGGTCATCTGAACTGTTACCAGAGTTATGAGCCACTCGCCTCTTCACTAGTAAGCTGAAGGAGGAGAGGTAGCAATGAGGCTGGATTCTTCCCATGCACTAGCCAGAAATGAACCCAGGGGGATGGGATCATCTCCAAAGATTTAGTTATTATCTCCTTTTTAAAAAACATAATAAATACTTTTGCAGGTTTTGTTTTTTTCTCATGGTGCAAAACAGTACTATTAGAAAGTAATTGAAGAAATAAAAAAAAAATAACATCCTGAGATTTTACTATTTGTATATTTTCTTCTAGTCTTTTTTTTCTTTTCTTTTCAACATGGTGTATTATTACTCTGTGTATGTATGTATACGTATGTACACACACAGAGACAGACAGACACACATACACAAACACACACACATAGTAGTTCCTTCCTTATCCATGGGGGGATTAATTCCAAGACACTTAGTGGGTGCCTGAATGCATAGATAATATCAAACCCTACTAAATACTATGTTCCTCCCCCACATACATATATACTTAAGACAGAATCTAATTTTTAAATTAGGTATAGTAAGAGATTAACAATAATAACAACTAATAAAAATAGAACAGTTATAATAATATAGTGTAACAAAATCACCAACACCACTCCTCTTATACCTGGCTATTAAATAAAATAAAATCTTATAGAAAACAAATACTGAGATATCACGACATTCAATCTAATGACAAAGATGGCTGCTACATGACTAAAGTGTAGGTAGCTTATACACACTGGATATGCTGCACAAAAGGATAATTCGCAGCCTGGACAGAATGAAGTGAGACAGTGCAAGATTTCATCATGCTCCTCAGAATGGTACACAGTTTAAAATTCATGAATTGTTCACTTCTGGAATTTTCCATTTACTATTTTTAGACTGTGGTTGATCGCAGATAATGAAAACTATAGAAAGTAAAGCCAGAGATAAAGGAGAGACAACTACAGTTTATTTCCTCAATTTCATTTCACAATATCAGAATCTTTACAAATATCACTTTCAGTGCACATGACTGTATTATTTAGATATGCTTTAAGTGAACTATTAACTTCCTTCAGAGTGTGCATTTTTCTGGAAGAAGGGAATGGCTGTTTGGGCATTCATAAAATAGTTATTAGTGAATGCCTTTTTCTGCATCTCCATCTGTATAATGGGATTATGAAATGTGACACCTCGTCTTCCTATTGCCAAGTCTATACACAGCTAAATATCCAAAGTAGTCATTGACATTTTGTTAAGGTGAAAAGCTTTTCACAAGAGTGATTCAGGATCCAGAAGGGCAGACCTGAGGTTAATAGTGGACTGAGCTTCATGCATTTTAATTACTGACAAACCCAAATTAGATTCTGAGATAAAATAGCATCAAGTATTAACAGAGGCCGGGAGGTTGGAAGTGCCAGGGCCCTGCCAACTATGCCAGCCATCAATGCTGTAATTGATTAAAGCATTGCAAGGTGATATTTTTTCTGAGCATGTCACCATGTTTTTTCTTGTTAGGTGCGACAACTTCTGCCATGGAGACCGTGTCACAATATTTTAAAGGGAAAAAAAATTCAGGAGACTTTGTTTGTGGCCTGAAACTTCTCTTATTCTTATCCTTTGTTTACTTTCTACATCTTCACATCTTTGATCATGGGCAGACAGTAGTCACATTTCTTTGGGGTATGAACTGAGCAATACTTGGATGCTTAGGTAGAATATGAGCTAGTATGCTTCTCTGGAGTTCTTTAGAGGTGGATTCTATGAATATGTATATGAGAAGTCAGAATGAGGTCAAGAATGCATAGGTTGACACATACAAACATTGGATTTCCATATATTTAACATTATAGTGGATGTTTTAGTTTCTAGGAATGGGTAGAAGGAATAGGAGACAATTGGTGAGAGTGCCATTTTCTGGCTATATTGGTCATTTAATGTCACCAACCTTCAATTTCTTCCTCTGTAAAAATAATGAATTTAAATTATGAATTTAAATTTAAATAGTCCTTTCTTGCCTTAGTTTGCTGTGAGAATAAATTTTGGCTCAATAAAGAAAGCACAAAATCTCATTCTTGAGATCCAAGCAATGGCCATGCATAATTGTCTACAGGTGCAGGAATCTGAAGGCAAGAAAGCTTGGAACCTGGTGGCCAGTGGAGGGATGGCGGTTGGTGACCCATGGGAGGAACTGGGAATGGATGGACTTACTCATTTGCCTGCTTTCCACCTCAGATGAGAGATCCATGAGGGGTAGCCGGCCTTGTCTTCAGGGCCTAGAATCATTTATTGGGACACAAAGGTGTCATGAATGCTTTTTGAATGAATATACATGTTTGAGGGACTAAATAATAAATAGATTTGCTTAGTAGTAGAGATTTATAGTGTAATATGCAGGTCCATTCCGTGCTACCCACAAAGAGCCAAGATACGTTCGGCAAAATACCCTCATCTTTGAATAGCTTTCATGCCCAAGGATTAAAATGGGGTGGGTCTACGCAATGGAGCTTTATTAATAAAAGTAATTTTTTTCCCCAATAGATTGGTTGGCCACTGGATTGACTTTCAGCAATAATTCAGGAAGTTAAAAGATTGGAAATTCCACATTGGTACTACTCTCTATTTGGAAATCTTTTGTCCAGGACCTTTTTCTCTTTCACATTTTTTTAATTTGTTTACTCAACTATTTAATTACATCAGTATAGATACATGAGCATTTATTTTCTATTCTGGATTATAATTTAATACTACTTTATTTTGCTCTCCAAATTGTTCCAGCTTTGGCTCTTGGGAGCTCCTTCAGTTGACCCCTGTATCCTTTTAATATGCTTCCATCAATGTGGGTGTTTTGTTTATTTTTTTCTCACTTTCTCACTTTCTGCTACTACAACATGTCTATGCTCTTTCTGAATATTACCCGCCAACACACAAATTTAGAAAATAGAAATTTCTCCAAAGATACATATCCTTTAAAAATCTACTTTTTTTCTTTCTTGAGAATGTTTTGGTTTTCATTTTCAGCTTTGCCTGTGCTCAAAAACTTTAAGCTTTTCTGAATGTCAGTCCAGAGATGTAGGTATTAGAAGAAAGTTTTCAGTTTCTATTACTAAATAAAGAGTTTAGAAACAGACTAGCAATTTCTCTTGTGAGGCTCCTGTATCATTGGTGTCAAATGTTATAGCTTGTTAACAAGAAAGCTACTACCCAGAGAGGGCTTAGAAATGCCAATTAAAGTCAGATCATTTATTTATAAATGCATGAATTCATTTCACATTTTATCATGGGGCAAAGCATGCCTTGCCCCTTCAACTGCATGGATGATTGAACCGGTCAGAACAAATGGAATATTCTCCAAATGACATATCTGACTTTCAGGTCTGCTTCCTTCCTTCTCAAAGACTCCAACCTCTCCTGAATTCATAGAAGACAGGCATTGTATTGTATTTAAGGATGGTTTTTCATGGAAAGGAGAAAACCTGAGTTGCTCCTTGATAATAGAGAGAGAGAAAGAGAGAGAGAGCGAGAGCGCATGCGCAGGTTTTGCACATCAGAAGGACACATTTTAGCTACAGGCAAGTTCTCCAGTTGGTTTCTGGAGTTTCCCAAATTTTTATTTATTTTAAAATTTACTTTTAATAAAATGCTAACTTTTTAATTTAATTTTTAAGACGTGGCCAACTATGACACACACTCTTTTTCCAAATCATTCTAGGTCTGGGCCTTGGGAAGAAAATATTTCCCTTGGTAATATATAGATTCTGAAAGAGAAAAATCATTTCCCATGGATTTGCCAGGGTGTCCTGTCTGGCTAGGGAGCAATTTCTTTTTTTTGCCTCAGGGGAAATTGTATATTCAAATCTGGGAAAAAGTGAGGCCACCCCTGGCTGTCGCCTTTTGCTTCTGGAGACATAGATTATTAGTATTTTCTTTTGTGGCTGGAACTGCATCTCAACAGAATCACTAGAGGAAACATAAATGTGTCCCCTTCTGCTCTGCCCCCAGGCTACCAGTGCATTATTCAGGGTGGACTCAATTAACAGCACCCATGCCTGCCAGTGTCCTAAGCAAGATTGGCAATTGAAACAGTAGGGGCAGCTGTAATTCAGACACTTCTTACACATGTTGGCAAGGTGAACTAGAAGACAGAGCCGGGGAGCTTTATTTCTTGTTTCTGTGAAGATATCAGATAGACTTGTCAGTAACTGACACAAGTATGCTTTTAGTTTTATTGATACTTTGAATAAACATTAAATATGTGCCCATGCACCCTTTTCAAGATCAGATTTTCCAGGAAAAAAGAATGCTTTTGTTTGTTTTATTAAAAAGAAATTTAAAATACCAGAAAGGTGTTGTTGGGAATTGACTGAGATCTGGGAGCTCCAACTGCAAATTTTTTATTAAATTTTAATTCTTCTATCTATATTGGTCCTTTGGCATAAACTCAAAATCCCCTCTCCATCTACAGAAGAAGAGAGCAATACTATGTGCAAGGCTAGCCCCAGTCTGATGTATGAAGTCTTGTTGGTTCATTATATTCTCTGTAGACTGTGAAATGATTACTAGCTGTAACTTTGGTTCAGGGGAGTTCAACATTTCCTTTGAATTTCCTCTTTTTATATGGCTCCCAAATTAACCATCAATCAGGGGACACTTCTGTTGACATTAGATTTCTAGACTTTCTCCTTTGGAGCCCAAGTTTTACCGGAGGAGTCTAGATGCTTGGGTGTGGGTGGGTGCATCAGATATGATGACAGGTACATGTCTCTGCTCATTCCCACTAAGTGACCTTACACTGGATACAGAATGGGGACTCAAATTGCAGGGCTATTAAGTTGAAAGGCCTTCTTTAAACTTGTGTCTTTCCAAGTAGAGCTTGAAACATAGCCACATTAAAGTTTACTACGGATGAAATGTACATAATGGCACAAGGCGAAATGTGTGACAGTCTCTTGGCAGGATTCATCAATCATTCCAGACTTTTTCAGTGGGGATAAAGGGCTCAGCATGACTCGAGTAAGGGTTTACGTCCCAGGAATCTTGGTTTAGTAGAAATATATCCTCTGAGTTATTTTTTATTAATAGCTCTTTGGGGAGAAAAGGTTGTAAGAAAATTCCCCCTTCTTGGGCCATGGATTTATTACTAAAAGCCCATATCAAATCTCTTGATCCGTTAAGTACTGTGCATTGGTATACATCATAGGCGACTATGTTTGGGGAAGCTATGACACAGTGCATAAGACAGACAATACTTTGTGGATGGAAGCTATTCAGTACACTTTACCTCTCTCCTCCCCCCACACTCCCTCCTCTCTCTCTCTCTCACCAAGAATGATCAGGTAACAGCATGTACTACGAAATTAGATATTTGGTCAAATAATATTTACTAATATATTTGCTAATGTTTTAGTCATTTTCAAAAGTTGAAGAACAATGAAATATTCATGCTTATAAAATATTTCAAATTTTTACTGCTCAGGTTTATCCAAAAATTCCTCACATTAATGGGGCCTTAATTAGAACAAGATCTATCCCATGCTTATATAGTTTTATCAAAATGGATTCAACTGTCATGTATAACTAAGAAGAACCAGTATTTTTTTCTTAATTTAAAATCCCCTAATATTTTCTGAGTGCTCAGTATGTGCTAGATACCATGAAACTCCTTTAAATTCATTATCCCACTGATTGGGATCTGCTTTTCTTTAAGGTAGCTGCAAATACTGGTTTCAATATAATGAGTTGGTAATCGAGGATCAGAGATGTTAAGTAATTTTGTCCAAGATAAAACAACTTTCAGTGAAGGGGTTATGGTTTGAATTGGTGATGTGTGCAGGGCATATTGTGTGTAGATGGCAGAGTTGAATTTTGAACCTGAGCCTGTCTGAATCCCAAGCTTTTGCTTCTACTGGGGTGCCTTGGTAGACTCTCCCAAAGATTTTCTATTTTTGAGCACCAGAGACCATTGCAGGCCCAGCCCCAGATAGCCATCACATCTAGACCTTTTCCTTCCTGACTGTTGTCCCAAGGCCCTAACCACCTAACTTCCTATATAGATAACTAACAATATTTACTCTTTCTTTGTGGGGGGCTTCTGTCAAATTAGCTGCAGACGGATTCCAGTATACCACCCCTTATTCTTTTCTTTATCATTTTAAGGGTTTGCCACAGGGATACCAATGGAAACATAAAAAGAAAAGGAAAAATATTTCTATAAGAGTATCACAGTACTGATGCTTCTTGATGCTCCTCAGGAGGACAGTGAGTACATGATCTTAGCCTTCATGGGATTTCTCCAGTTTTAGCACTGGAACAACCATGTCCTGGGATTTCTCATTTCTGGACAAGCCAGGACAATTGGTCACTGAATGGGGGTAATTGGACTGGCTCTTAGAAGAGAGGGTCTTTGGGTTGGCTTGGGGCATGAGGGGAGTATAAATTAATCTCCTAAAATTAAACACAAATTTGTGTACTGAAGATGCTAGTGAATGGCAAAACCAGCTTTTGAAGGCAAATCAGGCTAAATTCTGGTCAGACACATTGTGCCCTTACCATGTTGGTTCTGGTGAAAAGACCCATGGGGCAAGGTATCAACATATTACCATTAAAAAAACCAAAAAACAAAAAACTAGTGACCTAGAAAAATGCAAGTAGCAAGTACTATGAATACTATAAATACTCTTGAGCTTGTAACATTTTGTGTAAAAAGAGATTTCTGGAATGTATCATTCAGGCATAGTCTGTCCAGTGTAAAATAAGACTTATGAGTCTGTTCTTCTAGATACTTTACTTTTACTAGGACAACCTTTAGACATGGTGGTGGCTTGGGTACCAGACAGCCACATCACTCATGTTTTGAGTCTGGGGACTGAGATTCGTCAGCACTTTTTTTTTTTTTTTCACTTGAACTAATATTTATATGGGTACCTGCCACTCACCTTTTTTTCCCTCTTTATTGTTTTTGGATATCTGGAAATACTTTTATAATCATTTCAAATTTCTGAATGTTTGTTTTCTGGATCTTCCTGTGGTTAGCATTCTGTCTCTCTATGTAAGCTAATCATTGAAGTGACACCTCAAAATAACAGTGTACAGATAGAAAACAATTGCATGTTCATGGAAATTATAGGTAATTTTCTTTTGGAAGCTTCTTGCTTTTTTGGAATATGACAAGTACAAATAAAATGTAATGTGAATTCTTCAAAGATTCTCCTCTGTCATCAAGAAACATTGATTTCCTTCTTGCTACAATAATAGCAGTTAAATTTTCCTGTTAGTCACTATTTCAACTAAACAAAGAATAGCAAGACACTCTGAGCTCAGGTGTGTGCTGAGAGGCAGTTTCTCATGAGTATCATGAGAAAAAGATTTCTCACCAATAGTTTTCCATGCAAGTTAGAAGGTGGTGAAACTGCACCTACATTATCTTATTTGATCTTCATAATGAACCTATAAAAATCATTCATACTGGGCTGGAGATATAGCTCAGTTGGTAGAGTACTTGCCTCAAATGCACAAGGCCCTGGGTTCAATCCACACACAAAAAAAATTATTCATACTTATTGAGTGCTCACTATGGAATCAAGCACTACTTTAAGTACCTTTACCTGTCTTAATGAATTAACATAATATGCCTAGAAGTAAAAGTATTAGTTGGGAATACTTTTGAAATCTGTCTAAGGTGGCTTAAGTAAGTGAAACGATTTACTGTTTGGTTTATAAGAAATCTTAAAGTAGGCATTATCAGAGCTCAATGATGTTCCAGAAGACATCCTTTGATATGTTCTTCCTGCCAAATTCAGGGAGTCTTCAGTTCATGGTAGAATGGCTGCACAAGGCCCAAGCATCATGTTTTGGTATAGAAGCACCGAAAGCAGTTCTCTTGTCCTCAAAGTATGGTCCACAAAATCTTGGGGAGTCTGTAAGAAATAAGCTATTTTCATAAAAAAAATTACTGGGACATTATTTACCTTTTTCACCATGGAGCAAAAGCAATGGTGGGCAAAACCAAGCAGTTCTCAGGAAGGGCAATCCTTCTGGACATCCCCAGCAGATGATGGCCAGTTTCTCAGAACTAGATTAAACCACCACCCCACCTTCTAGGGAAGACAGGAAGGTGATTATATGTCTAAGGAAAATCGAATTACCTTAACTGATTAAGAAGGCGAGAGGGTGTTCTCAAATTTTTTGGTCTCGGGATTTGTTTTCACTCTTAGAAATCATTGAGGACCCTGGGGAGTCTTGTTTATGTGGGTTATATCTATTGATATTTATCATTTTCAAAATTAAAATAAGCCAGGTCCCGTGGCACATGCCTGTAGTCCCAGTGGCTCGGGAGCCTGAGGCAGGAGGATTGCGAGTTCAAAGCCAGCCTTGGCAAAAGCGAGGCATTAAGCAACTCAATGAGACCCTGTCTCTAAATAAAATGCAAAAAAGGGCTGGGAATGTGGCTCAGTGGTCGAGTGCTCCTGAGTTCAATCCCTGGTACCTAAATAAGTAAATAAATAAAATAAAACAAAAATTTAAAATATCAATTAATTCGTTAAAAAAGAATACTATGCATTCGGTTGTGTCCATTCCAGGTCCTGGCACCTCATGGATGCTCACAACTAGGTTGGAACTTCATCCATAAAGTGTACTGATACCAGAACATGGGTCCTGTTGCTAAATGTCTGGAATGACCTATCCTTTCCTTGGCTAGACACAAGAGAGGAAAATTAGGATTGGTTTTATGCATATTCATGGCCAACTTGACACACATTTGTCTTCTGGGAGTTGCTGCATAATCAGATGTAAGCTGAGAACCATAAATGCAGCCTCTTTGATTTTATTTTTATTTTTATTTTTTGTTTCCTTTAACATGGTTTGTTTCCTTCACTCCAATGTGCATGATGAAACGAGAGATCATTTTGGGATGTGAATTCTTGCCTGCCTGACTCAGACTCGTTGAGGTGGTTGATATGAAAATTTGGCACAGGTGTGCAATTCTTCTGCTAATTTAAGCTACTTTATCAAACTCAATGCCTGATGCAAATGAAAAGCCTGAATTAATTTTTTTTTCAAGTTACTAAAATAAAAGTGCATTAAAAATGAAGCTCTTTCTAGATTATTCCTCCTAAAGGCTTGCCAATGAACCTTAGTAAGTAACTTGAAAATCTCTTGGGGCATAGCTGGAAATTGGAGTTTGTTGTACCCTGACCCTGAAGAGGATTTATCAGTGCTTCTGGGCTGTTATTCAGGGGTTCTGTGGAAGGAACAACTGAGATTTAGGAAGTGATAAACTTATTTTGAGTAGGGTTTATTGAAGTATAATTTACATACAGTACAATCATCTTTTTTTTATTTTTCTCTGCTGGGGATGGAACGAAGGACCTTGCACCTTTGAGGCAAGTGCTTTACCACTGAGCTACCTCCTCAGCCAAACTCATCCGTCTTAACAGACAGTGTGATATATTTAGAGAAATTCTCATAATTGTGAATCCATCACCACCATAATCTAAACATCCTATTTGAGGGTTTACAGCGCTCCTAAATACTTCCTTTTGCTTTACTTCTCTCCAACCCCCAGCCCCAGATGTCCACTGATCTGTTTTTTGTCCCTATAGTTTGCTTTGTCAGAGTGTCATGCAGATGACGTTGTATAAAGTACAGTCTTTCTGTCTTTCTGCCTTAACATAGTACACTGGAATTTCATCTGTGTTGAAGAAGGTATCCAAAGTTGATTCCTTTTATTGTTAATGATGATGTCATTAGGCAGGTATACCACAGTTTGTTTAACCATTGATCGATCAAAGAACATTTGGCCTGTTATGATGAATATCACTATAAAATCATGTAAGGATCTTTATGTGAATGTGAGTTTTCATTTCACTGGGGTAAATGCGTATGAGTGGAAACATTGGGTATGTTAAGGCAATAATATGTTTATTTAAAGAAAATTAGATATCCTCACATTTCTTATAAAATTCTGACTGTTCTTGGTCATGAGGTCAGCAGAGTCATGTCTCAGCTGGAACAACAGATGATAATGCCATTGTCATTTGGTATTGAATAACCATTATGTGGTAGTTTCACAATAGATTTATCTTCCTAATTATATTTTTCTTCAAGCTGTTGTTTAAGTAAGTCAGAATTCCCTGGGTACCGACAAGTGTTTAAGCCAAACAGAAGGTTGCAGCCCGGGGCGGG
>NW_026000221.1:25523861-25598586 GCF_001458135.2 Marmota marmota marmota
CAAGCTGAGTTAAGCCAAGCTAAACAAGTGATGCCGGGCCGGGGGGGGGGGGCGCAACTATCCGAGGATATCCGTTTGGCCACAGATAATCCACAAAGTGGATAACAAGCATGCAAACAATCAATGGATGCCTACAGTATTCTTAGTTACAATGACAAGTGCCCTATTTTACAGGATATTGATTATTTTTTTTAGAGTGCAATATGAGTCAGGACTGTCCCCATTCCTTAAAGTGGAAATATGAAATTCAATTCTTCCCACAAGGCCTATCTCAATGTCCCCCTCCTCCAAGTCAATCAGCAGGTGTCTATTGAATACCCACTTTCTTTTTCTCTATTCTTTGCTGACTGGTAGAGGAGAGTTAGCATGTGAAAAATGGTGTCTGTCCTTAGGAAAACTGACTGCCTTTGTTCAGAGCAATGAAATTTGTATAGGCAGAAACAGAGACTGAAATCGGATAATCTTTTTGGGTTAGAGTAACTGGACAAGAGAGCATGGGTGTTTTATGAACAGGAGGAAGGAGCAACTCATGAAGGGTAGGGATAGGTAGGAAAGGCACCACAGAAGGAATGAAAAACTGGAGGCAGGTGACATCAAAGTGGCCTCCACCAGGGCTGGGAGCTCCTTGTCTCTGCTGTGCTCTGGAGAACCTATCATGGTCCCGGCACCTAGCAGATGTTTATAGAAACCATCCTGAACCAGGAGAATCAATGGTGCCAGTTTCTTTCCAAAAGCTGGCAGGCTAAGACACAGGAAGAGCTGATATTTCAGTCTAAGTTGAGTTGATGCTTAAAATTAACCATCACAGCAGCCATTTACATTCTCCTGAATATGAATCCTAGAGATGCACTTGCACATGTACAAGAAAATTCAGAGCAGCATTGAAAAACGGAAGTGAAAATTGAAACACTGAAAGTGAGACATATTCCTCAACAGTGGAAAGGATGAATGAATTGTGCTGCAATCATTCAATGAAAATGAAAATGAATGAACTGTGGACGAATACTTCAACATGACAAATATCTAAGATATATTTTGTTTCAAAAAAATAGCAAGACAGAAGGATACATGCTGTTTTCTATGAAGTTTATTTATATGAAGTTCAAAGTGAGGCACAATGAAATAATATATTTTTAGGAACCATACATATATGAAAAAATTTAAGAAGAACAAAGGATGGATGTGAAATCCACGACATTCATTGCTTCTGGGAGAGAAAGGCATATGTTTTAAAAAAAGAGCACACAGGAAGTCTCTAAGGCACTGGTTGCATTTTATTTCTTTAGCAAGACAGTTGGTAAATGAATGTTTCTTTTTATTACCTTTCTTTAAATGTACATATTCACATTTCATAATGAAAATTTAACAACTCTCTGGAACAGATAATAAGAGTTTTGAAATGCCTATGGCCTTATTGTCTAACCTACTGAGCTGGGGTCTCCTATTTTGTAGACCTTCCAAGTCTTAGTTGGAAACTTCCTGCAACAGGAACGGTGGCCAACTCTACATTCATTGGAACCCAGTTATAGCTCACATGTGCCCAACCTGTCTCAAGACTTCTATGTGTTGAAATGACAGCAGTCCTTGGTGACATTTGGACCATGGTAATAAGTGAAATTTTAAGCCCTTTCAATTGGACCAACCCCAAATATTTGAAAATATCAATAGATGTCTTTCCCCTGAAATTCAAGCCCTCCTTACTGAGGTCTCTTGGTAAGCATGCCCAGTTTCCTGAACTCCAGCCCACATAAGGGATGGCTGGAGACCTCTTTATCTTAGCCCTCTCTTCCAAAGCCTCATCCTAGTTGCTTTTTGAAAGGCTTATAATGAAGTTCAGGAACACAGGAAATGCCTGATATGGACAAAGCCCACAGAGGAATCTGGAAGGAGGCAAATTAGTTTTGCATAAAAGGGCATTAGATTAGTTGGTTAGTTGTGTCCTAATTTAAGATTTTTCTCTGGTTTTGCCCAGTGGATAATAAGACTGCAAATCAGAGAGAGATGAACAATCATAATCAAATGTAGCTTTGGTTTTACAAATAAGTCTTCCCCCTTAGAATTTACAAAAATGGTTGACATTACCTAAACGTTGGTGTAAATAACATGCTAGCAAGAGATTTCTTATGCAAGTATTTAAATAAAACAGTTTTCTTCTTCCCTCCCTCCATTCCTCTCTCCCTCTCTCCAGGACAGGTATCTGCCTAGTATTTATTCATCATTTATGAAATGACATTATTATTACTATTATTATTTTGTTTTTTTTGGTACTGGGGATTGAACCCAGGGGCACTTAAGCACTGAGTCACACCCCCAGACTTTTATCTATTTTATTTAGAGACAAAGTCTTGCTCAGTTGCTCAGGGTCTCACTAAATTGCTGAGGTTGGCTTTGAACTTGTGATCCTCCTGCCTCAGCCTCCCAGGCTGAGGTATAGGTGTACGCCACCATGCCTAGCTAAAATGACATTTTTGGAATTCTGATGGGTTTCAACTAGACCCTGTTGGAAAGGATACTCAGACCCATTCTTCATCACTTACTCGCTGTCATTCTGCTCCTTTGATTGCTCATCTGCATGTTGGTGATGATCCTTCACCCAAATGGGATACAAGAATAATTTTGAAGACACCTGGGGCTGGCACAGGGTAGACATCGAGTAAATGAGAAAGAGCTTTTTATCTCCCTCCCCATGTTCAAGGATTTCACAGCTCAGGCTGCCACGATTCCACTGCTCCAGTTATCTTCTTGATCATCCTTTGGGGTCTTCTGTTTCTTCTCAAAGACTCCTTCTTTGCGAAGCAGGCTCAGATGTTCTGGGTGGTTCCAGCATTCTTCCAATGTGGAGTTGAAAGGAGTAGCCTAAGAACCCTATGCAATTTAGTTGGCAAAGAAATAATCACTTTGAAAATTGGGATTTTTTTACATAAAATCAATGATTCTAACATCTCCTTATTAATTTTTTCTAACATCCCTTTAAAAGCGGTAGTATCCACCGGTGCTGGAGTTGTGTGTCTTCAGGCACCATCAATTGGCTATGTCCAAGCCCTGGCTGTCCATTTTGCAGGACACATGTGTTCTCTGGTTCTCCGCTGTCCTCTGGTCAATTCCCTAGCATCCACACGCTCCGCCTGCTAACCAATGGATTGCAACCCTTCCTCTCCTTGACTAAAAAGGGGGTCCTTTTTTGAGAACATAAACTTGTGTTTTGCTATCATACATTTCAACTTCTAATTTTTTTTTTTTCCAGGAGATTTTAAATTTCTTCTCACTTGTCAGAGAGACTTTTTTTTTCTCTCTCCTTGCAGCAGGTTTCTTTTTGTACTATCCAAGAACAGCTTGCTGGCTTGCAAAAAAAAAGAGAAGCAGGGTTCTTTGGGGAGCTGTCAGAACGAGCAGATGCAGCCCCAGCATGGAGCTCCTGATCCCCGCAAGTGGCACCGTAACACTTTATTTGTAAAGGGAAGGACAGAGAACTTCTCTGCTCCCCACGTCTCAATTTGCATTTTATTAGGCACCCAGTAGGATGGTTTGTAAATCGGCCATCTTCACTCACAGATCTCTCTATCAACCCCCAACCTACCAGAGGGCAAAACACAGGAATGCTAAAAATGGATGGTGTTAAAGGAATAATAATAATTAAAAAAAAAATGCAGCTTGCGAATGTGACTTTTTCTTCTTTTTCTTCTAAAAGCACCTTTGTTTGTAAGACTTTTGAGGGAGACAAATGGTCTCTGCAGAGAGGCATGGAGGTAGTCCAGGTCTTAGACCAGGAAGGCTGTGTAGAGGAGAGAGGCAGAGGGGCCAGGGTTCTACATTAAGCACCTGCCTCGGCTGGCTGTGTTCTTCTTGGCCTCAGTTTCCTTATAACCTTTTTTATGGAATTGGCTTTCTATGCAATAGAGCAAAACATCCAACTTCCCTGGCCATGTGCACATGTCTGTCCATCCACCCCCTCATCTCTGCAATTTTCCCTGTCCAAGGTTCCCATAGTAAATTCCGCCTTAGTGAGCAGGAGGAAGACCGTGGCTTCCAAAGGGCTTTGATTTACTTCTTAAGCTCAGCTGATACTATAATTGTAGTCATCCCAATTGTAGTCATCTGACTTTTCCTTCAGAATTTCATTAACTGGAAGGTGCAAAACTGTTGCATGCCATTATGATTACCTTAAATCAGAGATGTATCCTGGGGACTCTTTGGAGATCTGAAAGGACAAAATTGTGTTTGGTTGAATTTGTCTTAAAAAATACATTATGAAAAGTGAACAGCCTTTGTTCCTCCCTTGGTGTCAGAACGATCTGGTACCTGGCCATTCTATAGTTAGTTCATCTTGCCTTCAGTATAATTTGGATTTAAAAAGTAAGGCTAGCTGCTCATTACTCAGGAGGAAGGAAGGTAGAATCAAAGTTAAATAACGTCTCATACACGTGTTCATTAATTTCCCTTCACGGAAACAAAACACAACTTAAGTTCTGAAATATTTAATATTGCCTCATGGTCATCTGGCTCCATTGTTTTGGGTCCATGTTGAGGCAGAAAGTCATGGCAGAAGGGTGTGTTGGAGGAAAGTTGCTAGACCCCATCTTGTACAGTCTTCACCACCTCCCAATAATTCATTGACTTATGAATTCATCAATAAACTAAGCAACCGATAAGGTCAGATCCCTCATGATGCAGTCACCCTTCCAGAAGGCCTTACCTATGAATATTACTACATGGGAATAGCTTCCAACATATAAGTCATTTAGGTACATTCAAGATCCAAAATATAACAGTATAACATGAAGATTTCATAAAGACACCAAGCCCTCTTGCTTTTTTACATGGGGATTGACTTTGCTCTATACTTTTCTACTTTCTAGAATTTTTTTTTTATTTTTAATTTTTTATTGTGGGTTGTTCAAAACATTACAAATTTCTTGACATATCATATTCCACACTTTGATTCAAGTGGGTTATGAACTCCCACCTTCACCCCATACACAGATTGCAGAATCACATCAGTTACACATCCATTGATTTACATATTGCCATACTAGTGTCTGTTGTGCTCCGCTGCCTTTCCCATCCTCCACCCTCCCCCCTCCCCACCTCTCCCCTCCCCTCCCCTCCTCTCTCTCTACCCCCTCCACTGTATAACCCTGAGGGTCTCCTTCCATTTCCATGCAATTTCCCTTCTCTCTCCCTTTCCCTCCCACCTCTCATCCCTGTTTAATGTTAATCTTCTTCTCATGCTCTTCGTCCCTACTCTGTTCTTAGTTACTCTCCTTATATCAAAGAAGACATTTGGCATTTGTTTTTTAGGGATTGGCTAGCTTCACTTAGCATAATCTGCTCTAATGCCATCCATTTCCCTGCAAATTCTATGATTTTGTCATTTTTTAATGCAGAGTAATACTCCATTGTGTATAAATGCCACATTTTTTTTATCCATTCGTCTATTGAAGGGCATCTAGGTTGGTTCCACAGTCTTGCTATTGTGAATTGTGCTGCTATGAACATCGATGTAGCAGTGTCCCTGTAGCATGCTCTTTTTAGGTCTTTAGGGAATAGACCAAGAAGGGGAATAGCTGGGTCAAATGGTGGCTCCATTCCCAGCTTTCCAAGAAATCTCCATACTGCTTTCCAAATTGGCTGCACCAATTTGCAGTCCCACCAGCAATGTACAAGTGTACCCTTTTCCCCACATCCTCGCCAGCACTTGTTGTTGTTTGACTTCATAATGGCTGCCAATCTTACTGGAGTGAGATGGTATCTTAGGGTGGTTTTGATTTGCATTTCTCTGACAGCTAGAGATGGTGAGCATTTTTTCATGTACTTGTTGATTGACTGTATGTCCTCCTCTGAGAAGTGTCTGTTCAGGTCCTTGGCCCATTTGTTGATTGGGTTGTTTGTTCTCTTATTGTCTAATTTTTTGAGTTCTTTGTATACTCTGGATATTAGGGCTCTATCTGAAGTGTGAGGAGTAAAGATTTGTTCCCAGGGTGTAGGCTCCCTATTTACCTCTCTTATTGTTTCTTTTGCTGAGAAAAAACTTTTTAGTTTGAGTAAGTCCCATTTGTTGATTCTAGTTATTAACTTTTGTGCTATGGGTGTCCTATTGAGGAATTTGGAGCCCGACCCCACAGTATGTAGATCGTAGCCAACTTTTTCTTCTATCAGACGGCGTGTCTCTGATTTGATATCAAGCTCCTTGATCCATTTTGAATTCACTTTTGTGCATGGCGAGAGAAAGGGATTCAGTTTCATTTTGTTGCATATGGATTTCCAGTTTTCCCAGCACCATTTGTTGAAGATGCTATCCTTCCTCCATTGCATGCTTTTAGCCCCTTTATCAAATATAAGATAGTTGTAGTTTTGTGGATTGGTTTCTGTGTCCTCTATTCTGTACCATTGGTCCACCCGCCTGTTTTGGTACCAGTACCATGCTGTTTTTGTTACTATTGCTCTGTAGTATAGTTTGAAGTCTGGTATCGCTATACCGCCTGATTCACACTTCCTGCTTAGCATTGTTTTTGCTATTCTGGGTCTTTTATTTTTCCATATGAATTTCATGATTGCTTTCTCTATTTCTACAAGAAATGCCGTTGGGATTTTGATTGGCATTGCATTAAACCTATAGAGAACTTTTGGTAATATCGCCATTTTGATGATGTTAGTTCTGCCTATCCATGAACAGGGTATATTTTTCCATCTTCTAAGATCTTCTTCTATTTCTCTCTTTAGGGTTCTGTAGTTTTCATTGTATAAGTCTTTCACCTCTTTTGTTAGGTTGATTCCCAAGTATTTTATTTTTTTTGAAGATATTGTGAATGGAGTGGTTGTCCTCATTTCCATTTCAGAGGATTTGTCGCTGATATACAGGAATGCCTTTGATTTATGCGTGTTGATTTTATATCCTGCCACTTTGCTGAATTCATTTATTAGCTCTAATAGTTTCTTTGTAGAGCCTTTTGGGTCTGCTAGGTATAGAATCATATCATCTGCAAATAGTGATAATTTAAGTTCTTCTTTTCCTATTTTGATGCCTTTAATTTCTTTCGTCTGTCTAATTGCTCTGGCCAGTGTTTCGAGAACTATGTTGAACAGAAGTGGAGAGAGAGGGCATCCCTGTCTTGTTCCAGATTTTAGAGGGAATGCCTTCAGTTTTTCTCCATTCAGAATGATGCTAGCCTGAGGCTTAGCATAGATTGCTTTTACAATATTGAGGTATGTTCCTGTTATCCCTAGTTTTTCTAGAGTTTTGAACATAAAGGGATGCTGTACTTTGTCGAATGCTTTTTCCGCATCTATCGAGATGATCATATGGTTCTTATTTTTAAGTCTATTGATGTGGTGAATAACATTTATTGATTTCCGTATATTGAACCAGCCTTGCATCCCAGGGATGAATCCTACTTGATCATGGTGCACAATTTTTTTGATATGTTTTTGTATCCGATTCGCCAGAATTTTATTGAGGATTTTTGCATCTAGGTTCATTAGAGATATTGGTCTGTAGTTTTCTTTCTTTGAAGTGTCTTTGTCTGGTTTAGGTATCAGGGTGATGTTGGCCTCATAGAATGAATTTGGAAGTTCTCCCTCCTTTTCTATTTCCTGAAGTAGCTTGAAAAGTATTGGTATTAGTTCTTCTTTAAAGGTTTTGTAAAATTCTGCTGTATACCCATCCGGTCCTGGGCTTTTCTTAGTTGGTAGTCTTTTGATGGTTTCTTCTATTTCCTCAATTGATATTGGTCTGTTTAGGTTGTCTATATCCTCCTGACTCAATCTGGGCAGATCATATGACTTAAGAAATTTATCTATGCCTTCACTATCTTCTAATTTATTGGAGTATAAGGATTCAAAATAGTTTTTGATTATCTTCTGTATTTCTGAAGTGTCTGTTGTGATATTGCCTTTTTCATCCCGTATGCTAGTAATTTGAGTTCTCTCTCTTCTTCTCTTCGCTAGCATGGCTAAGGGTCTGTCGATTTTGTTTATTTTTTCAAAGAACCAACTTTTAGTTTTGTCAATTTTTTCAATTGTTTCTTTTGTTTCGATTTCATTAATTTCAGCTCTGATTTTAATTATTTCTTGCCTTCTACTTCTTTTGCTGTTGTTTTGCTCTTCTTTTTCTAGGATTTTGAGATGAAGTATGAGATCATTTATTTGTTGGTTTTTTCTTTTTTTAAGGAATGAACTCCAAGCAATGAATTTTCCTCTTAGAACTGCTTTCAATGTGTCCCATAGATTCCGATATGTTGTGTCTGTGTTTTCATTTATCTCTAAGAATTTTTTAATTTCCTCCTTGATGTCTTCTATAACCCATTGATCATTCAGTAACCTATTGTTCATTCTCCAAGTGATGTATGCTTTTTCCTTCCTTCTTTTATCGTTGATTTTCAGTTTCATTCCATTATGATCAGATAAGATGCATGGTATTATCTCTACTCCTTTATATTGTCTAAGAGTTGCCCTGTGACATAATATATGATCTATTTTTGAGAAGGATCCATGTGCTGCTGAGAAAAAAGTGTAACTGCTTGATGTTGGGTGGTATACTCTATATATGTCAATTAGGTCTAGGTTATTAATAGTGTTATTGAGTTCTATAGTTTCCTTATTCAACTTTTGTTTGGAAGATCTGTCCAGTGGCGAGAGAGGTGTGTTGAAGTCTCCCATGATTATGGTATGGTGGTCTATTAGACTCTTGAACTTGAGAAGAGTTTGTTTGACGAACATAGCTGCACCATTGTTTGGGGCATAAATATTTATGATTGTTATGTCTTGTTGGTGTATGGTTCCCTTAAGCAGTATGTAGTGTCCCTCTTTATCCCTTTTGATTAACTTTGGCTTGAAATCTATTTTATTTGATATGAGTATGGACACTCCTGCTTGTTTCCGAAGTCCATATGAGTGATATGATTTTTCCCAACCTTTCACCTTCAGCCTATGTATGTCTTTTCCTATCAAATGCGTCTCCTGTAGGCAGCATATTGTTGGGTCTTGTTTTGTGATCCATTCTACTAGCCTGTGTCTCTTAATTGGTGAGTTTAAGCCATTAACATTTAGGGTTATTATTGAGATATGGGTTGTTCTTCCAGCCATATTTGTTTATTTCTGTTACTAAACATGGTTTGTTTTCCTCTTTGATTATTTCCCCCCCCTTTACTGTCCTACCTCCCACTGTTGGTTTTCATTGTTATTTTCCATTTCCTCTTCCTGTAATGTTTTGGCGAGGATGTTTTGAAGAGATGGTTTTCTAGCTGCGAATTCTTTAAACTTTTGTTTATCGTGGAAGGTTTTAATTTCATCTTCCATCCTGAAGCTTAATTTCGCTGGATACACAATTCTTGGTTGGAACCCATTTTCTTTCAGTGTTTGAAATATGTTATTCCAGGATCTTCTAGCTTTCAGAGTCTGTGTTGAAAGATCAGCTGTTATCCTGATTGGCTTACCCCTAAATGTAATCTGCTTCCTTTCTCTTGTAGCTTTTAAAATTCTCTCCTTATTCTGTATGTTGGGCATCTTCATTATAATGTGTCTAGGTGTGGATCTCTTATGATTTTGCACATTCGGCGTCCTGTAGGCTTCTAGGATTTGGGATTCTGTCTCATTCTTCAAGTCTGGGAAGTTTTCTCGTATTATTTCATTGAATAGACTGCTCATTCCTTTGGTTTGGAGCTCTGTACCTTCCTGTATCCCAATGACTCTTAAGTTTGGTCTCTTAATGTTATCCCATATTTCTTGGATGTTCTGCTCATGGTTTCTTAACAGTCTTGCTGAGCTGTCTATGTTCTTTTCCAGTTGAAATACTTTGTCTTCATTGTCTGATGTTCTATCTTCTAAGTGTTCTACTCTGCTGGTAGTATTCTCCATTGAGTTTTTAAGTTGGTTTATTGCTTCCTGCATTTCTAGGATTTCTGTTTGTTTGTTTTTTATAACCTCTATCTCCCTGTATAGTTGATCCTTTGCTTCCTGGATTTGTTTGCGTAATTCATTGTCGAAGTGATCTTTCATTGTCTGATTTTGCTGTTTAATGTCTTCCTTGATACTCCAGATCATCTGAAGCATGTATATCCTGAATTCTTTATCTGACATTCCATCTGCTGCAGCTGTTACCTCTTCTAAAGTTGCGTTGACCTGCATTGCTTGTGGTCCTTTCTTTCCTTGTCTTTTCATACTGCTTGCGTATCTTTCCTGCAGGTGCGGGCGGCGGCTCTGCTCTCTCCTTATTCCAATTGGGGTGTCGTGGCTACCACGCCGGCAGGTCACTGGGCCTGTTCTGGGAGCTGGCGGCGGCTCTGTTCTGCCCCTACTCCAATTGGGGTGACGAGTGTACCACGCCGGCAGGCCACCGGGCCTGATCCGCCGGTCGGTTGCAGGTTTGCCTACCCTGCAGGCGCGGGCGGCGGCTCTACTCTGCCCCTACTCCAAATGGGGTGACGTGTCTGTCGTACCGGCAGGCCACTGGGCCTGTCCCGCTGGTCGGTCGCAGATCTGCCCACCTTTCGGGCACGGGTGGAGGCTCTGCTCTGCCCCTACTCCAATTGGGGTGTCGTGACTACCCCGCCTGCAGGACGCTGGGCCTGTTCCTGGCACGGGCGGCGACTCTGCTCTGCCACTACTCCAATTAGGGTGGTGTTTGTACCACGCCGGCAGGCTCCTGGGCCTGATCCGCCGGTCTGTTGTAGGTCTGCCTACCTTGGAGGCGCGGGCGGCGGATCTGCCCTGCCCCTCCTACCACGCCTGCGGACCCCTGGGTCTGATCTGCAGTTTGATCACTGGTCTGCTCACCCTGCGGGCACGGGTGGCGGTTCCGCTCCGCCCCCACTCCAATTGGGGTCACGTGACCACCACACCGGCAGGGCCTGATCCGGGCGTGGGAGAAGGATCTGCTCTGCCCCTACTCCAGTTGGGGTGACATGTGTACCACACTGGCAGGCCACTGGGCCTGACCCGCCCGGCTGTCACAGGTCTGTTTACCTTGCAAGCGCGAACGGCGGCTCTGCCCTGCCCCTCCTACCACGCCCATGTACCACTGGGTCGCGGGTCTGCCCACCTTGCGGGTGCGAGTGGCGGCTCCGCTCCGCCCCCTCTCCAATTGGGGTCACGCGGTCACCACGCTGGCGAGCCGCTGGGCCTGCTCCGGGCGCTGGCGGCGGCCCGGCTTCTCCCCTCTGGCTCAACGACAAATTGAGGAGACTCGGGTGACTGTGCCTCACCCCCCCTACCAGGAGACCAACTGCTTATGTCACCGCTGGTATTGATGAAGTTCTCTCCTCCGCCGCTTTCTGCTGACATCAGATCTCTGCCATGTTGGTATCCTATGCGAATGGCAGCATTTCGTTCCCCTTGCCGGGCAACCAAAGCAACGGGTGAGTCCTGACCGGCCCTCAGCAGGACCCGGACCGAGAAGCAGTTTCCGCGGGCTCCTAGCCCCGGGCCAGGGAAGTTCCGGGAGCCGGAACTCGGCCGCTCCGTGCTCGGTGTAAGCTCCTATAAGTGTAAGCTCCAAGAAGCAGTCCCCGCGGGCTCAGTTCCGGGAGCCGGAATTCGGCTGCTTAGTGCTTGTTGTATGCTCTGATAGGAGCAGGGTCCAAGAAGCAGCCTCCGCAGGCTCCGCGGCCCTGGGCCAGGGCGGTTCCGGGACGGTTCCGGGAGCCGGAACTCGGCCGCCCCGCGCTCGGTGTTCGCTCCGATAAGATCAGGTTCTAAGAAGCACCCAGGCACTGAACCCTAGCAATCTGTCTGCAAGCCGCAGGCGAATTGCAGCCTGAAATTACCTGATCTATGGCTGAATGAGCTGCGGTCAGTCGAAAACAGGGAAGGTGACGTCAGTTTACCAACATGGTGGCTGCTGGCCTCCTCTGTGGTCTGACCGGTGTGGAGAACCGAGATGGACCGCTTCCTTCCCCCGTCTCGAACCCAGAATTCAGCCCTGAGTACGGTGCTTGCACGGCTGGCAGAAACTGCAGCGCTGTATCCCTGCGTCGCTATCTCCTCGTTTCCCAGCCCGCGCTGCAGACTCTAGCCGCGGGGCGATTTGCTGAATAAGCAGTGTTACCCTCCGTGCGACAAACCTCTCGCGTTTGAGTCCCCGTAGCCGATCCTCGTGCGATGGAAATCCTTCCTCCAGGTTCCGGAGCACCCCACTATTGCTGGAAATTCCTAACAAGATATCCTTTAGCCGTCCTGACTTGTCATACTCCCACACAGTGAAGCAGCACACGGGGGCAATGCACTCCCCTCGCCGCCATCTTCCTTCCCCCTACTTTCTAGAATTTTGAGAAGGGATTGGACTGATCAATGGCTTCCCATTTTTCCTGTTGCTAGATGCTAAGATTAGATGTTCCAGATTTATGGAAATTTGAAGTCAGTGATCTCTGACAATATCTTCCAGTCCTGTGCCTAGTGATGCTCCACAAGATTTAGTCTATTAATTAGTGAGCTTTGTATGCCTACCCATGTGCATTATGAAGGCTGATGGAGCACAGACCATCTCCCCTGTAGTTACTCTCTTCCTATGTTGCAATTCCTTAAGTAGCACCTAAAGAGCTTTATTTTAGCACTTAATATTCTTTACTGTAATTATTTGTTTATGTATCTATCACTCAGGAATTTTCTCAGGACAAAGATAAGGTGTCACTCATCTTTCTATTGCTGGCACTTAGCACCATGGTAAGTACTTGGTAGAGGGCAAACTTAGTACAGTGTTGAATAGACTAGAATGAATGGGTGGGTGTGGCACCTGATATAGTCAAAGGCATGACACCTTTTTTAAAATTCTCATTTGCATTTCCCCAACTCAGGAAAAAGTGGGTCAATAAGAAAAGCTTTGGGGAGAGAAAAGGCTCATCCATAGTCCCTCTGTCTGGCTCAGCTCTCTCCCTGCAGAAAGGATGATGGGCAAGGAGGAAAATAAAATAGATCCATGTGAAGGACCATGCAATGAACAATAACAGTACCACATTGGATTTTCCTGGTTTGTTTTAGCCGTGGTCCTGTTGATAAGCAGTCCCCACCCCACATCCATCTCCTTCTTCTCCAAGGGCAATGTTTATGGGGCTTTAGTTTTGCCATTACCATCACTATCAGTCCTTAGATGCCTAGACTTTGGCATCTTCACCCTTGACACTTTGCAGAGGATGATCTACTTGAGGCCATGTACATATGTAAAGGTCTACTAGTGCTCAGGGAGAAATAACTGAATACTTGCAAAGTAAGTCTTCCCCGGAAGCTGGGGAAAAGAAGGACAGGCAGAGTCCCAGAGGCAGAGCTCCCGGAGGGAAATCATTGGACTGAGACTAGGAAACTTATGGGCTGCCCACTCAGCTCCCTAGGTGAATGTCCCACGGCTGTGGGCTCTTCTGCAAGATGATCTGTGTTGCTGTGGCCCTTCTGTGTTAATCCTTTCCCTGTGACCCCACTGATGTCTCTTCTTTCATCTCTTTTTCCTGTTTCCCATCTCTACGTTCAACCTAGGGAAATGATTCTTTTGTTAGAGATGGCAGATGAAACCTTTCCAATGCTATTTCCTCCAGTCCCTTCCAATGTCATCTAGTACCTTCTGAAATGGTCAATGTCTGCCTCCCCTTCCTGAAGCAATAAGTGTGGAAACATTACTGCTGCCTTCATGGGGCGATGGTGGGAACTTGAAAATATGGGAGAAAAACAAAATCCAGGGTTAAGGTTTCAACTACGCCATCTTGCCAAATCTTCTATGCATTAGGTGATGGGTAGCCAGGGAATTTGGGTCAATGCAGCAACAAGATCTGTTGGAGAAGTTCTGTTTGTCAGCTCATATTTTTGTTTGCCAACCTGTTCCCAGTGGTAACAGGAGTAAGACAGCAGTGGCTGCTGCCTGGGCATTAGCAGAACATTACACCCAATTGGCTGGCTCAAGCTGGTGGCCAGGATGGGAATGTAGTGACCTTCCTCTTGAGGAACAGACTGGGCTCCTTGCTTCCACACTGCTTCCTTCAAATTAACCAACTGCATTTGCCCATGAGCTCAAAACGACCCATATCCTGTTCCCTTATAAATACTGCTAGCTCCCATTTTCCCTTCTGTCTGTGGCTGACTCTCATTCCTGTTTCTCATGGCCTAGGGATGCAGGATGAGGACTGCTCTCCTGACTCATAGGCTCTTCTCTGCCCCAAGTCTATGAGTAAAATCATTGAACTTGAATCCTGTTGTGATGGTGTGTTGAATTCGTGCTTTCCATCTGAAGAATCAGGGGCTGGTTTGGGTTTTCCATGGGTCACAAGGTTGGGGGCTTTCAGAACCAACAGGATCAGTCAGGGAGGCATACACTGGACAAGGGTCAGACGAGAGCCACAAGGGTATCTGCAGTAAGAGAACATTTCCCATATCAAGGTCAGACAACTAGATATAGGCTGTCCACCAGGTAAAAGAATTACCCCATAAAAGGCACACTGTGAACCATGTCCAGCTTCCCTTGGGTTCTCCTGGCTTTGGAGATTAATTTAGGGAAGGACTTTAACTTGAAAGGGTGGGACTTAGGTCTCCTCTCTGTGGTCAGGAGAGTGAGCAGATGTGAGGCCAAAAGCTCCTGCATGGGAGAAGCCATGGGAGAAGGATGCCAATGAACAGGGTAGATCATTAGTCAAGGGAACTAGAGAAAAAGAGTGGAAGAGATCTCTGGATCAAACCACACCTGAAGCCTCAATTCTGAATTTGTCAGTCCCATGATACACTAAATGTTTCTCTGGGTTGTTTTTTTCTTGTTCCTTGCATTGAATCATATGAACAGAAGTTTGCTGGCCTATGATGGCAGGGAAAGTCTTGATTCCGTGGAGGGGAGGTTCAAATTTGTGGAAAGGGGGGGTGATGAGCTGTTGAGTTTGATTAGTTGGATGAGACTGAATTTCAGAGGGTTTTAACAGCCAGACTGAGGCAGATGTATGTGGATATACATCAGCAGCCTTGCTTGATAATAGGAAAAACTTCCTAAACATTTTATAAAGATGTAAGAATAATACTGGGCCACTAAAACCCACGATCAGAAAAATCATATAATGATCTCATTTTTAGATTCTCTTTTTCCCAAACAGAAGACCCATATAGGCCAGTTAATACCTCCCCAAACCTGTATTTTTCCAGTTACCCTCTTTACACCACACTCTGGACCAGCTCCCATCAAGTTTAAAAGTTGGTGTGTATAAGTTTATGTGTTTCCTTGTAAAACGTATTTGCTATATTGCTTCTGCTTGAAATAAAATGTGTTTCCCAAGTTATAAATATGAAGTTTAGAAGAGAGCATATTTCTTGGTAGAAATTTATTCCCTGTGACACATTTTGAAGTTTGTTTTCCATTTTTCTTTATCTCTGTTCCTTCAGAACAGTGTTTGTTTTTTTCCATTTTGCAAGATTTGCAGCCAAACACTATGGTGTTTGTAGATTCTTCCTTAATCGGATAAGAAAATCATTCTAAGCTTTATTTAGAAATTTCCATGGTAAGTATAGTTTAAGAAATTCAAATAACACTATGAAAGGTATTAAACCTCAATTGGTGTGAATTCAGTTATCCATAGGAAGCACAAGTTATGGGCAGAGGCCACAAACTATAGTACAGTTTCAAAGAGAATTCCAAGTTCAAAGACTACCTAAGATTTACTTATTTTAGGTTCTATTTCTTATTAAGAAGAGATATCTTGCACTTTGCTATTTATTTTCACAATAGGCGGTTTCTTTGCATTGAGTATTGTTGATTTTTATAGGGTGCTGGTGTGGTTTGAGCACCCATCATCACAGATGCCGTTAACACACTGGCATTGGGCAGAGCTTTAGGGTAGTTGGGCTCTGGGAATCCCACAAAGGTACTGTTGATCTCTGGAGGACATAAGGTGAAACTGTGAGCAGTTTTGGGGGTGCCATCAATGATCAAAGTTGAATTTTCTGAGTCTTTTTGTTTTCTTCTCAGTATAATTCCCTCAGGTACTGTGTTAAGAGAAGACCAGTAATATTTTTTTTTAAATGAGGAGCAGGGAGGAGCTAAATGAACCCAATGAACAGGACTTTTATTAAAATAAAAATCTGATGAGGATGTGCAGATGGAAAGCAATTCCACCATCCATCCAATCACGGAGCCACCGATCACATATAGGGAAGTTTTAGTTCATTCCAGGAACTGAGCCATTGGTGCTGACTCTAGCAGAGCCCCAGAGTTCTAAGTTGGCTGACAATCAAATTCTCAATTAGACCAGAGTTTGTGGATCCTCTCAAAGGGAGAAAGACTGGGGCCATGAATCAGCAGAGATGTTATCAGATAAAATGATTCCGTGGGGGTACTCTTTCCTTGTCTACTGCAGTATTGTCCAGTTGGTGTATTACTCAGTAAAAGTGTGTTCAGAAACACCTTGAATGTAGTGGCTCAATTCTTAATAGTTAAGCTGTGGAGCCAACCTAGGTGCCCTTCAATAGATGAATGGATAAAGAAACTGTGGTATATATACACAATGGAATATTACTCAGCCATAAAATAGAATGAAATTATGGCATTTGCTGGTACATGAATGGAACTGAAGAATATCATGCTAAGTGAAATAAGTCAATCTCCCAAAAACCAAAGGCTAAATATTCTCTGTGATGTGCATAAGATACTGACTCACAATGTGGAGGGTGGCGGGGGGAGTGGAGCTTCACCGGATTGGATAGGGGTAAATGGCAGGAAGGGAAGGAGGATGGGATAGGAAAGACAGTGGAATGAATTGGACATAACTTTCCTATGTTCATATATTAATACACGAGCAGTGTATTCACGTACAATCACAAGAATGGTATTCCACGTATGTATAATATGCCAAAATACACTCTGCTCTCATGTATATCTAAAAAGAATCAATAAGAAAAGAAACAGCTTGAATGGTGGATGAAAGCCTCTTTTCTTCCCTTTTATATTCTGTTACCTTTGCTTAACCTGATAAACTTATAATTCATTCAATTTTTTTTATTAACACAGCACTCCTCAAAGTATGTTTCACAGAATACTATACCTGCAGGATCATCCAATAAAAAAATAGCTGTGGAATCAGTTAAGGTGGGAAAGTACAAATTCTACCCCCTTCCTAGTGGGATTATTTTCTAAGAAGTTCTACAGTAAAGAAATTTGTTCAGCTGTCCTAGATTTTCCCCACCTTGATCATATTATCAATTCCATGCCATCTAGGGTTGTATTTTCCTTTATCCTTCTCTAGGACATAGGAACGATGGAGCAGCGAAGAGGCAGCCTCAGGGGCTCTGATGCCAAGGCAGTTAACACAGGGCACCAGGCCAACGAGTCTAATTTTTGCCAGTCCGTGACTTCTTCTGTGTAGCGCTGTTACCAAAGAAGCAAGGCCGTATGGATAGGCAGCTCCAGACCCAATGAGAAGCAGCTGGAGGCGACGGGACAAGCAATGGGTACAGGTGACATTCTCTTGCATATGAGATTCACAAATTCATAAAATTCAAGAGACCACATTTCTTACTCTGTTCCCCTCCAGCATGAAGCGTACCTTCCATGAGCTGATCTACAAAGCCCACTAGCCTGGTGCCACATGAAGCTTCTAGCAAAGAATTACCTTTCTTATATTTAATCATTTTATTTTTAAGCTTGACCACACACACGTATATATTTTTGTTTCTTTTTCCATTTTTAAAACATTTTATATAACTCACATAACTTATATAAACAGTGCTTGTATAAAAATCCACACAAAGTTGTTAGCATACAATTTTCAAAAATGTCCTGGGTTTTCATTAGACTCAGTTTTCTAGGAATGCACTCAAATCAAAGGTAAAATGTAGACATTATGTGATGTTTCATTACCTTTGGTGAAACTATTCTCATTGTTTTGTCTCCCATAGTATCAACTCTGACATCTGCTTTTCAGGGTCTGCTCATACTAGGATGTCAGGAAAACATTAAGGCTGATCTACAAGAGGCAAGTGTGTCCAAAGAGCATGGGCGGCCCCTGGGACCCCACCCCTTCTGATCATCTATGCAGCCAGCTAGGGTGAGAGCTTAGTGACCTCTAGCCAGGGCTCTTGAAACTGCCTGTCAGTAAGGCAGGAAGCAAACCTTTGGGAGGAAAAGTGGACACTGAGGCCATCTCTACAGGAACCCAAGTGGCCATACTGTGGTTTGGTCAGTCCTGAGACTCTTATCATTTAAACAGCCAATCCAGGCCCCACTAAGTAGATCCCCATGAGTGGTAGATGACTGCTGTTAATAGGTCTCGCTGACTTGAAAGAAAGGTTTGGGGCCACCCCTGAAACGGGAGGAGCACACTGGGGCTAATGACACTTTATGCTCAGCTATTCCCTGTCATTATGTAGACACAGCCACAAGAATGGAAGCAGGTCTAAACACTTGGTCCATTCATGTCTGTCTTCACACATTCTTCAACAGCCTACTAATGGAGAAATCCACGACCTCTACCACCTACTGTGACTTACTATTTTATTTAACATCAGGATGTGTCATCTGTACTAATTCTTTATTCCTTGGGATATGTTGTGGTTTAAATATGACGTGTCCCCTCAAAACCCATGTGTGAGACAATGCATGAAAGTTTAGAGGTGAAATATTAGGTCATAAAAGTCTTAACCTAATCAGTGAATCCATCCACTTTAGTGGATTAACTGGGTGGAAGCTGTAGGTAGGTAATGTGTGGCTGTAGGAAGTGGGTCACTGGGGTGTGCCTTTGGGGTTTGTACTTTGTCTCTGGCGAGCCATATCCTGAGCTGCTTTTCTCCACCACACTCTTCTGCCATGATGTTCTGCCTCAGCTTGGGGCCCAGAGCAACAGAATCAGCCATCTGTGGACTAAGACCTTTGAAACTGTGAGCCCCCAGAGTAACTTTTCCTCCTCTAATTGTTCTTGCCAGATCTTTTGGTCACAGCAGTGAAAAGGCTGACTAAAACAGGATATAAGGCAACATCAGAATGTACATAAGTAAATATACTTATGTATATACAAAATATACATAATATGCATAACTCAGATTCCAATACTTGATTATAACATAAACATTCTAATAAGATGGTGCCACTTCCTTTCCTATAAGTGCCTGTTTCTTCAACTAGTCTGTTAGTTCCTGGAGGACAAAATATATGTAACAACCAAAGAATTTAGATGGGGGAAAGGGTAGAGATGCCAACAGATTTTATGGAACACATTAAATTCTGAAAAAATACGTTTTTTGTACTATTATTACTTCATGTAATAAACATGCCCACCGGAGATACTTGTATGGATGGAGAAGTGAGAATACCACAGGGTCAGAACACAGTCCAGGGTCCCCGATTATGTCTACCTCTCTTCACTAATAGATTGTAGGATTTGAAAGAAAGAAGCCCTATGCAAGAAAGGTGTTGAGGAAACCACCAAAATACTTTCCAAAAATGTAACATGTTCTAGGTTATAAAGAGACATATTTAATTCCTAGAACCCATTGATTTTTTTTAAAGAGAGAATGCGAGAGAGAGAGAGAGAGAGAGAGAGAGAGAGAGAGAATTTTTTAATATTTATTTTTTAGTTTTCGGTGGACACAACATCTTTATTTTATTTTTATGTGGTGCTGAGGATGGAACCCAACACCCCACGCATGCCAGGCGAGCGTGCTACTGCTTGAGCCACATCCCCAGCCCCCAAAACCCATTGATTTTTATAATGTGAATAGATAAAATTTTATTTTCTAGAATTAATAAATGATTGTGTTTCTGAAGTTGCAGGATCACATTCCACCCTCTAGGAAGTAGGGAAATTTTCATGTGATTTGGAATCCTTTTGGATACATCCTAGAGACCAGAATAAATTCCACAGGACCTTCCACCAGTGGTGCCCACAGGAGAGTGAGGGCTGTGGGCATCTTTGGGTGGGCCTGGGCATGCGTGTGTTTGGTGGAGAGGAAGGTCCAAAAAAGGGGGTGAAAGTGAGACTGGTGGCTGACCTTGTCCCCTCTTTCCAGGTACAAAGAAGGCCAACTTGTTATCCATGTACATCTCCTTTATCTCTGTAAAGTTTTCCTAGTAAGAAGTATGTGTGTACCTGTGTGGATGTGTTTGACAGTCATTAAGTCCCTTGCATTTTTCAATTTCAATAATTTAGGTGTGCGATTATAACAGAAATAATATAGAAATGACACTGAAGAGAAATTTTATGTATTAAAATTTTATGTGTCAAAATTCTGTGTTATAAAAATAAATGTGTATTGGGTAAAGGCAAACTAATGTCATATAGTTACTGGAACTTAAGCTTTTAACTGTATGAAGAAAATTTGCAGATTATTCTATTATTTCTGCATTTTAAGGTAGCAAAATATTAAACTATTAGGTTATTAAATCTTGGGTTTTATGACCGCATGACTACCCTCTGTGATTCAATTAATTTTCCAGGTATTTGGTAAGATGTATTCAGTATGGGGTAGACTATTTTCTTTTCCTCTTCTACATTTGGCCCCCAGAGTCAGTCAGTCTGTCTGTATGTCTGTCTGTCTCTCTCTCACACACACATACATTGGATTCCTTATTATCTGTTAATCTGGTATTAGCAATAACAGGGCTACTGTAGAAAGTTGTTTTGGTAACAGAATTATTATCTACAAGTGTTTTTGAACACTTTCGTGTGATAAGCTGAAAGGCACAGTACCTGCCAATGTGATTCCTGCCCTCCAGGAACTAACAATCCAGCTGAAGAGATAGGCGCTCCCAGGAAAGGAAGTGATGCCAAATTATTGGAATGTTTATGTTATAATCAAGTGTTGGAAACTGAGTTAATGAGGGAAAAGTCTTCCCAAGGGAAGACCTCAGCCAGAGCAGGAAAGAAAGGTGAGATTTATAATGGTGGAATGTCAGAGCTGGGAGCACCCAAGGGATCATCACTGAGGTTATTCTCTTTCCATTCTCCAACTCTTCGAAGGTCTAAGAAGGTGTCAGATCCACAATTCAATAGACTGCAATTGTATGAGCAACAAATCCTTAATTCATAGTCCAGTGGAGAGAGAGAAAACAAAGCATGTGGTGAGTGCTACAACAAGGGAAGTCCTGGATATTATGGGAGCATACAGCTTGATTGGGGGTCGTAAGAATCAAAGGAAGGGGCTCAGGTTTTAGGCAAGAAAGAGTTCTATTAACCTTCTTTGCAAAACACAGGGAACCTCATGCATAGGTACAAAGGAGTGAGAAATATTGTCCTCCCAGATGATGTAAACTTGAGCATGGGATGTATCATGGGAAGTTGGGGCCAGATGTGAAAGCCCTTCATATGACAATGTTAATGGTATTTCTATTCATTTGTCAGGCAGGTCAGAGGACCCAGGCTCCAGGTCTATGCTACCAGGTACAGATATGTAATTCAGGTCACCACTCTCTTTGGGCCTTCCTTTTCTAACTTGTAACCCAAGAGCATTTGTCACTGTGAGAGTTCTTCTAGCTCTCAGCTGTGTTGGTGGCAATGTTTAATGCGTGCTTTGCATTACACTGTTCCCGAGTCTCTGCTTCTCTTTCCCGAGATTCAAACTCATGACTAGGATCATCTGACTTCATTATTCACTAGTTTTCAGAGAATGTAAACAAGGAAAAAAAGTCTTCCTTTGCTTCCATAGGGAAAGAAAGCAGTGCTGTTTTCTTAGTCTAGTTTGTGCTATTGTAACAGAATACCTGAGCCTGGGTGATTTAGAAGAAGCACAGGTTTTTTGATTCATGGTTCTGGACGTTTTTTTTTTTTGCTTTGCTTTTCTCCCTTGTCTGCTTTGAATAGAAAGTCTTCATTGACCAGGGTTGGTTCTCACTGTATTTGGGCCTAGGAGCTTTCAATGTTAGTGTATTAGGAAAAATCCACGTTTCTCTTGAATCCTTGGCCTTTGTGTTAAAGTGGAATGAGGGACTATTGCGATGTCAGACAGGAGTGATTATTCTTCAAACCTTTTCCTTCTAACATTCTGTATTATCTTTTTTTTTATATTTTTATGATTTTTCATTGGACCAAATACAACAAATCAAATTTACTTTTTATTAAATTGTTTCTTACAACTGGAAAATAATTCTTTCTCTTCTCCACTTCATGGATTTATACATATTACTAACTACTCAGACATTTAACACACAGTTTGAAGATTTTTACTATTTTATTATGCCTTAAACTTGATATCATAATTTTTAAGAAATGAAAAATCTTAAGACGAAAAAGTGTAATAAACACCTGTGTTTTTGCCACCAGAAGGAAATGCTATTAATTTTTTTCTCTACCTTTGCTCTACGTCAAATTTAAAAATTTTAGTAAAATATTAATTTCAAATGAAGGTAGATTTTTCTTTGATCATTATCATTTTCCAACTCCCCCCCACCATGTGCTCCGTCTTTAAATTTGAAAAACATCCAATAAAATAGTATTTATCCAAATTATAAACACCCAATGTACACGTATAACAAATGGAGTTTCATAAATCACATCAATAGCTTTTCTTGTGTTTTAGGTTTTTAAAAATGTATACCAAGAAATAAAATTGGGAATTAGATTTATATCAAGGGAAACCAAGTAAAAGAGAATTAAGAAAATAACTGAGGCCACTAAGATAATAGGAGAATGTGTTGGGGGCAGAATGGTCAAGTGACCATTGGATTGTTCCACAGGATGTGGCTCCTGGTCATGGGTTACTTTTAATCGGCCACTCTTATTCTAGAGTCGATTTTGCCTTGAATATGTCATCATCGGCCCCAGGGGACATTTGTCTTTGCCTTCTCTTGACCTTCATGTCCAAATAATCTTTTTCTTTAGGGGGACACTACAGAAAAATGCTGGTACCAGGCTCTTGGATTCCACCCTCCAGAACTGTAAGTCGAAAAAAACCTGTGCTTCTTCTAAATCACCCAAGCTCAGGTATTCTGTTACAACAGCACAAACTAGACTAGGAAAACAGCTTTGTTTTCTCTATGGAAGCAAAGGAAGACTTTTTTTCCCCCTTGTTTATATTCTCTGAAAACTAGTGAATAATGAAGTCAGATGATCCTTGTCCTGAGTTTGAATCTTGGGAAAGAGAGGCAGAGATGTGGGGACAGTTGAGAAATAATCCATGACTGAATTGCATGAATAATGTGTGATGTTTTTCCAATCTATTTTCAACAGTCTGTGTCCGACACTGTTTAAGTCCTTCCTATAGAATAATATCTCTCTTAATGCTCATGATAACTTTACACATTGAATACTGTTATGCTATTCATTTTCCATTTGAGGAAAACCTAAAATATCTTTTGCACATATTTAGAAACATGAATCAAAGTATCCCTATGGTGAAAATTGAACTTTGCCTTCTATGTCTAGCCTTTCTTGGCCTCTGTTCAAAAAATAAAACTAAATTGTCCAACTTCCCTTTGATTTATTGTTCCATAAGTAAATTTTTCTCATTAAATTAGCCAAAGTTGGATTCTCTTGCTTACAATTCAAATCCTGATTGGTACCTAGGCTCTGCTTCCAAGTTCTTAATTTTACAACATTGATCCTTATTCATTTCCAAGAAGCTGCTTAAAATATCATATTTAGTACTGAACTTGATGTTACAGGTTAGATTTGCATTTTTTCAAGTTATAACTTGTGTTGTGTATACCCTGTTTCTGAGCAATGCCTAATTTTAAAAGGAAAGTCAATTCAGTCAATTCTATTTTCTGCTTTTTTTTTTTTTTGGTACCGAGGGTTGAACTCAGGGGCACTTGACCAATGAGCCCCATCCCCAGCCCAATTTTGTATATATTTTTTTAATTTAGAGACAGGGTCTCAGTTGCTTAGTGCCTTGCTTTTTGCTGAGGCTGGCTTTGAACTCAAAATCCTCCTGCCTCAGCCACCCGAGTCCTGGGATTACAGGCATGTGCTATGGCACCTGGCTTATTTTCCTCTTATTTTGATGAGCAACTTAATTAGTTGATGTGGTTGGCCAAATAATGGTCTTCTAATATAGCTAGGACCTAATTCCTGGAGCCTAAGACCTTAAAATGGGGAGACATAATTTATTTGAGTGGGCTGTAAATGTCATCACTGTGTATTTATAATAAGAAAGAGGCAGAAGGAGATTTGACTTCATCATATGATGACAGAAACAGGGCCTAGAATAATGTGTTGTTAAGATGGAGGAAAGGGACACAAACCAAGGAGCACAGGTGGCCACTAGAAGCTGAAAAAGATGAGGAAGCTGATCTTCCCCTTGTAGCCTCCAGGAGACACCAGCCCTGGTAACACTTTGGTTTTATTCCTGTGACAATCACTTCAGACTTACTACCTCTAGAACTATAAGACAATACATTTTCATTTTTTAAAACCATTAGTGAAAGGAAAGTGAAGAATTGGGAGACAGGAAAGTGAGAAATGAAAGACAGAGATCAGGCAGAGATACACAGGAGAGTTTATTTGTCAGAACTGACAAATAAAGGCACATCTCTCCATAGATGGAGTGAGGCAAAACAGGCTTGGGGTTCGGGAATTTTATGGGGCAGGCTCAGAGATTAGAGCCGGGCAGGTCTTAATGCGGGTTAAGGGTTGGGTTGGTATGAGAGAATGGTTTGCCTTTCTCAGAAATGCCCTTGGGCAGGAAAGTAAAATTTTTCTTAAACTAGTGTCTGTCACTTAAGATGGCCGTCCAGATGCTAAGCAAGGACCTTACAACTAGACTGTGGTAATTTGTTACAGCAGCAACAGGAGCCTAAGTGTTGATGAAATGAGATCATCGTTTTGTAGGCTTATGCATGGTGCAGGAAATGGAACTCATTTTGACTGCAGTATGGCTTTCCCTGGGGAGGATGGATGACGACTCATACATGTGCATTGTAAAATGTTCAGGCAGTTAGTGGGGAAATCATCTCATGATTTCTATGGGGAAGACAGAGCACTTTCATGGGTGATGGATTTTTTTGTTTGTTTTCAAGGTGAATGATATTGAAACATCATCGGACACAAGCTTGATTAATTTCAAAAGTTCATATCTCAAATCATCACGATTTTTTTTTCATGACTATCATTCACAATGTTTCTGCTACCAGTTTTTCCAGCCTTGAGAGTCATTTAGTGTTGACAGGAGTAGCAGCAGGAATGAAGTGGGGCTGGAATACCCATGTAATGTGACCTACATCTGAAGAAAAATCCCAGGGAAAATGTATGCCCAAAATAAAACCTATTTTTGTTCTAAGAGCCATTTGTCCTTTAGGGAAGGGAAGAGTAAATTAATCAATGCGGCAGAGTCATTTGAAAGATGACATGGCTTGTGGAGTATAGCTCCTATGAAAGCTACGCTCCTCAAACGTACTGCACACCTGATAAGCTTTTAGAAATTTAATAAAAAATGTTATAAATATTTTAAGTGATCATGGGGTCCCTTTGTTAGATGGGGAATAAACGCTTCATGTTTCTGTCTTTCTGTGTATATGTGTGTTTGTGTATGAGTGTGTGTGTGTGTGTGGTGTGTTGGTGATGGTAGGGGAGTGAGGAAAATCAAATGTATACCTGTTAAGATTCCTTTGAATAATGTCTCAATATATTGCTATTGTTAATAAAATTATGGTTGGTGTACCAAGCACAGTACATCTGAAATAAATAGCTTCTAAACCAATATTACAGAGATTTCCAATATCAGCTTGTTTCTATTTCACAGTGTGTAGATAATAGGAGTGGAGACACGTCTAAAGGTCATTGCTTATGCTGTGGTTATATGTCTTACAATGCCTGACTGATGTTTTTAAAAGAGTGGCTGAATACTTATACTATCCAGGATGGAGATTCTCTCAGATGCTGACAAACACACATCTATCTAGATAATGGAACTGATTCTTTTTTATTTTTTTATGTGTGTTTGTTCACATAAATACAACACATAGAGCATTCAGCTGTGACTCATGAATAAATCTTGAAGATGCATGAGAAGACACGGCATTCAAATTTGATTTTCAAGTAAGGTCAGGGGAGAGATCGCCCATGGGGAAGCGTGCTATTTCATTACGTTCCTTTGGTTCTACTGGGGAGGTAAGGCTGCACCTGATAGGGAATTTACATGTCTTCGATCCAACCCTTGATCACAGAAGCCAAACATTTTGTGAGTTTTGTTGTTGTTGCTGCTATTTCCATTAGAGAATCAGGATCTTGGCCTTCTGCTAAAGGAAAGGCCATGTCGCTCGGTCAGTTTGATGAATGTCTCCATGTTGAGGACTATGGTGTGCTTTTGGTGCAGTTCTGAGGATCAAGGTGTTCTTTCCTTCCTCATAAGAGACCGGGGAGTTTGAGAATGATATTTAAGTAGAGTAACTTAAATATCATTCTCCGTGAGAATTGGCAAAATGCAACACACCTTCTTGCCACTTCCTTCTTCCTTGTCCGTGGTGACATTGCAAACTTCTCAGGGTTCACCTTTCTTCTGACTTCGGAGGAAGCTTCTCTTCTGAGCATCACATACCATGACACCACCGCCACTGGGCTGAAGATGACATTCTCAGTTGGACTTGAATGCTATCATTTTCTCAGGTAGGCAGGCCACTCAACTTCACTAAGATAAATAAACTTTATTTATTTACCTGTAAAATGATAACAAGAATATTTACTCTCAAAGGAGATAACAAAACAATATAGGTGAAAGTTTTGAGATGCTGAGAGTCCAAAAGTGGTGGGTGTTGGCTTCCATGTGGCTTGATGAGATTTTCACATGTGAGCCAGCTTGTGTGAATAATATCGTGAGGAGTAACAGCTTCTGGTAAGTTAGAAAAGGGAGCTGTGAAACCAGAATCTACCAATAACAAGGGATGTCCTCTGTAGTTGTTTATCTACACATTGTAATCATTCATTAATTTGACGAATCAACAAGAGCACACCAATATAGACCAATGTCTGTGCTTCTTGAGGAGAATTAAAAACTAGTTGGAGAAGATATATTCATTGTACTATGTTCATCATTCATACTATTTTGTAATCTCGAGTTGTCTACTGCTTTGGACCAAATGACATTTAATTTAAATAAATAGGGCAAAAAATCTCCTTGCCAACCCTATTAGTTAGGATCTTAAACTTACTTGCCTCACAGATCTTTCTAGGAAGAACACCATCAGGTACCTATTAATGCTCAGATGGGGTATATTTAACTTTTGTTTGTTTGGTACCAGGGATTGAACCCAAGGGTGCTTAACTACTGAGCCACATCCTCAGCCTTTTTTATTTTTTTCTTTTGAGACAGGGTCTTGCTAAGTTGCTTAGGGCCTGACTAAATGAATGAGCATAGTTTTGAACCTTTGATCTTCCTGCGTCAGCTTCCTAAGCCACTGGTATTAAGGTGTGTGCCATGATGAAAAGATACCCTTAACTTTTCAGCACAGAATAATCATCGTCTTTTCATTCATTCATGATAGGCTTCGTGGGGGACAAGAATTGTCATTGAGCAAATTAGAAATATCCTTCTGTAGCATTCCCATGACACCTGCTAATTATACAGCACTCTTGATAAGTGAGCATTTTGGAAATGACGTGTTCAGAAAATAAAACCTATTAAACATACTAAATATTTGTATTTAGATGCCTGGTGCTTATAGAATCTTGACTAAAAAAGACCCCGAATGGCACAGGGATTCCTTCTGTGTACGAGAGCTTGCTCCTATAGTTAGCATGACACAAGCATGGCTGTCACATTAAAAATAATACTGGGGGACTATGAACGTTTCATTTTTTTTCCTGGTGGAGGTGGAGATCAGGGGCAGGAGATTCAGAAAGGGAGAGAGAAAGAAAGGTCCATTTGTTTAAAAATGATAAAAATTATATTTCTCAGTTTGCTCTCTCTGTCAAACAAGGATAATAAAACCTGTTTTACCTTCCAGAGTTGTTTTGAGGTACAAATTTGGTAAAAGATTTAAAGTTCCTTGGAGAGTTAGAAAACATAAAGTGTGTCTGACATCCCCTCTGTTCTAGCTTAAAGTAATATAAGATAATGTGTTTGCAGTGACAAAAAGCAGAATGGGCATCACGATCCTCGGAAAAGTCCTTTCCCCACTTTTTCCATAGTGTTCCACTCTAGGAAAGTACCATGTGTGAGCAAATTGGTGCAAATAGACCCACAGATGAACAGGGGCTAGTCTGGGAGCTTCTCCCATTTCAGGTCTGCAAGTTGCAGTGAGAGGTGAGTCAGCATCCTGACACACCTGCCACCTAGAGGGGACTTTATGGAGATGCTGATGAAGCCTGTACTTTGGGAAACCCTCACTTTCATGGGTTCTATCTGTGATTTCTGCATCTCATTTTGCATTTGTAGTTGTTCATTCATTTCCTCAACATGGCTAAGTGGTTAAGTACCCCTGGGCTCAATCCCCAGCATCAAAAAGAAAAAAAATCTTCCTCAAATATTATCAGCTTCAGATACCACAATACTGATTTTTCACTCCTGCTTAAAATTCATGGTAGGAATTGCTGAGCACTATACCAGCAATTCATTTGATGGCCACTAGGGGTATCTAGATTATAGAGATGATGGAGCTTCTCTACCCATGAGTTTTAGTTCTGTTGTTTAAAATTTATAAATATATTATCTAATTAATACAGGTATATGTTTAATGAGCACATAGTATATCTATGTAGCATTCTAAAACACTAAAAGAATACCCCTTTGGACTTAGGGTTTAAGAAATAGAAAAATTATGCATTAGTTTTCAGTGTCTTCTTATGAATGCTTCTACTGCACTCTACCATCAGTTAATGCAACACATCCTTCATTTTAATTCTTCCTTACAAAGGTGAGGGAAGTAGAAAGCAAACTTCTAGTCTCGGATATTTTTGCAAGGTGTTCAAAGCCTAGAAGTCTCTCCAAACTCTTAGGAATCAGGATATATCACAGGTCTCATTTCTGAAAACCACTGGATAGAATCTGGTAGGAACTCAAGTCTCAAGTCTTCTCTCCTAAGGTAATTTTTTCTTTAAACAAAAATGCAGAATAAGGAGAATTTGTCTTCCATATTGTTTCACTTTCCTTCTAACTTCTACTTTGTTCAGTTTGCCTTCAAGGAGTCATGGAATCTCAGAGTTAGAGAGGAACTTAGAAGTGTCACAGCTCAACCCTTAGCTGATTCTTAAGTGATCTATGCAGCACTTTTAACAAATGCAGGTCTTATCTACCCTGTGCCTCCAGCAAAATGACATCACTCAAGTCACTTTCCTCCTCATGTAGTCAAACATCCTGCTTCAATGGTCACTGGTTTGTGACAATTCTCCTCTTCTTCTGCTAGTATTTCTACTAAGGTGGTAACTGATGATTCAAATTCTTCCCTTTAGGGGAATATGCTCTTTAGCATAAGATCTATAAATGGGGATCTAAAGAAGTAAATAAAAGTCCCTGTAAGAACATCAAAGAGTAATTTTAACAATGAAATTGTTAAAGACTTTAAAGACAGGATTTAAGGACAGACCTTTTCTTGTCCATCCATTTGTAGGTTGGTATATCTTACCACATGACTTTCTTTTTTTAATTTTAAATTTTGTCTCTCAGAAGTACAGTAGGAAGGGGCTGGGGATGTGGCTCAAGCAGTAGCACACTCACCTGGCATGCGTGCGGCCTGGGTTTGATCTTCAGCACCACATACAAAACAAAGATGTTGTGTCTGCCAATAACTAAAAAATAAATATTAAAAAAAAATTTCTCTCTCTCTCCCTCTCTCACTCTCTCTTTAAAAAAAAAAAAGAAGTACAGTAGGAAGACTCAGATGGACATTTGGAGAGTCCATATGAGACAAAGCATCAAACACTAGACTGAGACTAACAAACTTCACTATGAATGGCTTCTGGATAAGATACAACTTCTCTGGAAGTCTCCTATTATCTCATCTACAAAATGAAGGGGTTCATCTCAACCTCGCAAGCCCCCTCTGTCCACAAAGCACTATGATTTGGGCTTCTGCAATTATTATCTGACAGGTTACTGAATTACAGTTACCACCTACTTAATAGAAGTAGAAATTTGGTTTTGTATACTTGAGTGAATTTAACCTTTGAAAACCATTTGCTCCAATACAGTAACTTGAGATGTTATGTTTCTTTAAAAATCATATCACTTCTTGGTGGATACTAATTTTCATTTTGGGTAAGTACTTGTTAAACCATTTCTATCTGTGTTGGTATTGGATTATTGAGTATCACAAGAGAGCTGTCTGAGAGCTCTGTGGGAACAAAATCATATGCATTACAATAATTTACCTCTCAACAGTCTATTAATATAGTCAGGTAGCACTTAGAAGTCTTTCCTTGCACCTCAACTGTGTTAAAGTAGTAAAGATTAAAAACTAATTATGCACATAACATCAGTACCCAATATTTGTAATTAATTGTGATTTATAGTACACTAAATAATAAACCAGATTGGAATTTTTAAAATGTTATGTAAATAGTCATTAAGGTGTTTCTTCTCTATTGCCTTATTCATTTTTAGAAATATATTAAATGAATGTTCATATTTTTTTAAAGAGAGAGAGAGAATTTTTAAAAAATATTTATTTCTTAGTTTTTGGTGGACACAACATCTTTATTTTATTTTTTTATGTGGTGCTGAGGATCGAACCTAGTGCCCCACACATGCCAGGTGAGTGCGCTACCGCTTGAGCCACATCCCAAGCCCAAATGTTCATATTTTTAAAAGCAAATTAAAGTCATGCTCAGCCCAGATAAAGCCCACTGAATGTGATTATTTAGCAGCAATACAGCTTGTTTTTAATGGACTTTTCCTTAAGTCCACTGTGATACTCTGTGTTTAAAAATGAAAAGAACTCTGGAAACAATTTCTGTGAATTAAATTAATCTATTAGATAGAGACAATCCTTGGGAAATCATGAATTGTGTTAGAAAGGGAGGTCAGTAAAAGTAAATTTGGGGTCATGTTCCTTTCAAGATGCTACAAAACCATGCTAACGTTTAACTTATACGTAAATGAACTGAGCTAAACATCAGATGATACCTTCAAATCCTACTAGTGACACATAGACACCATGACACTGTAGAGTCCTTAGACATCCTTGATTTCTAAATATTCCCTCATCATTGGTAACTAATCCTGGCAACTCCATAATTGGTGATTAGTTCCTTGGTATATGGAGAGGGTAGAGAGGGTGCCATCAACACTACCTTACTTGATTCATTATGTACCTGCAAACAATAGTGGACACAACGACAGATGCTAAAATAACTAACTATTTCTTGTTGAATGTTTACTGTGTTTCAGATGGAGTTCTGGGAAGGAAGACCTTACTTTAGAGAAACACCTTTATCTTTGATATGAGATTTGCTCTTAAATTTGGCCCTACACCTGCCCTACATCTTTTTTTTTTAATTTTTTTTTTTTTTAGGTCTTTATCTGTTCTAGGATCCTCACTTCCATAGGACATTGCTTGACCAGACATGGAGTTCTTGGGGAAAAAATTCTATTTTATTCATCTTAATATCTGAATGGCAGCACATCTGGTGGCTTATCAGCATAATAGCACAAATGTTCTTTCTACTCCCCTCCATATTTCTATTATAAAATATCTCCAACAAGAATACTATTACAAAAGTGTGAGGAATGCCAACCTACTAAGCCAGTGGTTCTGAGACAAGGTGATTGTGTCCCCTAGAGGACACTTTGGAAATGTCAAGAGAATTTTTGATGGTCATGACTTGAGTAGATGCTACTAGCATCTAATGAGTAGAGGCCAGGAATTTGCTAAATATTCTATTATGCATAGGGAAGTGCTACTTCTCAAAAGACATCCGACCCCAAATTTCAACAGTGCAAAGACTGAGAAACTAAGAAAATCTTTTAATGATCCAGTTATTTTTGAAGCCATTTTCTATCCCTCTTTCACTTCCTCCAACTTTCTGAAGTAGGTGTCCCTAGGCATGATTTTATGTAGGTACTCTTAATGTATTATCTAGTAATATATGTATCCATGAAAACACAGTGGGTGTTTTGAATGTCCTCTGTCAATATTATTCATTGAATTTTAAACTTAAAATTTTGATTTTGAGTTCTATCTGTTTTTATAAATTTATACCTACCTGATTCTTTTAAATAGCAGAATAGCATTCAATTTCTTTACTCACCTTTTGATAGACATTTAAATGGTATCTGATTTTTTTTAAAGCTGCGATGATTCTGTGAACTATTCTCGTACGTGGGTGTGCATGCCCGTGTTCCTTTGGGGTTTACATAAAAAACCCAACTCTCTGGATAGGTCCGATATACATTTCCACCAGCTGTAAGTATGAGTTTCCATTTCCTCATGTCTTCTCCAGGGTGTCATATTGTCTTATTTAGTTTTTGTGAGAAATTCCTTTTACATTGTAGAATCGTCTGGGAGTCCTTAACACTTGATCTTAACAGATTATCAAATTCCTTTACATTTTACGGGACAGTCATTATACTATGTCTTATTTCCATTACCTTCTATTCATGTTTGGAAACACATTTAATGAATTTGAGCCAGCGCCCTCTTGGACCAGCTGCAGTGCCTCTTATTCAACTGTCATCGAAGCATCCACCATGCCTGAGGTTGAAATTTCAGGCCGGAGTCAAAAACTCTGGGGACACCAGGACTCTTCCTTTACCTTTGACCACACGTAGGTAATCACTAAATTTATCTTTTTAATGCATCCTTTTCTCTTTACCCCACTGCAATCTCTTCATCTGGGATTTTATCATTTCTCATGGAATTTCTTTTTTTTTTAAGAGAGAGAGAGAGAATTTTTTAATATTTATTTTTCAGTTTTCTCTGGACACAACATCTTTATTTTATTTTTATGTGGTGCTGAGGATCAAACCCAGCGCCCTGCGCATGCCAGGCGAGCGTGTTACCACTTGAGCCACATCCCCAGCCCTTCTCATGGAATTTCAACAACATCCTAACTGATTTCCTTGTCCCTAGTACTATTCTTCTTAAATTTGTTTTTCACCCACGATGCAAAATAGTCTTTCTAAAACAAAACTGTTCGTAAAATCCTTTATGCATTATTTAATTTTTTGCAGGGGGTGTATTAGAGATGGAATCCAGGAGTAGTTTACCACTGAGCTACATCCCCAGCCTTTTTTTTTTTTTAATGTTTTATTTTGAGACAGGATCTTACTAAGTTGCTTAGGGCTTTGCTAAGTTCATGAGGCTGGCTTTGAACTTGTAATCTTCCTGTTTCTGCCTCCCAAGTTGCTGAGTATCTGCATGCACCATAACATGACCTAGCACCTGCATGCCTTTCCAGCTTTCTCACTCACTAGTGTTCCCTCCACAGTCCTTTCTACCTTCCAGCCACATGCAACTACCAGTTTTCCCTGCAAACCAAGCTTCCCATACCCCTGCCCTTGCACATGATGCTCTCTGTACCACAATGTCCTTAACAAACTCTGTTCAGCTACTTTTCTTTTTATTCTTGTGTCTCTGATGAGATCGCCCCTGGGATGTCTTCCCTCAAACTTCCCCCACCCCAGGGAGGGTAAATGTCTGTCTTTGTACTACCCTGGCAATGTGATCCCTGTCCATTGATGTTGTCTTTTTCCATATCTAATGTGCTCAGTAGAAATTGAACTTCTATAGGACAAGGTGGGTCTCTTCATTATCCTCACATCTCTAATTCCCAGTGCAGAATAGGTGTTCATTAAATGAGGAGGAGTAATGGTAGAGGATTCCTTAACTTGGAAGTATCCCACACGCCCTCAAGTCAAGTATCCACATAGTGGTAGATGCTGGGGGTCCAGAGAGCTAATATACTCTCTTTGAAATCTTGTGTAAAAAGACAGAAGATCTCCTGTTTTCTCTGCAGGATTCCACAAGCCTCAACTTGCCATGCTGACCTGCTTAAATGTCCTACTTTACTTAAATTTACTATATTGCAGAATGTGTTCCTTCTAGAGGATTTTCATTAGTTTTTAAAGCCCACGTGCATCTTTAAAAAAAATGTTTGCCACATGTTTGACATTCATTTACACTTTACTTTTTTTCTATAAAAAAGAAAAATGTAAATTGATGTTCAAATGCCTTTGGGCTTTTTAATAAATATAACTTTCAAGTCGTTTTTCCTTCCATGGAATTATTACAAAGGAAAATGCCTTTGAACAATAGAAGGTCATGGCTCAATCCCAAACAAAATAAGTGGTATTTTAGTGGGTTCCAAACTTGGTTAAAGCCCTTATCCCAGAGCTGTGAACCACAAAGCCCCAGTTGCATTTATTCTCTTCCTCTGTCAGAGGGGACAACAAAGGGTACTGACCTTTTATTTATATTTGCAGCTTTAAAGCATAATTTGTTCAAAGAAAGGGTTCTGTACTTGGAATGAGAACATCTGGGTCTAGCCTTGACTCATGGGTAGAAGAAAGTCAGGCATTCACACTCTCCCTCCTTTGTCAAGCTGGTGGGGGAATCCAGTGACATGGACATGAAAGTCAGTGGTACACAGCATTCTCCTCATGGTCTGCTCATGGGACAGTGAGTGAATGCAGCCTCTTGAGAGGAAGTATCTGGAGACCTTCTTTAAGAAATGCATCCTCCGTCAGCAAAACACATTATAAAAATATTCATTGGGTTAGAAAAATGTTATAATCTAAGGGAACATCTTGGGAGCTAGTCAGAAAGATTAATGGATTATTAAGTGATTGTTGAAAATTATAGATTAAGAACATCAAGATATAATACATGAAAAAAAGCAAGGGTCAGTGCATTTGGGATTGTTCCATGAAGTGGGGAGAAATACACACATGCACATCATAATAATGTATACGATAATATAGTATCCATATCACAGATCAATACAGAGTACTTTTGCTTAGTAGGCTATATCTAAAAATATGCAAGTGGTTGCTGTTGAGGACAAAGCTTGGAGAAAGCTTGTTTTTCATCTTACACTACTCTACACTTGCATTTTAATGGTAGGTACATGTCAGGACAACGGGCTTACAAGACATTTTTGTTTCTTCTTCATTCTCTTCTTGATACATGAAACACACAATATTTAGAAAATGTTTAAAGAATGAAAAAAAAAAAAAGTTCAGTCCATGGCTGAGGCAGGAGCTCAGTGGCAAAGCGCTTGCCTAGCATGTGTGAGGCACCGGGTTCCATCCTTAGCACCACATAAAAATAAACAAATAAAGGCATTCTGTCCATGTACAACTACAAAACAATTAGTCCATTAGAAAGGAAGATATGGCTGGATCTTCTGCCCTTATCCTGTCATAGAGAGCACATGCTTTGGAGCAAACAGATTTGGGTTTGCATCCTAGCCACACCCTTACTTTAGTTGTAGCTCCCTGGGAAAATTACTTGTGCTCCCTGAACCTGTGTTTCCCTATATGAAATTGGGAGCAATAACCTAGCTTTTAAGACAATTATGAGAGTTAACTTATATAATAAATAATGCATAATAATACACAATAAATAATGCATAAAGTTGAATACAGCTTGTAACATAGCAAACCCTCATTATGTTTATAGTTATGGTTTTTGTTATTATTATTATCATCATTATTATCACAGTAAGATAGCTACCACCTTTAAACCCCTTTGTTCATTAAGAAACCTATTTCAAGTGATTTAGTTCTCAGCTTTGTTTCGGGCTAGTTTTAGGAAAAAGAAATATGAGAGTGTGTATCTAGTATGGTCTAGCTATTACAGCCAAGGCTTAGACTTGAGGTATAAACCAAATATGTTGGAGCTTCCGGTTTCATTTGAAACACATTCCTCATTTACTGTCTATGGCCCTGAATGTCAAGGCCACATTTCTTGGAACTCCCATCTGACACATGGCTTTTTAGCCAGCTCATAGTATTTAGCTTTCCCATTTCTATAAGAAGCTTCACTGTTGGGTTTGGACTCTAGAATCCCCTGGTCTTGAGCTTCATGTCCTTCAGCGGCCCATTGTGAAGGGCCTCCCTGGAACAGACTTTTCTAGAGTTAGAAAAAGTTAAAATGCACTCCTGACCCAAAACCCATTTCTTGACTCTGAAAAGAAATTGTTCCTGGAAGCGCTTCAGGGGAAAGATTTGGAGGAGCAGCTTTCCATTTTGCCTTGAATTGCAAACTCACATTAAAAAACATTAAGGATAATAAACTGGAAATTCAATTACCAGGCTTGAAGCCAGAACACCGCACACTCGATTTGGATTTGCATCTTAACTTATAGCTTGTTCTTGCCAATATTGCTTACAATTCAGACCTTTGCTCATGGTATAAAAAGCACTTAGTGCACAGATGACTTCTCACCAAGTGCTTTTTGATGGACCTGCCCAAATGTCGATTTGAGTATGAGTTTAAATTAGGAGGAAATGTAAAATATGTCCCTTTTTATTTTTATGTTTTTATTTTTGCATGTTGGGAATCCATAGAACTACATGACAAGGGTTTCAGATTTCTATACAATGCTGAGTGTCTATTTTTGGATGCCAATCAAGGATTCCATTGGGTCTACACTGTGACTTACCTACAAATTTCTCATAATGAGATGTTAGTTACCAGTGCTAGTTATGATGTTTCCTAATAGGGGGGCTGGAAAACAATAAGAGAATTTGCTATGGTCTTGCCAAAAAGCAATTGTAAGACTATGAAATTTTGACTTGACTTGATTTTTTTAAAGATATTTCAAGGTGGATGTCCCCAGTTCCTGAAGAGTGACATCAAGACATGAAGGTCCTAGGCAGTTCCTCTAAAGCTCTGTCCTTTACCCACTGTGTGACTATAGATGAATTGCTTGAACTTCCTGTGCTTTGATCCTCTCATCTACACAACTGGGATAAATATGAGAGCATCTATCTTATAGGATTGTGCAATGATTAAAGAAGTTAATAATGCATGTGAAACTCTTAGAATAGTACTTGGCACTAGTACTCAATAAATGTTAATTTTTATTATTATCAGGTGTGACTCATAAAAGCACACAAGAATAACTATATTTTTCTTCTTGGGAATGGAGAAAATGGTGGTTTCCCCTTGGAAAGCTCTGAGGATTTTGGCTTCTCTCTGTAGCAGTGAATCTTAATCTTGGATGCACATTGGTATCACCTGGTATCAAAGTATAATTTTCGAAAGTTGAAAACTTGAATCTGATACAAATATATAGTGAGTATTGCCAAAGGCTGGTTTGATCTGTTTAATGAAGGAACCAGCAGGATGAATTCAAACTGCTTCGCAGAGAATTAGAAAGACTAAGTAGATATCAGTCCTCAAAGAAGGCTAGAATAAAATTGCTCGGTCAGACACAAAACTGGTTAATGGGGCGAAAAAAAAAAAAGACCTACAGTCTTGGAACTGGACAGAAATTATTAGCATCTCTACTGGGGAACAATGGTATTTGTATAATCATTGGACAATGATCTACTTCATTGATATTAGTTGTTTACAATGTGAATTAGACAACCTGCTTGTTACCATGGTGCACGCCTGTAATCCCAGCCACTTGGAAGTCTGAGGCAGAAGGATCATGAGTTCAAAGCCAGCTCCAGCAACAGCAAGGTGCTAAGCAACTCAGTGAGACCCTATCTTTAAGTAAAATACAAAATGCTGAGTGGTTCAGTGACCCTGAGTTCAATTCCTGGGAAACAGAACCTTAGCTGTTAGTAGATTTTTTTTTTTTAATGTTACCCAGGATTAAGGAGAAAAAAAAATAAGTTAAAAGATAACTACATAGCTTTTTAATGTCATGCTGGAGCATATCTAACAGGCCCACTCAAAGGTTGTCTAATTCTTTTTTTGGAGAGGGATACCAGGGACATCTGTGACATGCTCTGGAAGGGTACATCAACTCTCCAGTTCTCCTTTCTCTGCCCCGCCCCCCTGCAAAAAAAAGCTGCCTAACAACTGATCATGAAGGAACATTCATTGGAGAATTCTCTCCTCTCTTCCTAAAACTGAGTGGGTGCAAAAGCATTTACTTGTATTAAAGGTTAGCAAATACGTCTGTCTACTCTAACCTGGGTCATTCCATTGAATTTAATTTACTAACTCTTTAATTCAGTACATAACATTGAACATGTACCATGTTCTTGCTACTACATAAAAGTAGAATGTTGTCAGGAAATGAAATAAACTCAAAGACCAATGATTCTCAACCCGAACAGCACATTAGAATCACCTGGAGAGTTATGTGCCCTTAATTCCCAAGCCATAGGTTCTGATCAATTCCTCTGAGGTGTGGCTTGGGAATTAAGGGCACATAACTCTCCAGGTGAGAGAGAGGGAGAGAGAGGGAGAGCAGGGGGTGGGCAGAAAAAGAACTGGAGAGATGATGTACCCTTCCAGGGCATGTCACAGATGTCCCCAAAGACCTACTTCCTCCAGTGAGGACCCACCTCCCAGCTGTCCAATCAACAATGAGTTGGATAAATCCACTGAAGAGGTCAGAGCCCTCAGGATCTGATCATTTCCAAAATGTTCTACCTCTGAACACATAAGACTTTGGTGGACATTCTAGATCCAAACCATAATAACCAATTTAAAAATCCTTTGGAGGTGACTAAACTTTCCTTCTTACCTGTTCTAGAAAAATCCTTTCTGTCAAACACAATCTTCCTCTTTTCTTTCCTGGAATATGGCTGAAGTCTCAGTCATTTTTATAAAGTTTTCAGAGTGAATCTTTTTATTACAAGATGAAAGTAATTAGTTTTGGTGTTTTACTCTCACAACCTCAAAGGTCAACGTAACAACCTAACTTCTTTTGGCTCCAGGCGTCCCATGTTTTCCCTTCAAGGTGGTGGTTCCGGTGACGTGTTCCTGACAGTAGCCAGTAATGTGCGCTGTTCAGCGGGCGGACACCTCAGCTGTCTTTTCCTTATTGCCATCTGTGCTAAAGGAGTCCTCAGTCTTTCCTTTCATCTCAATTTTCTCACTCTTTTTGCTTTTATTTAGTATTCTATAACAGGTGAAAATATCTTCATTACTATCACCAGAATTAGTCTTAGGGGAGGAAGGTGCTGGTGTAGGAAAAATAGCATTAATAAGAGCTTAGATTCAAGATGAGACTCTGAAAGGATGGGAGGGAGTTGGCTAAGATTTAAGAAGGAACAGATAATGGCTGAATTTCTCTACTTGGGACAAATAAAGAGATTTCCATCTGCTCCTGAGAGGGAGAAGGAAAGACAGGAAAGACCAGAGAAAAGACAAGGTGTTGGGAAAGGCTGGATGCTAGACCTCGTGAAGAGGAGCCAGGGTAAGTCTTCTGGTGACAGAGCATCTAAAGGATGTGTAAGAACAGAATGAATTAATTTTTAGATCTTGGCCATGCCCTGGCATCAGTCTTACCTCTTCGTAACCTGCTCCCCACACCTGCAGTACAATCTATTTCACGTGCAAATGCGCATACACACGTGCTCACATAACCCACACGTGCGCACATAACCCACACGGACGGTAAACAGGTGTGCGTGTGTAAGTTACAAAAAGTAGCCTAGAATTTTATGATTGAATTAAGGTAACAGACTCAACATACATGGAAGCAATAGCCCAAACCATGAGGAAACTGTGATTATGAAAATCTTGAAGAGGACTTTGGATGTACTGAGTTTCTGGTGTAATATCAAGGCAGTCTGTGTGAACCACAGGTGGGGTCACATTGAATTCAGGCTTTCCACAAAGACTTAAGGAAAAAATGAAGAATGAATGAATCTCTACTAGACACTTTGCAGGATTTCAAGATCATTCAGTGAGGCCTTGTCAGAGGGCTTCTGATTTATGGGAGAGAGATATATACAAAGAGCTAGACCTTCAAGCCAGGAAGACTAAGTATCTTAGAAGTATAAAATAAGAATGACTTCAAGAACTCAAAAATCTAAACACCAAAAAAAAAAAAAACAAATAACCCAATCAACAAATGGGCCAGAACCTGAACAGACACTTCTCAGAGAGGATATACTATCAATCAAAAAATATATGAAAAAATGCTCATCATCTCTAGCAATCAGAGAAATGCAATTCGAAACTACTCTAAGATATCATCTCACTCCAGTCAGAATGGCAGCTATTAAGAAAACAAACAACAACAAGTGTTGTCAATGATGTGGGGGAAATGGTACACTCATATATTGCTGGTGGGACTGCAAATTGGGGCAGCCAATTTGGAAAGCAGTTTGAGATTCCTTCGAAATCTGGGAATGGAACCACCATTTGACCCAGCTATTCCTCTCCTTGGACTACACCCAAAGGACTTAAAAACAGCATACTACAGGGACACAGCGACATCAATGTTTATAGTAGCACGATTTACAATAGCTAAACTGTGGAGCCAACCTAGATGTCCTTCAGTGGATGAGTGGATAAAAAAAAATGTGGCATATATACACAATGGAATATTACTCAACATTAAAAAAGAACAAAATCATGGCATTTGCAGGTAAATGGATGGTATTGGAGAAGATAATGCTAAGTGAAGTTAGCCAGTCCCCCAAAACAAATGCCAAATGTTTTCTCTGATATAAGGAGGCTGACTCATAGTGGGGTAGGGAGGGGGAGCATGGGAGGATTAGATGAATTCTAAATAGGGAAGAGGGGTGGAAGGGGATTAGCAAGGATGGTGGAATGTGATGGACATCATTAAACAAAGTACATGTATGAAGACTTGAATTGGGTGTCAACATATTTTATATACAAACAGAGATATGAAAAATTGTGCTCTATATGTGTAATAAGAATTGTAATGCATTCCACTGCTGTCGTGTACTTAAAAAAATAATAAAATCAATAAAAGAGAGAAAAAAAAGAATGACTTCAAGGTAAAAGAGTTCTCTCCTAATGAGGAAATTAGTAATAATCATTCCCATTCATTAGGTAAGGAAAATACATCGGTGTAACCAAAACCCCTCTTACAACATACAACGTATTTATTCCTATATGACATTTCTCTATCCCTCCATCCGAGAAATACCCAGTGACCTTTTACTCTAGGCAACCACCGACCTGACTTTTATCACCATGGATTAGATTTCCACTTTGTGCAAAGTGTTCACTTGTATTATCTCATTTGATCTGCCTAGAAGTCCCCTGATGTAAGTACAGTGACCATCTCTTTTGTAAAGATAGGGGGCACAGGCTTAGTTTAGTGAGTGATTTGCTCCAAATCAAGGTGTTAGAAAAGGTCATATCTGCCACTGGGTCCCAAAGCTAATTTCAAATCCCCCTAGTCTTATCTAATCCATACAGGGACACTATGAGCAAGAAGAGAGAAATTATAGGATACGTATAGACAGTAGTGGGTAGCCTGGCTAAAGTATATGAGGAAAAGAAAGAAAAGTTTTGCCAGAATTTGTGGGTTTTGATGAGTGTCTCTTTCACCCAGGTGAAGGGTCATGTATATTTGTAATCCCCTGATATTTGAATTCCACTGACCATAGAGCTTGCAGGTTTGAATGATTTTTACATATCAGAGAGTGCCCTATTTATAAGGCAGAGGATCACTCCCAGGTGGACCTGTGTAATATTAGGTGTCAACTTCATAGTATTTGCTGTTATTTATACATATGCATGTACACATTTATACAGAAATAAATACACATAGTACATAAGGGCATCTGTGCTGAAGTGTGCAGCCAAGTGTCAGCACATTATCAGATTTAAATTAGCTGCCTGACTCTATTAATAGCCCTGATTTTTCAGTTTCTAAAATAAAATCCTTCAGAACAGCTGGACTGAGATCTGAAACAGAATGGAAGAACACTGCTGTAAGCAGGAGTAGTCTGTCTACAACTGCTAAATAAAGTTTGTAACTTCATAGGTTTGTGCAGATGCCTATAAAAGAACCCTGGAAATGTTAAGTGCTTTTTTTTTTTTTTAAAGCATCATCATTTCTAACCAGTGAAAGGAATGGGTGATGCCTTATCAATCGTGGGGTTTGGAAAACCCCTTTGACATCCCATTAAAATTAGAAAATAAGGCTGAATCCAGGAACAGACAGGGTCCATGTTGGCTGCATGGCTTATTGAAAGCATAGCATGAAGGCCTTCATCCACCCACCCAGATCATCTCTCATCAGCTTGTGAATTCTGGATTCCCACCATTTACATTTGGACTTTCAGAACACCTCACAGTCCAGTCTGATGTCCATCTGTATTTCACTTCTTCTATTCTCCCCACACCCACCTGTACCCATAAGCACTAATTGTTCCTGCCTCATGGTTCCCTGAACATGTGGTACAGTGTGTTTGTTAGATCCTTTGCCCAACCCACATGTCCTTTCTTCCTCTATCAAAAATGCTACTCTGTTTTCTAAGTTCATCCCGAACAACCCCTCCCCAGGACATTAGCAAAACACTCCTCCGCCACCTCCCTGGCTGCTCAGGAAGAATAAATTGTGTCCTCCCTGCTCTTCCCAAAGCACCATGCTCTTGACCTGTGATGAACAAGTATCACATCTCCTTCATGGTCTCTGCCTCTTGCTTGCTTGAGAGCGTCTAGCTCCTTGTGACTCTAATGTCTGACCCTGGGGCCAGTGGCATTGGTTTCACCTGGATGATTGTAAGAAAATCAGAATATCAGGTCCTGCCCCAGATCTACTCTCTCAGGAGTTCGTTTTAACAATGTCTCCGGTGGATTCACATAAACATTAAACTCAAGAAGGCTGTCCTAGAGAGCAGAGAACATGGCTTAGTGATCTTTTGCTCCATCACAGTGCCAAGATTATATATATTAATTCACCAAACAGATGCATGGAACCATATACCAGACACTGTATTAGGAGTCAGGAGTTGAAAGGTGACTAGGATGTGAAGTGTGTGATCCTGGAATAGTTACAAGTGTGGCTGGAGTTTAGGATTCAAGAGATGAGGTGAGAAAAGACCAAGTCCATTGAAAGTCTTGAAGATCTAAGGGCCAAATGCATCTACAAGACATAAGACTGGAAAGGTTTATTGGAAAGAATTCAGTCGGTTCCTTTACTGTGGGATGGCTCACATTACTTAATATATTTGTGTCTCTTGTCTTTATAATGTGGAGCAAGCCCCAAACTTATTTGGTCATGAAATCTTTATTTACTTACTTGCTTAAGCATGGCCCCTCTTATGAGATTGTTTTTCAAAACGTTTTTCAAAATGTTCATTGGGAATCTTTTTTTTTTTTTTAATTTGGCTTGGAAACAGTGTTTGTATTGTCTCATATAGTGATTTAATTATGAAGCAGTTAATGTTTCTTCTCAATCATCCTGTAAACTTCTAGAGAAGAAAGAGGAAACTTACTGCAATCCTCACTTTTTTGTTTGAACTCAGGGCCTTGTGCATGTGAGGCAAGCACTCTACCAACTGAGCTATATTCCCAGCCCACAACTCTCACATTTTTAATCAGTATTATTGAAAGCTGCCCCATGTATGCCTTGTGACCAAGAAGAGAGTGAAGGCATGGTGGGTGACTGATAAACCCCCTATTGACAGTAAGCCCAAGGAGACTTGAACATGGTAGGGAAGACACTTGAATGTGGTTGTAATTCTGGCTCAGGCATTAGCTGTGTTGATTGTGAGCCAGTCATTTACTGTCTCCAGGGCCCCAGCAACCACTTTATCAGCAACAAGCTACTGGGGACAGTCCCCTATGTGGTTTGAGTCTGCAAGTTTATGAGTCTTCAGAAATGTAAGATGCCATTAGAAAAGAGATTGGTATTAAATATGAGAGACAATTCTATATTCTACTTTCTTGGAAAAAGTGTTTGAAATTTAGAGAGTCAACTCTCAAGAAAATTTAGAAGTCATCTGTCCCTGAAGCCAGGAGATGAACTCAAAGCCTTCCAGGGAGAGATGTTTCAGGCCTGAAATTCCTCATTCTGTAAAATGGGAATAGTATCCTCTGTTTCCTCCACGCTTATTCATTCTGGACTGGACTGAATCTGAGAAGATTTAGCCTTACTAATTTAAAAGGTAGCTACTAAAACTATAATTAGACAATCACCACATCAAAAAATTGATTATGTGCTGAATTCTAAAGCATTAACACTGGATTAAAAAAAAATCATGTTGGATGCTTACATAACATGACTTTCCAAATGGCTTAAAACACTTAATACTGATTACCTGAAATGTTCAAGTTTCATTTTATGGATGGAGAAACAGAAGTCTAGAGGGAGATCACCTGACCCATATCCCTTTAATGTCCTACACGGGGCTGGACTGTGCTCCTGGACCTCATGTTCCCCAGTCTGGTCTTTGTTCCTACCACAAATATGCAAAGAATCTTCACTTTGACCTCCAGTCCGGTTAATAAAAGCTGTCTTCATCATGAAATACGTGCATGTGTATTGTGAGCTGCCTGTTTATATATTTCCTGAAACCTGCAGATAAACAATGATAATTGGAAATAGCCAGTGTGCTTTGGCAGGTTTGAAATACTGTAATTCTTAATGTAAGTCCAAATGCTTCTTGTGATAAGCAGCCTTCACTTACTCGAAATCGTGGCTCATGATTAACTGGCAATTGGCTGGTATTCATTATGAGACGTATCCTGTAAATCTCCCCACTGGTGGGGTCCCAGGCAGGTCTGAGGCCAACCACCTCCACAGTGTGGTAGAGGCTGGAATGGAGACCAGAACCAGTTCCTGCTCCCCAACCTGGATCTGCCTCCTAGTTCCTGGCAGCCCAGAGAATTCATGTATTTCAAACTCCATTTCCATCTCAATGACATTACGCCCGATGCGATTGTTCCTTCCCCTGGCAGGACCCCTCCACCAACCTTGCTGTGTTATCTCCCCCTTGGCTTCCTCCATCGCAGGACTTGTAGCTCCTTATGATCTGTTGAACATTAATATTCACTAACTTGCTCCAGGGAGCTACGCTTCGCCGAGCGCATTTTCACCTGAAAGGAGTTGTTTAATATAAACATTTGGTTAATATTCTGTACATTTGAAAGTATTTTATCAGCATCGGTGTAGGACCAAAAGTCATTTAAATTCAATGGGAACTGATTATGCGCCAAGAATCGGTCCTTTCCAAAAGAGTGTGTTTTCCCCCTAATATAATGTATACATTATAAAACTCACTTACACGGTTGATGGGAACACTTTGTGGACAAACTAGCAGGCCTGCATTGCATCTGACAGAGTATTCATCAGCTCTGATGCTGGTGTTAAATGGGGGAAAATATTATACAATATTGCTTTAAAAACTGTCTAAATATAATTATCAACATCTCCGGAGTGATAATAATTATCATAACAAGAGCTCATCAGAGGAAACACACAGTTTGATGAGGATCTCCTCCTGAGTTCCTGCCCCCTTGCAGAGGAAGGAGGCGATAAGCAACCGTAGCTGTCTGAACTTTTCTTTGGGTCCCTGTACAATTTCTCTTTACCTGTGTCTCGGTGAAACTCATTACTCCAAAGCGTCATTCGCTAGACAATGCAAGAGCTCTGAGAAGGTCTGAAATAGACGAACAGAAAATAGATTTCTGGCTGGCTTCTGAGGTTTGTTGGAGTTATACTGCACACTTTTGGCTAAAGTCCTCGCAAAAACAAACTACTGTGTCTTTCTACTGAAGGCCCCTGTTGGATATTCAATTTTCTCTAAACTTGTTTACCTTGGGAAATACAATTTACTAAAAAGTGAATAACACACACACACACACACACACATGCATCTATATGATAAAATAGGTAGCTATTATAGGCAAGAGCAAGGGAGATAGGGAAGGAAACTCACATTGGCTCTCAGTTGGCTATTACAATGACCACCTTCTTGTGTTTGGACAATCTGGAGAAAATAGACAAGGTCTATGCAAGAAAAATTCTCAACATGGCAAAATTGGCACAGGTGCATTAAGCCGTGACTGGAAATCACAGTTACTGCTCTAAATACTTCACATATGAGAAGGGAGATTCCCAGGCAAAATATAAAAACCCACCACATGGTAGGCCTATTCCTCTCCAGGGGTGACCTGCTCCATGCACTTTGGAGGGTACTTCCATTTCACTGAATAAATCCCTTATGCCTCTTCTATCTATGTCTGAAAGTCCTAATTGGCAACATAACTACATACATATTGTCGCATGAAATCAGACCATTAAACAGCCCAGAATTCTTTATGGTGAGAGAGAATTTGGGCAAGAAGTTGTGCCGCAGTATGGCTGGGCACAATCAGGAGCCACTTGTCAAAAGAAACTAACTTTATTTTTAGAACTACACACACCAAACAAAACAGCCTCTCAGGAAAAACCCTCAGAGCCCCAACTGCCACCACCGGCTTCCCACAAGCCTCTCTCTCCAACACAAGGTTCTCTCCACCTCCCACAATCCTCCTGCTCTTGAGGCCGATTGGCTGGGTCATGTGGGCGGAGCCAAAAAAGTCCCCCAATGAGCAGCTCCGTGGTCTGAAAGGGCAGGGAAACAGCCCAATGAGCATCACCGCAGAGGAGCCAATCGGCTAGGTGTTGCTGGGGCCGCTGTGAGCCAATCATCAGCCGGCAGCTGGAAGTTTGCTGGCAGCTGGAAGTTTGCTGGGGCCCCTTCGGCTGTGGATCTCAACAAAGTTGCCCATCTCATCACGTGTGATGTTGTTCCCAGTGGGTCAGACATCATCAAACTCTAGAACTCATCAGGATTTCCCTCCTACAACTGAACACACCTTGGTTTTCTTTGTCATTCTGATTCACACATTCCCTCTCTATGTCTCCAGGTCTAGCTGTCTAGGAATGGTGGCTCTGGTTGCCCTCGTAAAGAAGGTGTCCCTGTTGGACAGTACACCTTTTCAAAATCACTGCATAAGACATGTCTCAACTTACAGAGGGCTGCATTTGGGTTAGGTGCTCATCAGGCACCTGGGTGGTGGCTTCTGTGTAAGTCCCTTGCAAACGTGTTAGCTTAATAGTCAAGGCGATGACACATATTCAGGGTCAGGCCCAGAACAGAGGCCCAGACGAAAACTCAGTGCCATCTGGAACTTTGGGATAGATGGAGCTGCACAGCTCTCTCTGCTCTCTCCTCCGTCGGTGATGGAATCAGTTGACTTGAAGCTGAACATATGGCAGCTACTGTCATAACCCAGAAACCATTCCCTCTGCCATGGCAACCGAAGAATCAGTGCACACTTCTGGCTTGGACTCAATAAACGCACAATGGTACAATGTATAATTTTGTGTGTTTGCTTGTCTGTTCGATTCTAGAGACTTTTGGAATAGCAGTAGAGAATTAATACCTTTTCCTTGAACACACCTCTCAAGTCATTCTGTGAAGAGAGATACTTGGAATTTCTTACATATCTTATTTGACTTCATTTCTGTAGCAGCTTCTTAATGGAACCATGTTTTGTTTCCAAATTTCAGGGATGTTATTCATCCTTGAATGCATTGGATCCAATTCAGTTTCCTCCCAAAGATCTTTGAAATTGATTCACAGTATATTGTTCCTACGTTCTATACCCAAGGGATAGCATGGCGATTAGAAGAACTGCCCTAATGCATCTGACATCTACAGACTAAATAACTTGGCTCAATAGCGATGGGAAAAATCAGAGGCATGCGTTCTGCCTGGTGTTTTTCAGAGTAGGTGTCTTAGTTTTGTTCCACTGTTCATCTTGGTGGTGTGTTCTCTCCTTGTTCAGCCCTGGGGTGTAATTGCATCTTATTGTCTATATCAAAGTAGTTCCATCACATAAATGGTTGGAGGGGGAAGAAAAGAAAAGGGATATTTTCTGTGAGAAAGCATTGCCAGGGGCCATTTCTTCAGACTTCTCAAAACCTCATTCCAAGAAAAGCCAAGCCAAAGAGTTGAAAGGGGTAGAATTGGGGCCTAGGAGGCATGGGGGCTTGGGTTGCACTTCTGTACTTCTTAAGCTGCCTACACAGGGCAGGGAAGTGAAGACTGGTGCATGCAGCTTCTCTGCACGGAATCCGTGTTCCTCTGACTCTCAGCAGTGTGCAGTTTTTCTCTGGGTTGTGCTTACCCATTAGCATTTTAATTTGTCTTCATATAGCACTGCTCTGCAGATGGATTTGCTTTCTTGCTTTTGTTTATTGTATAAGTGACAAACATGAGGGCATTTTCAAGAAGTGAAAAAATGCCATGAGGTTGTGAAAAGGAGGTGACTTCTTCTTGCCAAGCCCAGAGGAATGTGAAAGCAGAGATGGCTCTGACAAGGCCCTGTGCAAGTTCCCTGTATTATAATGCTTGGAAGCCTTGATCAGATCCAAATGGGCAGGGGTGGTGGACCCTAGAGAGAGACATGACCCTGAACTTTGCCCTCTGCTATATGGGATGTTGGCTCAGCCGACTCTTCAGAAAGGCACCTTTTCTTTAATGGGGACAACACTTTCTGTGGATTCTGAGCAGCATTTGGAAATGAGACATATATCAGTTGCGGGAGGGGTATAATGGTGAATGGGTAGGCTCTTTAGTTTTACAAAACCATTTCCATAGAGGGGTTCCTGTTTTATGAATCCATGACTCCTTAAGGCCTATTTGTACATTTACCTGGTACTCCCTAATTTATAAATTGAGGACTTCAGTGAACAACTTCCTTGGGGAAGGTTTTTAAAGTAGAAAAAAGACATTTTGTGGTACGGGAAGCACACATACACACACACAAAAAAACTATCTTATGAAGCTCATCTATTCCCTATTTATTGGATATCCCAAAACACTTTGCCTTTGTTTAATGTTTGTTGAGATTTAGGGGGATGTACAGTCTAAGTCAGGGATGCCCACTTCTGGTTCTATAGACTTCATATCAGCCCCAAGTTCATAATGTGACTAGACATTGCTAGTCAAGCACAGAACTCTCAGAATCCTTCACTACATGCAGACTGTATCAGTGGATCAGACTCTGTCAACGATACAAGACGAAATAGCCTACCCTTCCAGGCCACCTCCTTTCTTCTATCTCCATAGAGTATAGACCTGAGACCTAACTTATTAGAAAGTAAATATTTACCATAATTCTAAAGTAATTTGGAGGTGGGCATTTCTTCTGGTTATGCTTATCCTGGTGTTCATCAGGAGTTTGGTTCCCTGTCAGGGCACATCCTCTAATTCCTGACCGAGCCATGATCCACAGGTATGGCAGGAAGACTTCTTAAAGGGCTCACATGATTCCTGCCCTCTGGTGTTTGCACTTTTTTACTCCTATGCTTGGGTCATGTGCTAAGGCAAAGGGGAAGGGATTCTGCAGATAATTAAGGTCTCAGGTTAGTTGGTTTTGAGTCAGTCGCAAATAATATTATCATGGCTGGGCCTGGCCTAATCAGGGAAGTCTTAAAAGACCGGGCCCTTGATGAGAGAAGAAATGAATTCTACTACTGGTCTTAAAAGATGCAAAAGTCATTTTGTAAACTCCTATGGAGAGAGCCAGAAAGGCAAGACGTTAAGAACACCTTCTAGCTGCTGAGAGCAGTCCCCAGCCAGCACCTAGCAAGACCATGGGGACCTGAGACCTATACTTATTAGAAAATAAATATTTATCATAATTCTAAAGTAATTTGGAGGTGGGCATTCCTCTGGTTAAGCCTCCAGATGAAGATGCAGAAGACCAATATCTTGTTTTCAGACTCTTGGAGACTCAGCTAAAACATGTTGGGCTCTTGAACCTCAGAAGCTATGAGAGATAATCCCATTATGCTATGTGAACCTATTAAATTGGTGATGAGTTGCTACACTGTTACATAAAATGAATGTCCCAGGCCAGAAGTAAACAAGGATACATGATCCTCTCCTTGGCCTTTTCTGCTGCCTTTCAAAATCAGCAAACAAACCAGGTTTAGAGAGTCATATCGGCTTTTCTTGTAGGAAAGTGAGTCTGCTACAGTCAAACCTGTGTCTGGGGCTTCTGCATCAGCAGAGTCAACCAAATAAGGATTGAAAATACTGGAAAAAATAATTGCACCTGTGCTGAACATGTACAGATATTTTCTCTTGTTTTTATTCTCCAAATGATATGGTATAAACTATTTGCCTCTCATTTACATTGCATTAGGTATTATAAGTAAACTAAGGATGGCTTAAAGTATGTGGGGAAATGCGTGTAGTTTATATGTAAATACTGTACCATTTTAGAGGACTTGAGCATCTGCAGATCTTGGTACCCAGAAAGGTCCTAGAACTAATCCACAGGGATATAGAGATGGCTGTGTAATAACATCCATAAAACATGCATAATTCTAGGGAATTACATAAATTTTAAAGGCTTCTATGCCTCAGTAATTATTTCTAGTTCATATGAAAAATCTAAAGAACTAGGATCAGCTCTCCTCCCCTTCTTTACTCTGGTACCTAGGGTGGACACTCTGTTAGATGCGACTTGTTCAAGGATAGAATAGGTCTGGTCATTGCCTTAGAAAATCACAGGGATGCTGTAGGGTGAGCCCCATGTTAGAAGGAATTTGGCAGCCCCCAGACCCTCTTTTAGAAATTCTTGCATTTCCAAGTGTTGGGCGGTTAGTCCTTCGTTTCTCTCCATTCCCTGCTCCTTTCTCTCGCTGAGCATCTCATCTCCTTCATGGTGGGAGGCTGTTTTCTCTAAGGTATTTGGCAGGAAACAAACATTATTAATCATTTACATTTTGAAACATTCCAGACAACAGTCTGTGTTCTCACTGCGCCATTGCTCGTGGCTGCCAACTTTACCACAATTAACTATTTATCATGGCATTGCTTTACGATGTATAAAATAGATCCCTCCTTTTTTTTTTTTTAGAAATTTTTTTAGGGGCTTTTATTAATTTATTCTGCAAAATGGAGAGCAACACTATAAGAATTTTACCTACTTTATAAGCTTGTTGTGAGGAGCGGATGAGGAAACAGGTGAGAAATCCTTAGCACTGCAAAGCCTATAAACACATCCTACATAATCTTAGCCATTTTGTTATAATTGCTATGAACTATCTACTAGGGGTCCATCAGTGTACAGAGCCTTAAAGTAGGACAACATAAATCCTGTTCCCACTGTATACGTGCTGATAGAGCACCTTAGACTACGTATCACCACAACTCCTGGTCGCTCAGGGGTGGGCGAGGCTTGGGGGACAGAGTACAAACTGGGGGCCTGAGCTTACTAAAATCAGACAACCGAATTCTTGTGGAGAGGAACTTAACCTGAGAGAGAGAGAGAGAAGGGGCTTGATATCATGGGAGAAGTTGAGAAAAGTTTCCATTCTGGGCTTTGTCTAGACCAATGAGGATGGAAGGAAAGAACTGAGAGAATGGTGACGGAGTTTCAGAATCAAGAAAGTCTAATCTGTTTGATGTCGAAGATAATTGGGTGTGGGTATTTGGTACCTTAAAAGTGTGCCAAATTGGAAAGAAGTTGGGTTCCATAAGAGTTTCTTCTCTTCCTGGGCATGCAGAAAATCTATTGAAGCCATTAAGTTTTGCAAATGCAGTTAGCCTTATGTATCCATTCTGCATCAGATTCAACCACTCATAGATCAAAAATATTTTTAAAAATTCTATCTGTACAGAACATCTACAGACTTTTTCCTGTTATTATTTCCAAAACAATGCAGTACAATGATTATTTACATCGTATTTACATTGTATTAGGTATTATAAGTAATCTAGAGATGACTTGGGATATATGGGAAGATGTGTAAGTTATATGCAAATATCATGCTATTTTTTAGAAGGGACTTTAATATCCACTGTTTTGAATATCTTCAGGGGTATTAGAAAAAATCCCCCACAGATACTAGAGGATGAGTGCATACATGTGTCTTGGAGTGCATACACATCCACACAAGCATGCATAACATACCATAAAAAGAAGGATGGGCCTTTCTGTGTGTTTCTGTATCCTTACAATTTGTAGGTACGCTGAACAAAAATGGCCACATGAATTTTTCTGCTGCTCAGCCTGTAGAATCTCTGTGTTTTACATCTTTAGCCCTTTAAAAAAAAATGTCAACCTTTTCCCTGGGTTCTGATCACTGGGTCAGAAGCATTTGAGTTCCTGTCATCAGCTGAGGTTCAACCATGCTAGTGCCAGAAGTAGAAGAATATCATAATCCCAGAGTGATAGAAGGACCTTTCCGAGGAAGATGAGATATCCAGAGGCTTTAAAGGAAAAGTCTGACGAATTTGACCACGTTCAAATGAAAACCTTTGGTTCAGCAAAACACCAGACACAAATTCCAAAGATAAAATTCACACTGGAGAAGCCCATTCTCTCAACCCAGCCAACAGTTCACAAAGAGCAACTACAGGGCAACGTAGAAAAGGAACAAAATGGTAGGAAAATGGACAAGAGCATTTAAGAGGCAAAGACATTAGAAGGAACAGGAATGCCTGATGAACCACCACAGGCTGGTCGATCTTAGTGAAATTAAGAGCTCAGTAAAGATGAAAATGTATTGGAGGTGAAGGTGGATATTTCTCACTGTAAATAAAAACATTGTTGGCAGGAGAGCTGGGTAATTGCCATGCTTCTAGCAAATAATAGACATTTAAAAACTTTGAATAAATGAATCCACTTGTGGGGGGTACCCACTAGGAATAATAAAGAGCAGCATTGGCCAGAGAACTACCTGAGTTTTTGGTCTGAAATCTAAGCAAGATGGAGGCTCCTGTGTCACAGGCCCTACCTTTTGACCAAGATCAAGCACAGTGACTCATCCCAAATCACAGAACTTTTTGTACAGTCTTTTGGTGTGTGTTTGGTTCAGTCTGAGTCTGTGTTTTTGTTCCTTTCTGTTTTTCCTACCTCTTTACCTTTTCCTGCCTTGACTTTTAAAAAAACAAAACAACAACAACAACAAAAAACAACAACAAAAAACCCTTTTCCACAAATACACATATTTGAGAGTTTACTGTTTTGTTTGCAAATCCATTTGCATGATGTCCTCCAACAGTGTGTAGAACTTACAAAATTATTTACTTGATCTCTTTAAGAACCAGCATCCTATATCCTCTCTGTATTAAGGCTAATTTAAGTTCATTACCAAACTATGTCCTGGTGTGTTTCCAGAATATGGACAATCCTTTTTAATCTCAATCAGGCATTTCTTTTCTTTAATTTGGTAATCTTAAAATTTTTTTTTTTTTTTTTTTGGTGGGGGGTAACCTGGGATTGAACTCAGGGGCACTCGACCACTGAGCCACACATCCCCAGTCCTATTTTGTATTTTATTTAGAGACCAGGTTTCAATGAGTTGGTTAGTGCCTTGCTAAGTTGCTGAGGCTGGCTTTGAATTCAAGATCCTCCTGCCTTAGCCGCTGAGCCACTGGGATTAAGGTGCGTGCCACTGGGTCTGGCTAAAATGTCCTTTCATTCCTCTTTTTCTTGTCTTCCTTTTGTACCCCATAAGTTATCAGTCTCTGTATACATTGGACCTCTGTATTATTGTGCCCTGGATCTCTGCTTTACTACGCCATGTTTAAAATCACCATTTAGTGTCAGGGATTTCTGTGCCTCCATGGAGCCTTTGGCAAAGTCTAGGCACATGTTAGTAAAATCTATCTATAGACATGTTAGGGGCACCTCATGGGTAGAGGTCTGGGATCTTTTATAGTGCACAAAACAGCCACTGCCATAACAAAGAATTAGCAAATCCAAAATATCAAGAGTCGTCATTGACAAACCCTCTCCTAAAGTAAAGCTTGATCCTGATATGTCTGTAATTTCAAATGATTATGGGAAAAAACCCAGAGCTTCCCTGGAATTAATGTGTAGATATTTCCTCCCGCAAATAGTATTCCCTGATATTATTGTTAATGCTGGAAACATTTGGGAGCATGTGTATGTAAATTTGAAGGAAAAAATATAAGTGTGATATTCTTAGTGTATTTAATCCCTGTGTTAAATAATAGATACTATGATAAACCTTGATTAAGCCTTGACTATTTGCATATGCTCAGGGCTTGGGTTATTTGTGTGGGTTATATTTTCTAATTCATGAAAGCTTCACCTCCAAATACTTTCATCTTGACAGTTGTTTTTCAAAACAATGACATTTTCTGACTTAGCCTCTTGCAGTATCTCTGGCTCATGAAGCAAGTTGAAAACCTCAAAATTCTATATGGACTTAGAAGAGGAGTACTGTGGTCATCAACACAGTTTTTCTTAATCATGAGAGAGGACTAAACTGGTAATTGAACACGTGTATTTTCTAAGAGATTTTTTAAAAGCCAATATCTAGCAGTATTGGGTTCCAGTTAATCAACCTTTGACTGAAATTTTATTCAACCCCTCAATCACCAGCATATATCAGTCTTATCATGGTGGAGAAATCCCATGAGACTACTGTCCTGACTCAGGCTTATTATCTCATTTTCCCATAAATACACATATCTGAGGGCTTGCTGTTCTGTTTGCAAATTCATTTGCATGATTTCCTTCCATATTTCATAGAAGTTACAAAATTAATTACTTGATCTCTTTAAGAATAAGCAACTGTATCCTCCCTTTCTGTACTAAGGCTAATTTAAAAGGAGGAATTTAATTCAATAGTCTCATTGTTTACTTAAATTACACATGTATAATGAGATCTCAGTAGGAAAAGATGCTCAATGCCACCTTTGAGACTCATTCTGTACATTGGGGGCAAAAATATGACTTAATGACTTCTAACCATGAAGTCATTAAGACTGTAGATTATAGCCTTTGGATGGTCAATCTTGTAGATTCCTGGTATCTGATTGATTCTAAAAAGCTAAAAAAACAGGTTGAGAGAAATGTGGGCAATATCTTTCCAAGGTAGAAATCTCCATTGCCCTCATCACAGTGGATCATCTGGATTTCAGAATTTCCAAAACTAGCTAATGCTCCACATTTGACAAAATAATGTGATAAGTAAAAACAGGACACAGAAAAAAAAATTCTCCCACTTATTTTTCTTTTCTGTGGTTATTTCTTGATATTCCCTAACATGTTCTTTACTGAGAATTGGAATAAGGTAATGGGTACAGATATTGTCTACCTGGAGCAAATTTGGGTTGCTATTTTCATTTCTCTATGTTAGTCTGTCTCTCAGTAGTTCTGTGGGGCGAACAATAGAAATAATAAGTGTAAGTGCACATTCTTTCAGAGATTTTTTTTAAGTTCAATAAAGATCATTTTCATTTAGGAAAGCAGTTAATGCTGAAGTTATTCAACTCATCAATTTTTTGGATGTTGTGGCATTATTTATACCAGTGGAGTTGGACCACACCACTTGGCTTACACCTAACCATATTTCAAAAAGTGTTTAAATTTGCTTATAAGGATTAAAAATTACACGAACAAAAAAAGAGATGAAATATTTCAATTATTTTGAGTTCACATTTTACCACTCATGAAATTCTAAAGGCAATAGAAATAGTAGCTAATGTATAGACTCTTCTGGACATTCTTTGCAGCTGAGACAGTGTAATCAACAAGTCATTTGTCCAGTGTTTGCCATGGCTTCATGAAGGACTGAGCTTGACCCTGTGAAAACATCAAAGCGTTATCTGGTAGATTTTATCAATTCCAGGTACACTTCTCTTATCTATCTAGGACTCAGCTATCCAGAAGATCTCTTTAAGAAATAGTCAAGAGACATGAATTAAATCTTGGATCAGCCCACATAGAGTAGTAACGCTAGTCCTTACTGAATATCTTGTGACTGGAACTTTGTACATCAAGTCTAATAATTATGATTCTTGGGTTCCCAAGCTCATAGCCTTTTTTTAGAAGCAGGAAGTGGTGGTATGGTGATAGATTTCCACGGCTGGCACCCCAATGCCTGAAAGCTTCTGCAAGAAGAGATTTGAAAATCAGATAAAAGACAAAAGTCTCCAGACCAGGAGGGCTTGTACAGGCACATCCAGTAACAAGGCCCAAGGCAGTCATGGATGACAGAGATGTACTTAACACATTGTGCTTAAAAAGACAAGAGACACATGTGATATGCCACAAATGTACTCCTTGCCAAACTGTTTAAACTCTTTGAAAAAAAAAACAAAAAACTTGGGCATAAGGAAGAAACCCCTTAAGTATCTGGAAAACTCAAGCACTTTGCTGGATTCATTTTTTTTGGATAGCCAAGGGTTTAGCATTATTGATGAAGCAGGACTCATAGTACATAGCAAGTGACAGGATATCATTAAATTTGGGGTCATCCGCCATCACTTTTGATAAGTTCTGAGGGAAAGTGATTGAAAGCTCTAACAGTGAGAGAATATTTACAAATTTGTGCAAGGCCTTGAAGTTGGACTAGAATTTGGAGTAGACGATGGGATTTCACACTGAGTAAATATGAAGTTAATTGCTTGGAGCCTTCGTCCTCACCTTATCTCTGGAAAGTGACCACTTGGGGGTAGGGATTCCAAAAGGGGCAGGTCGTGGTGCCAGTGCAAAACCTTGTCTCTTAAACATTTTTTTGCAGCATCCTTCAATCACATGGGCCTTTCTCAGATCATCCTAAGTCAAAGCATGTTGCTTCAATATGATGCAGAGAGTGCACCAAGGCAGGAGGACCACTTTGTAAGTTCAATTCAAATTCTACAGCCATATCAATAAAGTGACCTTGATCAAGGTGAGCCTGAGCTCTTGGCCATGACACCTGTACTCACAAATCACAGTCCTTCTGATCATGATGAGACAATAAAGGCAATGAATACTTTTTGAACTCCATTATCTTAGAAATGTTACTAAGCATTAGGTTTTCACTGAGTGATGAGATTCTTCAGGATTCCTCTTTTTCCTCTTCACAAACCTAGGACCTCGGGGCGGGGGGGGTGTCCTGATTGTGGGAACAAACTGCCCTTCAAGACCTTCAATGGTTTGGCCATAATAACAATGTTGTGATTATTAGCACATGTTGTTTAAAGCTCAGCACGAGGGGCAAGCTGTCAAAAAAGCCTCCTTCTTTCCAGCATGTGGGCTAGGAAAGAATGTAAAAATGGGAATTATTTGGTTGATCAAGTGAAATGTACTAGGGAATTATAAAAATGTAGATGGCCAGACCAAGAAAGAGAGAACAGCTATGATTTCTAGTCTGTCCAGAGGTTTGGAGAGAGTTTGATAATGATCAATGATTGCCCGTTGGAGCCAGTATGGCCTATTAGGTTTAAGTACCCAGAATGGAAATCCTAATCAATCAAACGACGGGGGCAGTGTGGCCACTCAGACAAGATGAACTTATTTCCATCCAAACCACCACTTCATTTACCAGGAGCAAGGCTTGTTGTGTCTCACTGAGAACTGTACTCTGCTCAAGTTTTGCTCCTAATGAGAATGATCTCCCTGGTCTAATTGGTTGGAGAGTAAATCTCAGTCCGTGTCCCCTGGGGAAATCTACAAATGCTCAGGGCTCATCTCTCATCACCATCTAGGCCCACCCCCTTGAATCCTCCTCACCATTGGAGCTGAAATGATCTATTTAAAATGTGAATCTAACCACTACTATTATCTTTCAAGATCTTTGGAATAAATCCAAATTCCTGAGCCTGGACTACAAAGCCCTCCTGGAGATCTGGTCCCCTGATCAGTGACATAACCTCACCTTCTGCCTGTCTCTAGCTAGAAACTTATACTCTAACTTGTGGTTACCCAGGCACCTCTTTTCTTACACACCCTTCTCTGCCCTCCTCACCTGGGGCTATACCTCTTCATGCTTCAAGACTTAACTCAGATGCTTTTTCCAGCATGCTTTCCTTGTATCTCCACAGTAAGGTGCAAGGAAGGTTGTGCTCTGGGCTCACATTCATCTTTCTGCACAGCTCTCTCTCTACTTACCATGACACATCGAAATGGTTTGACTGTGTGCCCTCCTTCTGTATTAGTTAGCTTGATGTCACTGTGAGCCAAATACCTGACAAGAGCCACGTAGAGGAGAAAAAGTTCATTTTGGATCATGGTTTCAGAGGTTCAGTCCTTGGTCGGCCAACTCCATTGCTCTGGCCAGAGGTGAGACAGATCATCATGGAAAAAAGGTATAGCAGAGGAGTGCCACCCAGTTCTTGACAGCTAGGAAGCAGAGAGAGCTTGAATGCAAGGAGGCGGGGATAATATCATCCCCCAGGGCACCCCCCCCCTTACCTACTTCATCCAGCCATACCCTAACCCCTACAGTTACTAGAATGGATTAATATCCAGATTAGGTTACAGCTCTCATAATCTAAGAATTTCACCTCCAAACATTCCTTCACTGTCTCACACATAAGCTTTTGGGGGAACAACTCATATCCAAACCACAACATCTTCCCATTAGAAATATGTTAATTTCAAGGACACAGACTATTTTATCTCTAAACCATGAGCACTTAGCACAAGACCTAGCTTCTTTCTCACTACGTTTCTAGAAAGGAATTATTAATTGTGTATCTAGAAACTCCTGACAGTGCAATATATTTGTGGCCCCTGATTGGAGATCTACTTTCATTACCAAAGGGAAGCACTGGAGTGTTTACCAAACTAATATACATTAACTGGCTGTTGTCCACATTTGCCATTGAATAAAAATCCCTGTGTTTTAAGAATCTTCGCTGTTCCTTGCATCAAAATAGGCATTATGGGGATAGACCAGTGGCCAGGCAGGATGCCTGCCCTCATAGGGTTTGTTTTCTAGGCACACAAAGATAAATATACATGCTATAAGAAAAGTTGTAGGCTTGAGTTTTAGTAAGTAAAGACCAAATGCTCCTAATCGAGTTAGGATAAAAGACACTCCAAGTAACCTTGGAATATGGCCAAGATTTAAAAAATTAGAGATTGTGGAGAGGTAAAGAGGGAAGGAGATATGATACATTCTGTCCAGAGGAATATCATAGGCAAAGAGATATTAAAAAAAAAATCTCTGAGGATATTCAGGTAATAAGAGCACCTGTGACAATTTGCAATCTGATCCTGAAATCAGTCTTTGCCACCCAGTACTCCCACCTCCACGTTCCAGTCATCCCAATTCTTCTCTTTAGCCTAATGGTTCTCAGACTTGGGTGAGCCACAGAATAACTGAGTCCCACATCTCCAGTTCTCACACTGGATTTCAGATTCAGTGGGTCTAGCCGTGCCCATGCTGTGATTGAGGCCATGTTCTAGAGCCACTGGGAAACTTCCAGGTTGGCGGCATCCTGAACACGGTTGGGAGGTGGACCTTGGCACTCGCCCCCAGACTCTGGCCCTTTGGGCTCTGGAGGAACAACTGCCCTTGGAAACCACACCTACGGCCCATCAGCAGTGTGGTCACGCCATGTAAGTGGCAGATTAGGCAGTGTTTCCCCGGCATCCTGGCAAACGAAAGACTAACTTAGACCATCTGGTTCTGTAACACCCTCCTACACCACTGCTTAAAAGCAGCCGAACATATTTTCTCTTACATTTTGTCAATAAAATATTGCTCCCCCAGGCTGTCGGCTTGCCATGTTCACAGCCCTTCAGCAAATTCGGAGCAGTTAGTGGTGGCAGAAACAGGGGAGGACCGTGGGGGCAGCCCCTTAGCCCTTCAGACTTTTGTTGTTGATGCTCCCTGACCCACTCTTCCTGGGGCAGATTCTCTAAACTCAGACCTTAAAGTATTTTATTTTTTTTTAAGTGGAACCAAAATGTATTGAGACCTTTCTTGGCTGCTGTCCCCTTTCTGTCCTGCTAATTTTGCTTTGCCTTATGACAGTGAAAAATCAATGTCTAGCATTTCCAACGGCCAGGTAGAGTGTGTACACATTTATTAAGATTAATTAAAAAGTAACAAATTGTAAAGTAATAACATTAACAACCAGTAGAAAAAGTGTAGACATTTTGACAGTCTTTTTGAATTTCATTAAAAGATGGTGGTGACAAAAACCCCAGAGACGATTTCTACTTTACTAAAGAAATAGGTCACAGATTCAATTACAGTCACTGAAGCATGGACTCAATCTATCATGGCAAATTAAGTACATTTTAGCAACCTACTTTCCTTTAAAAATTTTATAGACACTTTCAGTGGAAGAAGAAAGACTATAGAAAAACGAAAAAAAAAAAAATTGCAAAACCACATCCCACCCTTACCGCCCCCCTTCCCAGGCTTTGAGTAAGCATTTGGCTTATTTGCTTTAGGTATAAGACAGAAAATCATTAAGAAATACTCAGCTTGCTCACAATTATTACTTTTCCCTCGTTCATGGTTTAATGATGCAGATTTGGAACTGGGAGTGGGAGAAGGCTCCAAATTAGAACCGCTATTCTTCAAAGGGGGGCTTTGTTCTACAGGCTCAGCCCTCCTCCCTTCTCTTAAAAGAGGACTTTTGTACTTTATAGCTTTTATGAAAATTTTGCCTTAGACTCTTAGTAGATACCTTGTGTTCATTTTAGAAAAGATAAATAAGTACATAAAGAGAAGTTGTCTGGCCCTTGGGTATGGTTTAGCCAAGTGCAAACATTGGGACAATGAAATACCCGTTTGCCCATAGTGAGATTGATTTCATGTTGACAACTGAAATGTATGCGGGGCCTCTTGCAGAGAAGCAGTGGGGCCTGTCTTTAAGTCACCACTGCAATAGCAGCGAATATAGAGAATGAGGGGTCCAGGACCTTCTCTTGCCCTTTGATAGGGAGGAACCTGGGGCAAGAACATTGCCATCCTAGGGAAAGAGTCTTAGGAATCCTGTTTGGCATGGCCAGTTTAGGTCTTGTTCCCAAAACACAGTGCTACCAAATCACCTACTCAGCATAGCGCTGGCATTGTTTAATCCAGTCTCGCCTTTTCTTCCAGAACTCTTGACTAGCCTTCTCTCCATGCCTCTGTATAATCAGGAACAAGATAAGCAATTGCATTTGCTCCACAGACCAGTGGTAGAGATACCTCATGCATCTGTGAATGGTCTTGTTGCTATTGTCCAATTCAACAAGAGCCTCTCTTCACCCGCCTACAGGTGGAAGCCTGGAAAACTGTATTTCTAATTTTAATGACAAAATTGCAGCTCCCTTGGGAATTCGGTTTAACATCAGCTCATAAGATGAAGATCTCATATGGTCAACATCACTCTTCAAAATATGGCAGATCCATAGGTATGCTCTTGCTTGGCAGAATGTGTGTTATAGTGAGTCCAGAGCCTATAGGTCTTCTTCCAGTCCTGGCTTCTTCAAACTAGAGAGAGATAAAGTAAAGGTGGGCTGCTGTTCTACCTGGTATGCTGGGAAAATCCTACCAGTGATAATGATCCTGGAAGGGGAAGTGATGAGCTTGGAGGTGACTTATGGGAACAGAAAGGTAAAAAATTGGCAGCCGATGGAGGCTGCTCGTTCTCCATGTACAGATGAGACACAGGTTGGTGCTCTTCTGTAGCAGCTATCCCTGCCTTGAGTGTGCTGAGGGCTGCCCTGCTGCCACTGTGTTTAAGGAGGTGAGCTGGCTGCATTTCCTCTATTTACCCTTAAGCTAATTCCAGGTAGAGGTAAAGCCTAGTGTGTCTCCAGAGCTGTAACTTGTATCCACTGCACTGCTGGTGCAAAATCCCTCAATACTCAGTTGCATTTATAAATTTATAATACGCACAATAGTTATAGCATGTAATAATTTTATACTGTATGTATACTTTTACAGTTGTTGATTTATGCTTTTTCAACTTTATGATGGTGCAAAAGTGATAGATATTCAGTAGAAACTATACTTTGAAATTTGAAGGGTTTTTTTTTTTTGGTACTAGGGATTGAACCTAGGGGTGCTCAACCACTGAGCCACATCCCCATCCCTTTTATATTTTATTTGAGACAGGTATTGCTAAGTTGCTTAGAGTTTTGCTAAGTTACTGAACTTGTGATCCTCCTGCCTCAGCCTCCCAAGCCTCTGGGATTACGGTTTAGCACAACTGTGCTGATGAAATTTGAGTTTTGATCTTTTCTTGGGCTCATGTGATGCAGGACTGATGGTCTCTCATGAAGCTGGTCAGTGGTAGCTCCCAGTGACCAGGGGACATGACCAATACTCTATGGTGTAGTATGTTGCTAAGCTATGGTACCAGTTCAGTCCGCTAAGTGTAGTAAGTGCATTTTGGACTTATGATATTTTCAGGTTAGGATGGGTTTAACATGACATAATCCAATTGTAAATTGATAAGCAAATATGTATTTTAAATTACACTCGGCACAGCCAACATCTTGCAATGAAAGCTCCCAAGGAACTGAGACCAAAAAAGAGCTGTTCCCATCTCAAGTTCACTTGCCAAGTATGGAAAATGCGTGCAGTATTTAAATCAAGGTCCTGTCCTCACATGTTCTGGTTTAACTCATTTGAAGTGGGCCAAGTATTGGTAGTTAATTTTCAGGTTTTATCAGGTGATTCTAATGTATAGCACCGTCTAGTATCATTGAGTTAAGTAGTTTTTCTTTCTCATTTTATATTTGTATAATTTAAAATCACTTTCAATGTGACTTCCTTTTTTTTTTTCTTCTCTGTCATTTAGGGAGAGACAACTTCCAAAACTATCCTTGTTTGTGGAGAAGTATTCTTTACCATTGAAGAGACAAAGATGGTGCTGAGCATGGTGAGTCCCCACAGGGGCCTCGGACTGTACCTACACATTCCCAAAACTGACAAAGCAGACAGGAAGTGAGGCTGCCCAGAAGAGCAAGTGCTTAGCTTTGCAACCTTCAAGATGATTTTAAACCTCAGAGGTCAATGCTGATAAGGTGAGTACTTGAGATCAATGCTGAGCAATAGGAGGTCAAGAACTGGTGGGAGAATCTCTGGAAATATGTGAGAGACAACTCACAACCTTGGGTAAAATGCATCTCTCCCTTGTTGAGTGTTTAAAAGGTACAATCAAATGGTGCACTAAGCTTAGCATCCCGGGGAGGTGGCATAGCAGGATGATTGGGATTAGAGACCTGGTAGCTAATTTGCCTGTATTGAGTACTCTACCATTTGCTAAGTGATTTTGAGCTGGGTGCTTAGCCCCTATGCACCTCTCATTCATCTTCTGCAAAACAGAGACTATATTCACATCCACTTCACAGGGTTATTCCCAAGATTAAGTTAGTTAGTGTATGTAAGTTGCTTAGAGTATGTGCTGCTTTCAGAAATGTCACCATCGTTATATGTACCATCCTAGGCATTAGGCAGGTGGTCAGAATAGTTCAGTTGGCTCATTTCTTTGTCTTCAATTACTGTGTGAGTCAGATTTCCATCACTATGACAAAAAGCTGAGATAAATAAATTTAATAAGAAAAAAAAAACCTTTGTCATGGTTTCAGAGGTTTCAGTGCATGCAGCGTCTGTTGACTCCATTGACTTTGGGAGGCGTTGGCGAAGCAGAGCATCATGACAGGGAGCATGTGGTAGAGCACAGCTGCTCACCTCCTGCTGGCCGGGAAGCCAAGAGTAGCAGGAAAGGGCCAGGCTCCCAAGAGCTTCCTTAAGGGCATTGTCCCTAATGACCAAACTTCTTTCCACTAGATCCTCCCAATAGCACCACAGGCTGGGGTTCAAGTTTTCATTGTGCAGCCCTTTGGGACACATTCAAGATCCAAACTATGGCAATTACATTTTCCTGTCCTAGCTTAAATGATAGGAGAGCAAAAGATGTATTTCAGGAAAAACTATTGATATCCACCCATAATAATTCCTTACTAACTCACCAGAGTAACATGGAATTGGAACCCCAAGACCTATCCCATTCCGCTTCCTGTAGGTGAATTTGCAAGTTGCTTTGTGAATTCCAGTTTCATTAAATGCAAACATGGAAATTCTCAATTTTCCTTGCATCTTCTACTGGGATTCTCCTTAAAGCCTTATGAAACAAATTCTTTGTGTTTATGTTCTATGTATTTGAGAGAATTTCTCATAACTCATTGTATTTAAGCCTCTTGCTCAACAGTTGAGAAAGATATTATTGTTTATAATTTACAGATGAAGAAATGGAGTCCAAGATGTTTATAGGACCACTGCGCTGATTAAGTGGTGAGTACTTAAGGTTCCCAAGTTCAGCAGTATCTCTATTAGACCCTATGGGCATCGTTTTAGATAAATGGTGCATGCAAAGGTGCTTCAGGAGATATAGCATGTGTTATAAATAGTATGCTGTGCTTTATTTGGCAATTGTCACTCTGGTATTATAAAAAGAAAGGTAACGTGGGATTGACAAGCTTCAGCCATGAGTCAAGTCACTCATCACTCATTAGTACTGACTTTGGTACCCAAACAGTGACCAAATCCTGATATCTAGAGCTGGTTTAGGATGGATATCGTACTATTGATTTATTTTATTGTTTACCCTCTTTTTTTTTTTTGCTGATCTTAACTTTAGAGTGACACATTATGGATCTATTAACAGTGATCTTTATCCACACGGACACTAATTTATTGATAGTGGTTTCCAAGATATAACACTGAATAAGAGCTGGGGGTTGGGGGTAGAAGGAAGAACTCTGCAAAGTAGACTAACCAGAGTTTCTTGCTTGAGTTACTGCCTTCCATCTGAGCCTCATTCTGCCTTCCTCTGCTCCTGCTCCCTGAGAAGCTCAACTATCTCTTGATGAACTTGGCATAATATCTGTGCACAGCTGGACTGCAATATGGCTTGAGAAGAAGTACACTCACAGCCTGTGGTGTTAGATGAGCTTCAATTTGTTCAAACGACTCGCTGTGTCAGTCTGACTCCAGGCATCAGTGTGAAAAATGGGAAATTTAGTTACCTATATAGATAGTAATAGCAACAGTCATACCTTGAAATTTTGTAATATTTTTCAAGTTGCTACACACATGCACATAAGGTTTCAGGCAATTCCTTCAACTGTGGGGTGAAATAAGCAGGATGACTATTAGGATAGAGTAAATAAACCTGAGACTCAGGGAATTTTGGACTCCTCTTATCCTACAGCTGATCAGGGACAGACATGTGCCTTTCTTGACTCTGTCCTTTTGTGTGGACATTCTTCTACCTGCCCGGAACTGCTGCCATATTCTTTTCCCTAGAAATAGCCTTCCCTTTTTATTTTGGCTACTCCTGTGCTCTCAACTACAAACACTGGTTTCCTGTGGCAATGTGCTCACCAGGCCCTATTGCCCTGGCCAGCCTTGATTGATACAGGGTTGGACGTCTGAACCAATGTCAGCCATTGAACGTTTTGAATAGGAAATAGAATGTTTTGAATAGGAAATAGGAGATAGAATCAAGAATTTTCCAGTAATGAAAACTTAGGCAGGCAAGGCTTGTCCTGTGTTGAACAAGCTGGCTTGCAGGAGAACAGTGGAGCTGACATCAGAGAATCAGAGCTGGGGACACAGGGAGAATTGGTGGCACTGGAATCAATGGTTCCTACAGTTCCTAAGATGGCAGGTGTTGTCCCTTCTCCCCTAAGTTTCTTCCAGCTGGGGTTTCCTATCATTTATGTCTCAAAAGTGTGTACCAACACAGTCTCATTTTTCTAAATTAATACAATGACACAATGTAACCCTAAAAATCATCTGGGTGTATGTAAAAAAAAAAGTCCTGTTTTCCATTCAAACGGTTGTATGCGGTTCGGAAAGTTGAACAAGACCTGCTAATTAACTAGGCAGGTTATAGCTACCTAAGGTCTCATGGTAGAAATTGGCTCATACATAGATAAGTGATCCCTCCACCCTCCACACCCAAATTAGTGGTATTCAAAACCACGAAGATCATGGGTTACAACTTCACATAAGCAATATAATTATATTCCTGAACAGATTTGAATGAGATCTTATTTTTTGGCTTTTCTAATCATGATTACAAATCCTTACTCTGTAGAAATATTTTTGATTTGGGCCCAGAATATGGAGACAAAGAGACATGTGATGTAGTTCACTAAAGGTTAAAAATTTGGGCTCTGACATTTACCCTCTGGGTAACTTTAGGGCCATTTCTTCTCCTAATTCATCTGTAAAATTCGAGATAATAATAGACTCACTTCCTAAGGTTCAAGAGAAAGTAAAAGAATCAATATTTGTAAAGTGCTTAAAATAGTATTTATGATATAATCTTTCTACATAAAATAGGCTATTGTTATTATTATTATCCAGCTTTTTATTTTGCAATTATTATAAGCAAATCCTCTCAAGTTGTACTTTTAAGTGTCAAGAGAAACAGATGGGGTCTCTAAAGAGAAGAACCTTTCCGTACACTTCTCAGGAGTTAAAAGTTGCTGAAAAACAGTTGATAAAATTTAAATTTAAAATGATTCTTTGGAAAGAAGATTCATGATGCTACTAAACAGAAGAATGTTAGAGAAAGAGAGATGTAGACAAGGAGTTCCTGAAACGTCCATGCTTAAGAAAAGGATATTTCTAAGAGTTAGGACTTAAGCATGTGATTATGAGGTTGGAAAATTCTTTTTAGTTTGAGCTACCTTTGAGAGCAAAGGTTAACAACTTGAAGGTAGGGACTCACATTTGTTTGTATCCCCAGCACTTAGCGAAGTGCCTGATTCCATGTCATGTTAAATATGAAAACGTCTTTCGTTTTTGAATTTCATATTTTGCTATCACAGGATACTGGTAGCAGAGTTCACTAGTGGAACTGAGATGATAGGAATGACAGCCTGACTCTGATGTAGTTAACTAAAGATTTTTCACAGGGCTGGGGATGTGGCTCAAGCAGTAGCGCGCTCGCCTGGCATGCGTGCGGCCCGGGTTTGATCCTCAGCACCACATACAAACAAAGATGTGTCCGCCGAGAACTAAAAAATAAATATTAAAAAAAAAAATTTAAAGATTTTTCATGCCTGGGAAGGGAAAAGGAGGAAATCTTCACATCATTTTTTTTTTCCTGAGAGTCCAGAAACATTATAGGTACACAAAAGGAGTATCTTATAGTATAACTTCAGCTACTAAGAAAATAATCAGAGCCAATTATTTTTATAAGAGAAAAGTGATTACCATTGAGGTTAAAAGTGAGAGAAAATATTCTTGTGCACTAAGAATTATATGTCTTCTGAGTTTGCTCCTTGTATAATTCCTTTATATCCAACTCTAATAGTAAGTGACTGCCATTTCTATAAAATTGCATGTTTTATTCAGAAAAAAAACACTAATATTTGCTCTATGGGCTGATACTCAACAAGCCACATCCAAGAAAATGTTTCTATCTACTGTACACTCACTGTTTTCGAGGTAGGGCTTCCTAATAATATCCATGTGTATGTCACAAATGGCATCACAAAGGAAATGAGTTTGTAAGTGTTTTCTCTTGAATCCAGCACTATTAGGCAATGATAGGCATTACATTTCAGAATTTTTAGCTCATAATATACTTATATACAGTAATTAATATATATATATATATATATATTTTAGATTTTAGATTTTTGACTGAAAAATTCATAATGGTTTCCTCTGCAAATGGAGCCAATTACCCAATGTTGAAAACAGGCATTTGGATTCATATATACAATTTAGGGTCTGCAAAAATTTTAGCGTGCACTGTGTGGAATGTATTAGTCGAACTTCTGAGAGATTTGAGATTGGTGGAGTAGAGATAATGGGAGAGGGTGAAAAAGGGGTGCATGTAACTGACACTCACCCATTTTGGAAAAACCAATGTAGAATCTGGTTTTTGGCTATTGTGTGTGTCTTCCTTACATAGAAACTTAAAACTACAAAGAAAAACGTAGGCCGTGTAATTCTTGCATTTGTGGATATTTACTTTAACAAAGCTTTTTATGCATGTTATTGCCTTTCATTTTAACAAAATCCTTCGAGGAAAGTAGGTCTTACCACCCCAAACACTTGTACTAATGAGGAAATTGTGGCTTGGAGAAATAAGTGGTTGGGGAGGCAGAATATGCTCAGAGGTTTAATTGGATAACCCTTTTCCTCATCGATGTTTATACAAAGGACCTAGCAGGTTTCCAAACCAAATGGGTATTTTAAGTTCTTTGTATTTTTTCCCACTTGTGGCCTCTCAAAACTTACCTGCTGTAGAAGTCTGGGCTCTCTGGGGGGTGCTAGGCAATCCCCTGCTTTTTAGTCACCAGGTATCACTCATGCAATGCCTGTACTTTTGGCTTTTAAATTTTCTAAAGTTAATGCCTAAGACCTTCTTTAGAATATTTTCCCAGTGGTTTATTACTTTTTTTTTCTGATTATACATTGAACAAGTTTGATCTGGAATTTTTTATGAATTAAAAACGGTAACACATTATAATTTATTAAAGTCTAGAAAAAGCAGATTTCTCTTATGATTTCCCAGAAACTATTTTTTTTTTCCTTTGGACTTTCCTTATGGACAATATACACCATTCACTCTTCTTATGAACAAGGATTTAGATGAGATTGGCTTCAGTGTTGAGATGGGGATTAGATTAAACCTATAAACCACACCTATCCTCTCAGCTGAGATTAAAAGGATCCCATGACCCAGTGTTAGGTGATGAGAGGCTGAGACACAGGTGAGGAAATTTTCAGGAGAGGCACCCTTTTCTCATGAACAATATGGTGCAGGGGGACCATGTGAAATCTGGAGCTGCTCAGATTTATTTTGTTACCACAGGGAGAGAGTTTGGAACCATTGAAGCTACTGGGTGATGCTGGTAGATGAACCCAAGACTTCAAGGACTTGGTCCATGATGACCTCCTCTGAGCAACCTAGACTTCTGAATTTTTCTTATGTGAGCTAATATATTATTTGGATTGTTCAAGCTAGTTTGAATGGGCTTCCTGGCTCATTTACGTGTGTATTTGGCCCTGATACAAGTACATGAATAAGCCCTGGTATAAGTACAGGGATAAGCTCCCTGGATAAGTCCTTTCTTCCCTTTCTATCTTTCACCACTCCTGCCCTCGGAGTTTGAGAACTGCAGCCTGAAGACCTATATCCATGCCTATCTCCAGCAGTATCCTCCTGTGCATACTTGAATAAGTAAATATTCCATATTGCATACTTGTGAGCAATTGATGATACAAAATAATATTTAGCCTACAAGGCTGTTGGGAGAGTCAAATGAGATCATGATTATAAAAATACCACACAAATATTAATTATCCTTCTAAAGAGTGCTAATTTAATGTAGAAACTGCCGTCAGGCCCATTTCGCCCAAGTTCTTTCCAGAGATAAATTTATAATGATCTGCTAACAGATCTATAGCCAGATAGAAGCAAGAAGGGTTCTGTGAAAATAGGTCTTAGGTAGAATAATAAAACTCAAGTCTCATAATTATTTTATGTAGGGCCTGACTTAATGCCTCGTGGAATATTCCACTGTATGAAATCACTGCAGACTGTAAGCAGCAGATATTAGGAGGCAGAATTTACTCATTGTAATTGATCATATTAAAATAATTTGGTTCAAAATAGGCATCATTATATCTCATCTAGAATTTCCTCCTAATGTGAGGCAGTGTTTCTGCATGGTAAATTTGCTCAATTGTGCAGCAGCTGTTCCTGAGCTGGAGACCCTTGTAATTCCCCCGGGCTGGAATTCGAAGGGCTCTGGAAGCTGGGCAGCCTCCCTTTGACCTCACTGGGAAGTGGGCATGCGCAGCAGCTTCTCCCCGTGCCCTAGGCTCTCTCTTCTGGACTAACTATTGTCTGCCGCAGGACTGATGTTTTCAGGAAATGCTATTCAGTTGCATAAACAAGTTCAAAACCGGCTCCATTTTTCTCATCTGACGGAATCAGGCTGCTTAACATGGAAAATACATTCACTGGTGCTTACCCCTTTGTCGTCGAATTTATTCTGATGGCCCCATCTAGTGGAAGAAAGAAAAAATGCTAGATTTCCCCCTGCTTTGGACATACATAATACTCCCCTGAAGAATAAATTCCACTCAGTTCTCTCCCTCTGTCTTTCTATATAATTTCTTCTCTTTCTCATAATGTATTTTAAATAAGCTATTTTGAAGAAAGGCTGGTATTCCTCATATTTTCAGTCTCTACTTCTTTCTTTACTGATAAGAAACAATTACATATTATTTGCATGCAGAAGTATTAGACAGAGGTCTCTTGATACTGGGAGGATTCAGCCCTCCTTGCTACCAGGTAGGCCAAGGTCAGATTGCATTTCTGCAATGCTCCCAGCCGGCTGAGTTCTTGTCAGAATTCTAGAACCATAGTTCTTGTTACACTTACAGAGGAGATATTCTCTACCACTTCCACCCTACTTTGTTCTTGTACAAAGAAGAGTGTTCTTGTACATGTTCATAATCATGCATTCATCCCTTGAACGTGTATTTATTCACTATGTTCCCTGAGACATCACCATGCTAGGTCCTAGGGAAATATTAATGGGCAAAACAGCCACATTCTCCACCCTTATGGAATTTGAACCTCAGTTGGAGTGTACACAGGGTAAATAATCAGACAATATATAATTGCCATCTGTGATAAATCTAGAAAAGGAAATTAAAGGGTACTATGAGACCATAAAAGAAAGACCTGAGCTATGATAACAGTTCTCTCATGGTAAAGGGGCATGTGAACTGACATCTGAAGGAGCATTTGCCAACAGGACTATAAGTAGGCACAGCAAGAATAGAATCTGTGAGCTAAGAGAAGCATCGTGGTTTACGTAGAAAGAACTCAACAGCTGGGGTACAGACAAAAGAGAAGAGGTGACTACTGATGCTGATATACAAGCGGGCAGGGCCCTGATTATGTGGGGTCCTTGAGGACATGCTAGGAGCTTGACCATCTGACCATGTGGCTTGCAACCATGAAGTACATCAGATGACAATGATTTAGTCTAACCTTCCTCTGCTCTGACTTAGAACACTTGGGGCTTTCTGGATGTCCTCATCTCTTTCTGGGCCATCAGCAAATGCAGTGGGTTCCACTGTGCATCCTGGGCTTGTTCAGTCCAGCTCTTGATTCACAGCTGCATCATTAGAAGTTGCTGCCTACTTTCTCAAATTACAGTTGTATGTGTACACGCATGTGCATGCATGTGTATGTGTGTGTGTGCAGCAGTGAGCCTCCAAGGTTTACCTAGCACCTGCGAGTGTTAGGTTTGTATGTATAAATGACTATGGATTCTGTCTCTAGGTGACAAAGATGAGCTTGCCTCCTCCAGCGGTCAGCCTGAAAGTTGCACAATACTGACATCTGCTGCTTGTGTGTGGTTGGAGATTGTACCAGGTCAGAGAGGGCCTCCTGAGTTTAGCCCAGGCTGCGAAATGCAGCAAAACTAAATGTTTGAAAATATTGAACGCGTATACACACACACACACACACCTCCTTTATAATCTTTGATCTTAAATGTGTGATTTTTAAATAATATGCTGAATACAAGGTTAATTTCAGTATGATGTTTACTTGCTGTCAATATTTGCAGTGGGTCAAAGATGTTCACATGATGGAATGAGAGGTTCTGCTTAGCTTTGCAGAAAAACAACTGACAACAAAGTACATTGACGTTTTCATCTCATATATTAATACAAGGCATAGAATTAAGTGAATAAGAGGGTCTCATTCAAGTTAAAGGCAACTTACTAATGGTGATTTTTATGGATGACACATAATATTTGCATAGTAATTCATTATTTCTAAAGCTTTTTTAAGAGAGAAATTTCCACAATCCTTCAGTCATTCAACCACTGTTCATTCACATAATGAGCATCCACTTTATGTGACTGATTGGTCTAGGCTGTAAGGAGTCTTCTGGTCCTAAGGTAATTAACAGAGAAGATAGTACAGCTCTTAATTAAGTGTGCTTTGGAATCAGTCTTAGCTACTATAAGTGGCTGTATCCCTGTGTGTTGTGGCCAGGGATAGAAAATATATCTGTATGATAGAAATGTCATGAAGATTTTTTTTAAAGTAAGCATTCACCACAATGCCTAGTATATCCCAAGCTACCAATGGATAATGGCTTTGGGCAAGGCAAAAATTATTTTATTCCCAAATTTCCCAGTTAGAAAATATTTAGACAGGTTTTTTTTTCTTGCTGCTGTGGCCAAAAGACTTGAGAAGAAAAATTTTAAAGGAGGAAAAGTTTATTTGGAGCTCACAGTTTCAGAGGAGCTGAGTCAGAACATCAGGGCAGATGTGCATGGTGAAGGAGAGCCGCTCAGGGCATAGTAACCAGGAAGCCAAGAAAGAGCTCCTCTCATCAGGGACAAAATATGAACCCCAATGCATACCCCCCAGTGACCTCTTTCCCCTAGTCACCACCTGTCTACAGTTACCACCCAGTTAATCCATATCAGTGGATTAATGCAGAGATTAGATTAATAATAATCCATAATTCCATAATCCAATCATTTCACCTCTAAACTTTCTTGCATGGTCTCACACACGAGCTTTTGGGGAGCACCTCATCTCTAAACCATAACAGAAAACAAATGATCTTAAGCTTGAACATAGGTAGTGATGGGAAGGTTATAAAAAAAGAAAAAGATATGTAGTTTGTGGTTTGTCAGTCTGGGAAGATATGAAGGTTAATGGAAAAGAGAAGGTAGGAAGGCTAAAAAGGAGGGCTGGTCCTGTTGTCAGCAAACTCTGACATCTGAGAAGTCTTGGCTTCGTGCTGTAGGGAGGTTGAAGGAAGTGCTGTCCTCAGAGTAAGGTTTTAGGGTAGAGGTTGCTGGGATTCTGCGATGGGAAGAGCCAGAGGTGGAAAACAGAACCATCCATTACGAGGCACTTACAAGGGTCCTGGACTGAATGAAGTGGGCCTTGAAGCCGACTGGAGGGCATGGTGGGAATGCCCCCGAGGATGGTGAAGAGTGAATCTGGATGACAGGTGGGCTGTTTGCTGTTTATTGATCTTTGTGTGAGATGGTTGCACTGTCACCTACGGGGATTTCATTCCTAGGAAACACAGAGAAAAGCTGTTTATATTGTGTAGAGATCAGGTTCCACTCCAGAGAACTCAGTGTGTCCCAGCAATGCATTTATGTAGGGAACCCTTTATTCGAGGGGGACTTCTGGTGACTGTCAGAACAGCCCCACATTCTTGCTTCTGAGAAGGAGCTGGGGATACTTTGCAAATATGAACTGATTGGTCTCAGACCTGGAGGCTCTGGGCTTAGCTTTCATAAGGAAGGATCTAAAAGGTGTTTCTAGAAAAGTAAAGAGAATCAGGTTTTAAATGTAGAAAACATTAAGAGGAATCAAATTAAAAGATAGAAGCTACTAACATAGTTAATAAATAAACACAAAACTTTATTGTCTGTGGAAAACACTCATTTCTTTTCTTATGACCAAAACATTTTTTAATACTTATCATAGGGTCATTAAAAAAAAAAAAGACTTAACAAATTGTAAAGTATGGAGACCTTGGAAAAACTCAAACCCAACTTTACAAATCATTTATTAAACTATGTATTATCATTATGGATGTTTTAGTTATTAAGCAAGAAAGATTTTTAAGAATTGAAATGAATTAAATATTTGACTTAAGAAACTAAAGATAACACTAAAACATTCCAAATGAAAGTAAGAGAAAGGGATGAAAAATGCTGATCTTGTTGAGCTGGACAACCAAAGTCCAATAATAAACCAAAAATTTCCTCAGAGCATCAAAATTGTGCCCTCTTCCCTGACAGTCTAGGAGAAATACACAAGAAGAAATAGACACCTTTAGAATAAAACAGAAGGTATAACTATAAAAGTTAAGAAATTAGATTAGAAGAAGAAGGAATTTACTTGTGGAAACTTGTCAATGAATTTCAAAATCCAGATTGAGTGGAAAATTCCAAAGAACATGAATTCTTAATAGGCTCAGTCAAGATAAATATCCATACTGTTTCAATAACCAGCAAAGAAATGTACACAGTATTATGAACAATGTTATGTATAAAAATTTGATAACCTGGATAAAAAAGAACAACTCCTCGAATCACACAACCTGTGAAACTCACAGAAAGAAATAGATGATCTGAATAAACCTGTATCAGCTAAACAAATTGAACCAATAACTGATGACCTTCCAAAACAGAAAGCACCAGGTTCAGATGGATTACTGGTGAGTTTGAACAAATACATAAGACACATTGGTATCAATACTTTACAGTCTCTTACAGAAAATAGAAACAGATGTAATACTTCCCAATGCATTCTGAGCATCCAGCATTACCCTAATACCAAAATCAAGCATTACCAGAAAAGAAAACTAAAGACCAATATTTCCCATCAAAATAGATACAAAAATCTTAAAAAAAAAAAAAAAGAAATCAAATTTAACTGTGTATAACAATATCTACACACGTGAGATTCCTCCTCCCTGTGTGCTAAGTTTTATTAACATTTAAAAAATCAATTAATATAGTCATCACATCAATAGTCTAATGATGAAAAATTATATGATCATATTAATAGATGGGGAAAAACATTTTATAAAATATAACATCTATAAAAACTCTCAATGAATTAAGGACAGAAGGAAACTTCCTTAACTTGACAAAGAAATCTAACAAAAACCTACAGTTAATATCAGACTTAATGGAGAGAAGTCAAATGATGTTGTTCTAAGAGCAGGAGAAAGGCAAAGATGCTGGCTGTCACTACTCTTATTCAGCTTTACTCTGGAAACCCTAGCTAATGCAATATGACAAGAAAAGGAAATACAATCTTGGCAGGTTAGATTAAAAAAAATAGTCTTCGTTCACAGATGCAATGATTGTCTATGAAGAAAATTCCAAAGAATCAACAACAAAAAATTACTGGTTCTATTAAGCAATTAGAGCAAGACTGCAGGACAGAATGCTAAGATATGAAAGTCAATTTCTTTTCTACATATCAACAAAGAATTCTTGAGATTTGAAATTAAAAACATAGTACCATTTATAGTAACACCCAAAAAGGTGAAACAAGTATAAGTCTAACAAAATATATATGAGATTTATATAAGGGAAAACTGCAATACTCTGATGAAGGAAACCAATGAAAATTTAAATAAATGAAGAGTAATTCCATACATGAGTAGGAAGCCTCAGTACTATCAGGATTTTAGTGTTCCCCCAAATACACCTCTCTCTCTCTCTCTCTCTCTCTCTTTCTATATATATATATATATATATAT
>NW_026000221.1:25598611-25618844 GCF_001458135.2 Marmota marmota marmota
ACCTCTCTCTCTCTCTCTCTCTCTCTCTTTCTATATATATATATATATATATATATATATATATATATACACACACACACACACACACACACACACACACATATATAATTAGTACAGACTCAATTTGAATAACATTATGCGATTTTATAGATATTAACAAACAGAATCGAAAATTTATATGAAAAGGCAAAAGACCCACTATAGCCAGCATGGTTTTGAAGGAGAGAGGCAAAATCTGAAGACAGACCCTACCTATCTTTAAGACTTACCATAAAGCTATAGTAATCAAGAAGGTGTGGTATTGGTAATTTTTTTCTTTCACTGATTCTTTTTACTTATATAAAACTTTAGTATACATTGTGACATAATCACAAAAGTATGAATTATAATTTGCTCTAATTCAGTCCCCAGCACTTCCCCAGTTCCCCTTCCTCTCCCAGCTTCCTTCCCTCTACTCTACTAATCTTTCTTCAATTTATATATTTATATTTTTTTAAATAAGTGTCTGTGGATAAATTGATGCTAGAATTCATTGTACTATATTCACGTGTGTATATATGAAAGTTTGATTGATTCATTCCACTGTTCTTCCCTTTCCCCATCCCTCCTTTCCCTAAGTCCCCTTCATCTACTCTACTGATCTTTTCTGTATCTGGATGCAATTTTCCCCCTTACAGGACACCAAATGTACAAAATTACAACAGATCTACACCAAGGCACATTATAGTGAAAATGCCTAGTATACAGAATAAGGATAAAATTTTAAAAGCTGCAAGAGAGAGAAATCAGATCACATATCAGGGGAGAACAATTCTTATCTCAGCAGATTTTTCAACCCAGACCTCCAAAGTCAGAAGATCTTGGAACAATATATACCAAGCTCTGAAAGAAAATGGATGCCAACCAAGAATCTTATATCCAGCAAAACTAAGCTTTAGATTTGATGATGAAATAAAAACCTTCCAAGATAAACAAAATTTAAAAATTTTACAATTAGAAAGCCTGTACTACAGAACATCCTCAGCAAAATGTTCCATGAAGAGGAAATGAAAAACAATGATGAAAATCATGAAAGGGAGGGATTACACTAAAGGAAAAGCTAATCAGAGGAGAAACTAAGTCACGTTAAATACCAAAGATAAACAAAAATGGCTGGGAATACAAATCATGTCTCAATAATAACCCTGAATATTAATGGCCTAAACTCACTAATCAAAAGACATAGACTAGCAGATTGGATCCAAAAAAAAAAAAAAAAAAAAAAAAGACCCAAGAATATGCTGCCTCCAAGAGACTCATCTCATAGAAAAAGACATCCACAGAAAACAGACTGAAGGTGATGGGTTGGGAAAATCATACCACTCACATGGACTGTGGAAGCAAGCAGGGGTTTCCATCCTCATATCAAATAAAGCAGACATCAAACTAAAGTCAATCAAAAAGGATAAAGAAGGACACTACATACTGCTCAAGTTAACCATTAACCAACAAGACTTAATAATTATAAATATATATTCTCCAAACAATGGAGCATCTACATTCATCAAACAAACTCTTCTGAAGTTTAAGAGTCAGATGAAACACAACATAATAATTTTGGGTGTCTTTAACACACCTCTTTCATCACTAGATAGATCTTCCAAACAAAAGCTGAACAAAGAAACTATAGAACTCAATAATACAATCAATAACTTAGACTTAACTGACATATATAGAATATTTCATCCTTCAATGAGAGAACACACTTTCTTCTCAGCAACACTTGGATTCTTCTCTAAAATAGACCATATGCTATGCCACAAAGCAACTCTTAGCAAATATAAAAAAGTAGAGATACTACCCTACATTCTATCAGATCATAATGGAATGGAATTATAAATCAACGATAAAATAAAAAATAAAATCCACTCCAACACCTGGAGACTAAATAATATGCTACTGAATGAACAATGGGTTACAGAAAGCATCAAGGAGGAGATTAAAAAATTTTTAGAAGTGAATGAGAACACAGATACAATGTTGAAATTGAAATCTCTGGGACACTAAGAAAGCTGTTCTAAAAGGAAAGTTCATCAGTTCATCATATATATATATATATATCATCCTTCAACGAGAGAATATAGTTTCTTCTCAGCAGCCCATGGATCCTTCTCTAAAACAGACCATATACGATGCCATATATATATTACACAAACATACATACACATATTCACACACACACACACACACACACACACATATATATACGTATATTAATGCTCTATCTGATGAGCAAGTGGCAAAGATCTACAATTTTGTAGGCTTTCTCTTCATGTTCTTGTTTCATTTGCAGAAGCTCTTTAGTTTGATGGCATTTGGCTTATTGATTTTTTATTTTATTTCTTACCCTTTTGGAGTCTTATTAAGGCAGTCAGTTCCTGTGCTGCCCTGCTGGAGTGTTGGGCCTACCATTTTTTCTAGCAGCTGCAGAGCTTCTAGTCTAATGCCTAGGCCTTTTTTGATCCACTTTTATTTGGCTTTTGTGCAGGGTGAGAAATAGGGGTCATATTTCATTCTTCTACATGTTGATTTCCAGTTTTCTGCAATATACCATTTCCTAAAAAGGTTTACTTTTCTCCAAATTATGCTTCTAGCACTTTTGTCTAGTGTCAGATAACTGTATTTATGTGGGTTTGTCTCTGTGTCTTCTGCTCTGTTCCTTTGGTCTTTATGTCTGTTTTGGTCCCAGTGCCATGCTGTTTTTGTTACTATAACTCTGCAGTGTACTTTGAGGTCCAGTGTTGTGATGACTCCAGCCTTGTTTTCCTAGCTAAGGATTGTTTTGGCTATTCTGAGTCCTTTATGTTTTCCAGATGAATTCCAGCACTACTTCTAAGTTCGGTGAAGAATGTCATTAATGTTTTGATAGGGATTGCTTTGAATCTGTATAGCACTTTTGGTGGTATGAACATTCTGACAATATTAATTCTGCTTATCTGAAAACAAGGGAGGTCTGTCCATCCTCAAAGGTCTTCTTCAATTTCTTTCTTTGGTTTTCATTGTAAATGTCATTGACCTCTTTTGTTAGAATGATTCCCAAGCATTTTACTTTATCGAGGTTATGTGAATGAGATAGTTTTCCTAATTTCTTTGTCACAGATTCATTATTGGAGTATAGAAAAGCAATTGACCTAAGAATGTTGATCTTTCCTGTTTCTTTGACAAGTTCATTTATCAGCTCTACAAGTCTTCTGATGGAGGTTTCTTGGGTCTTCTAAATATAGGATCATATCGTTAGTGAACAGAGGTAATTTGAGCTATTATTTTTCCCTATTTGTATCCCTTTAATTTTCTTTTCTTGCCTGAATTTTCTAGCTAGAATTTCAAGGACTGTGTTGAATTGGGCATCCTTATCTTGTTCCTGTTTTAAGAGGAAATGCTTTCTGTTTTTCTTCATTCAGTATAATTGTGGCCTTGGGTTTGTCATATATAGCCTTTACAATGGTGAGGTAAGTTCCTTCTATCTCTAGTTTTTCTAGTGTTTAGACATGAAATGATGTTGTTCTTTGTCAATTTTTTTGGCATCTACTAAGATTATTATATGGTTCTTATGTGGTGAATTACATATCTTTATTTCTGAATGTTGAACTAACCTTACATCCCTGAGATAAAACCCGCTAGATCATGGTGCCCCATATTTTCAATGTGATTTTGTACATGATTTTCCAATATTTTATTGAGAACTTTTGCATTTATATTCCTCAAGTATATTGGCTTGAAGTTTTTATAACTTGATGTGTCCTTGTCTGGTTTTGTTATTGGGGTGATACTAATTTTGTAGAATGAGTTTGACAGTGTTCTATTTTATGGAATAATTTGAGGATCAGTGTTAGTTCTTCTTTAAAAGTGTTTTAGAATTCTGCTGAGAATCTGCCTGGTCCTAGGCTTTCCTTTGTTGGAAGATTTTTTTATAGTTGCTTCAATTTCATTAGTTGATATTGATCTGTTTAAGTTTTCAATAAACTCATACTTCAATTTGAATAGGTCATATGTCTCTATGAATTTGTCAATATCTTCAATATTTTCTAGCTTATTATAATATAAATTTTCAATATAGTTTCTGATGATCCCCTGGGCTTCAGTACTGTCTGTGGTAATTTTTCCTTTTTCATTTCTGATTTTGTTTTTTTTTTTTTATTTTATTTATTTATTTTTTTTTTTATTTTTTTTTTTTATTGGTTGTTCAAAACATTATAAAGCTCTTGACATATCATATTTCTGATTTTGTTAATTTGAGCGTTTCCTCTTTCTTTTGGTTAGTTTGGCCAAGAATTTATTAATTTTTGTTTATCCTTTCAAAAAATCAGTTCTTCATTTCATAGATCTTTTGTACTGCTTTTTTTTTCAGTTCTCAATTTCATTGCTTTTGACTCTGATTTTAATTATTTCCCAGCTTCTACTGACTTGGGTGTTGGTTTTTTCTTCTATTTATGGGGCCTTGTGATGTAGTGTTAGATTATTAATTTCATATCATTGTATGAAAAGGTAAAATGCCCACAATAACAAGCACAGTATTGAAAGAGAAGAACAAAATCTGAATTGACACTATCCATCTTCAAGACTTGGTATAAAGTTATGGTAATTAAGACAGTGTGGTATTGTGTGTGTGTGTGTGTGTGTGTGTGTGTGTGTGAGAGAGAGAGAGAGAGAGAGAGAGAGAGAGAGAGAGAGAGAGAGAGAGATCAATGGAACAGAATAGATAACGCAGAAACAACTCACAAGAATACATATAGTCAATTAATTTTTGACCAAGGAACAAAGGCAAGTCAATGGATAAAGAAAAGTCTTTTCACTAGATGGGGCCGAAACAATGAGAAAAAACAAACAAAAACCCAGCTACAAACAGGCCTTATGCTTGCCACAAAAATCAGTCAAAAATAGATTATGTACCTAAATGTAAACACAAAATTATGAAGCTTCTAGAAGATAACAGAAGAGAAAATCCAGATAACCTTGGGTTGGCATTGATGTTTTAGATCAACATGATGATCCATAATAGAAAAAAATTAATGAGTTGGACTTAAAATTAAAAAGTCCCTGCAGAAGACACTGTCAAGATAATGAAAAGATAAATCATAGTAATGGAGAAATTATTTGCAAAGCATATGTCTGATATAGGACTGGTATCCAAAATATGACGATCTATCTCTGAAAACTCACAATAACAAAACAACCCAATTAAAATGGGTGAAAGAGCTGAACAGTTACCTCACTAAAGAAGATGTGCAGATGGAAAATAAACATACAAAGAGAGTCTTAACATCACATTTAAGTGTGGAATTGCAAACTAAACCAGCAATGAGTTATATTACTATGCACCTGTTACAATGGCTAAAATCCAGAATACTGATAGTACCAAATGCTGGCAAGGATATAGAGCAACTGGACTCTCTTAATTCCTGGTGGGAATGCAAAGTGATGCAACCACTTAGGAAGACAGGCAGTTTCTTAATAAATAAACATAGTCCTGCCATATAATCAGCAACTGCCAGTAGTATTTATCCAAACAAATTGAAAATTTATGTTCACATAAAAACCTGTTTACACATGTTTACATAGCTTTATTCATAATTGACCAAACATGGCAGCAACCAAGATATCCTTAAAGGAAATGAATAAACAAATGTTAGCAAGCCCATACAATGCTATTTTATCATGCAAAAGAAAAAAAGAAAAGAATGAAGAAATAAATGAGTTAGCAAGTATGACAAGACATGTAGAATAAGTGAAGGAAGTCAGCCTGTAAAGGTTAAATACTACATGATTCCAACTCTGGAACATTCTGGAAATGGCATAACTACAGTAAAAAGATCAATGTTTTTGCCAGGGGCTTGGGTTGTGGAGGGCAAGAGAGGGAAGAAGGGATTGAATAGGTGGAATTTGGGATTTTTAGGGCAGTGAAACTGTTCTACATGATTTTATATTGGTACATACATGCTGTTTTATGTTTGTCAGAATCCATAAAGTATATAGTACCCAAAGTGAGCCCTAATACAAACTATCGCATTAGTTAAAAAGGAATGCATCAGTATTGGCTCCTCAATTCTAACAAAAAAGTCACAGTCACACAAGATGTTTGCAATAAGGAAAACCATGTATGGACGTGGAATGGGAGAGAGGGGCCTATGGGAATCCCATGTACTTTCTCCTCAATTTCTCTTTACATGTAAAACTGCTCTAAAAAAGAGGTCTATTCATTTTTAAGTGTTTTTATTAGTGAATTCTAGTTATACATCATAGTGGGGTTCATTTTGATATGACCATACAAGTATGGGATATAGTTTAATTAATTTTGGTCTGTTCATTTTTAAAAGTTATATAAAAATAACTAAAATTTTTAAAAAGATACCAAGATGGTTTTATTGAACACTCTTTTAAAACTGTTTAACATCCAAATACATTATCCAAATGATGTTAGAATATGAAGAAAAGGTCAATCTTACTTCTTTGAAAAATGACCAAAACAAAATAAAAATAATGCTCCATCTTACTTATAAATGAAGATTCAAACATTTGCTACAACATCAGCAAAGAGAATACAACCATGTATTAAAAGAAAAAAATCTTTACAGGCTATAGCTTTCATTTTGAAAGCTTCAGAAAGTACCAATAGTTTGGGATCCTATTAAGAATTCCTTGTCAAATCTATTCAGGAAGTAAGTGCTTGGAAATTTACCATACCCAACATTGTATTAAAAATTCTTGAAATCCTACAGTAAAGAAACTTGTTATGGGTTTTAAACCAGTTCCTCATAGTTGGCGAGAGAACACTGTAACTTTTGTGAGTCACCCATTAACATCCCATTAAAGGATACACGACTCAAAGCAGCCAGGCTTCCATTCTTCAAGTTGCTTAAACAGTAAATAGAAAGAGGGTCCCAAGATGCCCTGTCCCCATCCTGGCATCCAGGGAGTATGTTACTCACAGTGTGAAGGGGAATCGAGGTTACAGATGGAGTTAAGGTTGCTGATGTGTTGGCATTCACATAAGAATCATCCTGAATCACCTAACGGAGTTCAAAGTAATCATGGGTCTTCAAAATGGAAGAGGAGGCAGGAAAAAAAATTAGAGAAAGAGAGATGAAAATGGGAACAGGTCAGGATGATGTGATCTGACAATGACCATCCACCCTTGTTTGTTCGCAGATTCAAGAAGGGGTTGTAGGCAGACTCTAGAAGAGGGAGGAGACAAGAAATGAGACCTTCGGGGGGGGCCTCCAAAAATGAGTGCATCCTTTTTGGTACCTCAATTTTAGCCAAGTGGGCCCTGTGTTGGCTGGCAGCACAGGAAGGTGGCACATTTGTGTTGTTCTGAGTTTGTAGAAACTTTTAGGACAGTTATAGAAAATAAATACAGAGACTGTTTCGACACCTCCTTTAAAAACCTTATGATTTATTTTTGTGCTTTTACAATTAATCCTGTGAAACACAAAGGGAAAGCAAATTAGAATTAGTCTCAAGTCAAAATTTTAGAACCCGTTTAGAGTGTGCTTGTAAAGACCTTCATCACGGCTGTGGTATAGAGGAAGGAAGTAGTATTTGCAGATTTAATGTGTATATGATGTGTAAAAATGTTTTTTTTCTGTTTTCTCTTTCGTATTTCTGTTATGAAGTTATCATAGAGACTCAGAGTCATTTGTGGAAAGAATGTGAAAGCAGGACTTGAGACTATGCTGGTAGGGTTTGGAGCCAGGCTGTGGCCCTTGAGCACTGTGTAGTCCTGAGGAATTGCCCTCCTGCTTGCCCTATCTGCCAACCCATCCTTCTTCCCTTTCCTTTCCATGTAAATTTTGCTCAGGTAAAATACACTCACATGTGTGAAAACCCAACAAACTCATCATAGAATTCCAAACAGGGAAATGTCATTCTCTTAATTTCGTTCTCACTATGCTCAGTCCCCTTGCCACTCCCTACTCCAACATCACAAGGTACCCACCATTCTTGGTGCCTTGTGTGTATTCCAGACTTATCTTATGAAATTCAAGGCAAAAGGGAGACTCATAATTTATACAAAAGATCATACATATCATGCTACATTGTTTTCTTTTATACCTTCTCTCTCTCTCTCTCTCTCTCTCTCTCTCTCTCTCTCTCTCACACACACACACACACACACACACACACACACATATATTGGGATTGAAACCAGGGTGCTTAACCACTGAGCCACACCCCCAACTCTTTTTATATTTTATTTATAAAAAGGATCTTGCTAAGTTGCTGAGGCTTTTTGCTTTTTAATTGAACCATTATTTTTTAAAAATTTGTTTTTTTCTAGATAGACATGGCAGTAGAATATATTTTGATATATTATACATATATAGAATAAGTATAACTTTTTCCAATTAGGAGCCCACTATTGTGGTTATATATTATGTGGAGTTACATTGGTCGTGTATTCATATATAAGGATAGGAAAGTTATATCTGATTCATTCTATAGTCTTTTCTATTTCCATCCCCTCCGTCCCTTCATCCCACCTTGTATAGTCCAGTGAATTTACAATCTTCCCCTCCCTTGTTGTAGCTTAGCATCCACATATCAGATGAGATCCGGTGTGTTCAGGGTTGTATGGCCGTAGATGCATCCATATATCAGAGAGAACATTCTGTCTTTGATTTTGGGGGGACTGGCTTATTTTGCTTAGCACGATATTCTCCGGTTCCATTTATTTATCAGCAAATGCAATGATTTCATTCTTCTTTGCAGCTGAGTAATATTCCATTGTGTATATATACCACATTTTCTTTATCCAACCGTTGCTACTCCAAAAGGATAGATATCTTCCCAACTTTCTGAAACTTCTACAATTTTAAGGAAAGAATTATAAAAAAAAAATTAGGACAAAATGACTTGTGTAATAGAAGGTGTATCAGACTAGATAGCCATCATCATTTTCCAGCTTATCCTAACCATAATCTTTCTATGTGAGCCTGAAAAAATTATGTAATTACTCTGGTCCTTTATCTTATTTGTCCTGCTACATTTGCAAGAATATTTAGTACCCCAAATCTGTCTCAGATTCACCCCTCCTGTTTCTCCCTGGTACTGGTGCATTGGATTTACTCTGTTGATTGCAATTAAAATAAACTTTCTCTAGCTTGAACTCACTTCTGGGAACGGTAGTGGTTAATACACTGGAAGAATGTCGATCCAAAATCTTTGCATTTTGAGTACTAAGTTTTATGATGCCACCTTGCATAGAGGCTTATAAAATGGTAGAAAGGATGAATGGTGAGAAGGAGGATCCACCTTTCCACATATTCAAGTATAATTGCTTATGCAAAACCTAAGTTGACTTGCTTGACACTCAGCAAGCAGGTCTTTGCTACAGTTCTAGATTTGGAAATCATCAGAGTTTAGTGGTGGTCAGCCCAGGGGCACAGATGACATACCCACAGAGACGGGTACCCAGAGAGAAAACCAGGCAAACGATTGATGGATGTCTTACATGCCATCCCTTCTCTCTCCCTCAAAAACCCACCAAAACTAAAGACAGAGACAGGGAGTGTAGTTTCCATGCAGTTGGTTTATTTTGGGAAATGGTCTCAAGAACAGGAATGAGGTCCTGCCAGAGCAGAAGGAAAAGAGGAAAAATCTTAAAAGTGTTCTTCAAGCTGCTCTCTAGGTTGGGCAATGGGAGCTGTGTTCCTTGGAGACATTCTGAGGAGCCCTGAGAAATGAACCCCCACCAGCTTTAGCCCCAGTGAGCAAAGGTTGCCCACGGGCATTAGCTCCCTCAGACTTGCAGGGACCCTGCACAGCGATGACAAGAAGCCCTGGACTTCTTTTTTGTTTGTTCTTTCCTTGGTTTCATGAAATACACTCCTATTTTAAACATCTATGTTATAGACACTAGGAAATGTTTAAAGATAAGAGATTCATTCTTTGCCATTCAGTAGGGATGAGCCAACCCAGGGATGGAGAAACGGAGAGGGTGTGGAAGAGGTGAAGAACCACACAGGTGGCCACAGACCCAACCTTTGTACCTACCTGTGCCCTGATTTTCCACCCTTAATTACTTTCCACTCTTCCTGTTGAGGAAGAGGAAGATGAGTGTCAAAGTGGTTCAGCGAAATCCCTGTCTATTTCCTGGTAGTGATGAACAAGTCCTACCTCTTTTGATGGAGGCTGCCTCCACATCTGTCATTGGTTCCCTTCACACATCAAAATCTGCCAAGGCCTGCTGAGGGTTCCTGGGATGCTTCAGTTCTAGTACAAGTCTCTCAGGGGTGCTTGCAGTAATTTTAGGGAGCCCAGGTCCCTGTGAAATGGGAAATATGTCAGACAGTGGTACCCATTTACCACCCGGCACCTCAATCGAAGTGTTTGTGAATTCCAGGAGCTCAGAGGTTGCTGCGTCTCCCTCCAGAAAGCTCCAGAAATAGGCCAGAGTTCCACTGGCAGCAGGAAGGGCTGCCAGAGTCAAGAAACCAAAGAATGGCTTATACTAGAATGTACATGTCCTCAAGATTTATTTATTCGTTTTTCTGAAATTCAAATTTAATTGGGCATCTTGTCTTTATATAGCAGCCTTACAACTGAGTTATAGCTTTCCCCCCAAAATCTCACCACCAATGGGGAAATAGAGGAGTGATAGTGTGGTTTTGGTTGCAGGAGAAGAAAAATGAGTACTCTACCATTTTGGATATGAGGGGAACCATGTTTTTTTTTTTTTTTTTTTCTTTTCCAGGTGGATGTGATTCTCTTTGGGCAGTACAGGCCACATGACTTGATGACACCAAGAAATAGAATACCATGTATTCTGGAGACAGCTATTCCCTGATGATATAAGTTCCTCGAACACATCCTACTCCTCAACAGCTTTATCTTTGTGATGGAGCAAAATGGTATGTTATCAAGGATTAGGCTCAAAAGATATTGCAACCACTTCACATTCATTGGGATGGATATTATCAAAAGGAATGAAGATAACAAGAACTGTGGGGCCATGGAGATACTGGAAGATTGGAACTTTGCTGCTGTAAGAGGGGCCCTTTTCATATAACAGGGTACACTTTAGGCTTTCAATAGACATCCTGATGATTTACCACTGGTGGTACATTTAAAACTTTATATATATATATTTTTTTTTCTTCCTGTTTTCTCTCTTCCTCTCTCCAATCTCAGGAAAAGTAAGATTAACATTCTTTCAGTGCTAGGTCAACTTGTCTTCCTTTCTTCTCAGTAAAGAAACTCTGAGTTAATAACAAGAATCAAAAAATGGGACTTACTTAAACTAAAAAGTTTTTTTCTCAGCAAGAGAAACAATAAGAGAGGTAAATAGGGAGCCTACATCCTGGGAACAAATTTTTACTCCTCACACTTCAGATAGAGCCCTAATATCCAGAGTATACAAAGAACTCAAAAAATTAGACAATAAGATAACAAATAACCCAATCAACAAATGGGCCAAGGACCTGAACAGACACTTCTCAGAGGAGGACATACAATCAATCAACAAGTACATGAAAAAATGCTCACCATCTCTAGCAGTCAGAGAAATGCAAATCAAAACCACCCTAAGATACCATCTCACTCCAGTAAGATTGGCAGCCATTATGAAGTCAAACAACAACAAGTGCTGGCGAGGATGTGGGGAAAAGGGTACACTTGTACATTGCTGGTGGGACTGCAAATTGGTGCAGCCAATTTGGAAAGCAGTATGGAGATTTCTTGGAAAGCTGGGAATGGAGCCACCATTTGACCCAGCTATTCCCCTTCTCGGTCTATTCCCTAAAGACCTAAAAAGAGCATGCTACAGGGACACTGCTACATCGATGTTCATAGCAGCACAATTCACAATAGCAAGACTGTGGAACCAACCTAGATGCCCTTCAATAGACGAATGGATAAAAAAAATGTGGCATTTATACACAATGGAGTATTACTCTGCATTAAAAAATGACAAAATCATAGAATTTGCAGGGAAATGGATGGCATTAGAGCAGATTATGCTAAGTGAAGCTAGCCAATCCCTAAAAAACAAATGCCAAATGTCTTCTTTGATATAATGAGAGCAACTAAGAACAGAGCAGGGAGGAAGAGCAGGAGGAAAACATTAACATTAAACAGAGACATGAGGTGGGAGGGAAAGGGAGAGAAAAGGGAAATTGCTCGGAAATGGAAGGAGACCCTCATTGTTACACAAAATTACATATAAGAGGTTGTGAGGGGAATGGGAAAAAAACAAGGAGAGAAATGAATTACAGTAGATGGGGTAGAGAGAGAAGATGGGAGGGGAGGGGAGGGGGGATAGTAGAGGATAGGAAAGGTAGCAGAATACAACAGTTACTAATATGGTATTATGTAAAAATGTGGATGTGTAACCGATGTGATTCTGCAATCTATATTTGGGGTAAAAATGGGAGTTCATAACCCACTTGAATCTAATGTATGAAATATGATATGTCAAGAGCTTTGTAATGTTTTGAACAACCAATAAAAAAAAAATAGGAAAAAAAAAGAAACTCTGGGCCTGGAAACAGGAAGCAATGGCTCTTTCAAGGATGTAAGTCAAACATTAATTAGACTTACTGAAAATGATACCTGGTAAACAGCCCTTACATTCCCCCTTTTAAAGCTTTCTGTTCCCCTGATAGCTAGAATGGGAGCCTCCATGATATAAGTCTTTGCCTTTCTCCTTGGCTAGCAAAGTCCATAAAACTCCCTCCTCCTCCCTTTTCTCAAAACATTGTCCTTGTTATTGGACTGGCACTAGGGCCAAGGAGCAAACTTTTATTATCAGTGGTGGAAATGTGAAATGGTTGCAGCCAGTGGAGGGAAATATTTGTTGGTACTTTAAAAGTTAAAGAGAGAATTACTATGTGATCCAGAAATTCTATTTCTGGGTGTGTGTTCAAAAGAATTGAAAGGAGGAGTCCAAACGTAGATTTGCGCACCAATGTTCAAAACTGTAATGACAACAGTCAGAAGGGTGAAAACGACCCAAAATATATTAACAAAATGGTGGATACAATATGTGGTGTACACAGAATATTATTCAGTCTCTGACACATCTAAAACATGATGAAGCTCGAAGATACTGTGCTAAGTGAAACAAACCAGATACAAAATAGCAGACATTGAATGATTTCACTTATACGAGGTATCTACAATGGCTAAGCTCATAGAGACAGAAATTAGAATGGAGGTTGCTAACAGGCTAGGGGAGGGGGACAATGAGTTAGTGTTTCATCAAGACAAGAGTTTCTTTTTGAGAAAAATAAAAAGGTTCTGGAGATGGATGGTGATGATAGCTGCACAGTATGAAGTCACTTAAAGCCTCTCAACCGTACACTTAAAATAGATGAGGTGATACATTTTGTGACATGCATATTTTATATGAAAATTATTTAAAGTGAAGTTTTAGAAAATTATTTAAAACTAACTGTCAACTGCCTAATGTTATTTCTGAAAGCCTGCAGAAGGTGTCTCATTAGAGACTTCTAGTGAAGTCGTTTTCCTTCAGTGTTAGACTAGACTGTTGGCCACGTTGTGGGCAAAGCACACAGTGTGGCGAGGTCCCCATATTCAAAGGCATAAAGAGACCAAAACCCAAGGAGGCAATGGCAGAGTCCTGCCCTTTATCACATGCAGGCAGTAGACTCCAGGCAACAGACTTTGAGTAAATACTGTGCTGCATGTCTGCAGTGTTGAAACATTTTCTCCATCTCTTTTCCCCTTCTCCCGATGTATATGGTTAGATTTGCGCAAATAAAATGAATATTTGATGCAACCGGAAAAACTATTATTTATCTGCCTTTTACTATGCATTAGGCTATGGGTACTGTTGTTTTAATTGCTCTACTTGGAATATTTCATTTACTTCATACAATAAACTAAACAAGTAGGTCAATTTGTAAATGCCGCACAGCCTTATAAAGACGCATGGGATAATCCTTGTGTCCATCCTTTAACTGTGAAAGATTTGACTGAGGACCCATTTTCTCTTGTAGTAATTGAACTTAGAGAGTTAAAGGCAGTGATGGGCAGAAAAGAGTTTCTGGTAGAGTTGGGCCTATAGACTCAGGACCATAACTGTTAACTGGGTTTGGATACTTGCACATAGGGTATTATGGTTTGGATACGAGGTGACCCCCAGGCTTCTGTGTTAATGCACGAATGTTTGGAGGTAAAGAGATTGGGTGGTGAGAACTGTGACCTAATTAGTCCATCCTAGTTTGGATGGACTGACTGGGTTGAAACAGTAGGCAGGTGAGATGTGGTTGGAAGTGTTGGGTTGCTGGGGACATGTCCTAGAAGGGTGCTTCTCCTGTGGTCCCTTTCCCCATTTCCTCTCTCTCATCTTCCTCCCTGACATGAGAGGAGCAGTTTTCCTCTGATGGGCCCTTTCCCCATGATATGCTGCTTCAACTTGAGTCCAGAGCCATGGTGTTGGCTGTTTATACACTGAGACCTGCAAAACCCTGAGTCCTCAATAAGCTTTTCCTCCACTATGTTGTTCTCGTTGGTTATTTTGGTCACAGAGATGCAAAAGCTGAGTAAAGCATAGGGGCTGTTGGGTGATAGAGGAGACTGAGAAGCAGAGATGAGTGACACCGTCCCGAGATAAAGAGGAAGCTGCCTCTATCACTGAGAATTCTTAAATTTCCATGAAAACTGTCTGCACTTGTGACCTCTGTGTTCTAAATTGTCCCTTTGTGTACATTCCTTCTTTCTTTGATTTAAGCCAGCTTGAGAGAGTTTCTGTTCTGCTCAGCCTGGAGTAGGGCACAAGCACAGGTCATTGGAACTTCAGTTGCATCCATAAATGTTTCATATGCATTATGAGGAGAAGGGGTTTTGTCTAATGGGATTCAGTCGGGATTTAGGAGATGCACTTTGGTTACAGCACTGCTATTAGCTGGCTGTGTGACCTGGGGCAAAATAGCCTTTCTCAGCCTTGGTTTTCTGGTCTATAAAACGAGGGTAATACTGCTTGCCGTGTCTATTTCATGGAAGGAAGATATATATAAGTAATATGTTAAAGTGTTTTAGAAGATTATGAAGTGATATGTAAATGCGAGTAATCATTATTACATTTGACCAAAATAAAAGCGTATTTGCGTTATACCCTTTTTATTCTAGTAACATTTCTAAAAGCTTGTCTGGCATTTCAGTTCCATTAAAAGTACTCAGAACTATTTTCACAACTGTTCTTCCTGGTCGAAGACCAGCAGGCCACATGCAGTTTTCTAATTTTTGCATCTTTATGCTTTATCTCTACAACTAGATTTTCGAAGTTACAAAAGTCAGGAACTCTGATTTTTTTGTATTTTGTTCTTCTTTGGACCAAGCATATTCTTATAAATTCTTGAAAATATGTGTTGAGGGCATATAGGACAGAAAGGAAAGTTGGATGGCTAGTGTTCTAGGCTATTCTTTTGTGGTCATGTAAGAGAAATTTAAGATCTCTGTGACTACGGCTCTCCTAGGAAAACAATAGGAAAAAAACTGTTTGTGGATATTCATACATATTGTGTGCAGTGCCTATGGATTTCAAGGATGCTTTTTTGCAGGAAAATGCAAATAACATCACTGTTACTGATTCTTCCAGTTCGGTGAAGCTGTTTTAAAATTCAATGTTCCTGTGTTTGCTAGCATGAATATATTTAGGATACCGGCTCAGTTGAAAAACATTCCAGAGTCTTTCTGGGTAGGAGATGTTCGTCACTTGGTCAAGATTTCAATATTTGGAAAGTTAATCTTTTATTGTTCTATTGGTTAAACAAATAGAAATTGAATTGCAAAATGATCACAAAATTCCCAGCTGTCCTTTGATAAAGATAGATAACTTGTCCAGGCATGCACTGTCAAGGTGTTTAAGCTGTGGTCAATTTTATTTATTAGAAACAGCTAATATTTTTCAGAGGGGAAGAGGATGATTCCTACTGACAGTTTTTACCTTCTTGGATTCTGGAATCAAATTGTACTTATTGGTGACTTTACTCTATGTCCCTATAACACCTGTCAGGAATAATGCTGAACCTCAGAAGTCCATATTCTAGAACAGGGGGCCGCAGACTATCCATGACTCAAATCTGCCTATCACCTGATTTTGCAAATAAAGTTTTATTGGAATGTAACCATACAATTGTGGCCGCTTTTGACTACATCAGCAAAGCTGAAAAGTTACAACAGAGAAAGCCTAACCCCCAAAGTCTAAAATATTTGCTCTCTTGTCCTTTACAGAAAATGCTTGCAAATTCCCATAAGAAGCAGCCTGTAAAGTTGACTATTTGTTTTGCATGTAAGGATGAGAGTGCATCCTCACATGCAAAGCTTATAAGGTCTAGTAGAACTTCTCTCTATATATATTTATTTTTATTTTGTCAGTTTTGACTTTTGACCATTTCTAACTAAGCCTTCTTTTCCACATCTCTAGAGTGAAGAAGCAAATAACACCCATGTCATTGAGTTCCTGTGAAGATGAAAAGTGACGGTAAGTGGTTGACATATTTTGTACAGCTTGAACTTGAACTCCTAACCACTATCCTGTATCCACTGAACAAAAGAAAAAGAAAACATAGAGGAGGGAGACAGATGAGGACTGGGAAGGTAAAGGAAGGTTTATGGAGGAGGAGAGGGTGAGGGGTGTTTTTGAAGGGGGAAGAGGGCTGGAGGGTGAGGATAGGGTCATCTCCTGCAGCTCCAGGGAAGTCAGCTAAACCCATCCCTCATCCTCCTAGCAGGGGCTTCCCTCCCCCTGCCCAGAGCCACACCACCGCCATGTTCTGAAAGGCCAGAGACTCTGTTTGCTAGTTACTCACTTGACCCAGAGAAGCAAGCGCCCCTCTAATTTCAATCTCTGTTTTCTATCGCTAAGATAAACCAGTAATGATTTGGCAATGAGATGCAATTACACCACCCGCGGAGGTCAATACTCCATCAGTGGTCCCATTCTGAGCGCGGCTTTGATCAGTTGGTCAAAAATTTCCTTTCTTTCCATGTTTTGTTAAACCATGATTGATTGAGAGGTTTAAGGGGTTAAGATTGGATGTGATTTTGTTTTTGATTTAACTTTTGAACAGCCCTTCAAACTGGGGCCATGTGTGTCTGAGTGCCCCGGAGAAGTTCCCAGCCACCCAGAGACTAGACAGAGTTAGGACTTCTTCATATTCCTATGGCTACCTCCCTCCTTCTTTTCCAAATAAAGGTCAGATGCTGGAGAACAGCAAATAATGTAGACTCTTCTGACTGTTTTCAGGGACAAGAAGGAAGTCCACAGCAAAACGGAATATGGTTTTTTTTTTTTCCATTAAATATTTTTAGATCTTTCTTAGTCTTTCCCCAGGGCTTGGTCTCCTTTTCTCTATTTTTCTCCACCCTCCTCTCCCCACCTCAGACCTTCTCCTCTAAATTAGAACAGCTTGTTCTTCCTCATTCTAGAAATCTCAGTCAAAGTAATGAAGCCCTTGTAGATAACCAAAGAAGACTATTGACTGTTTCTTAAACACTCTCCTCGGGAGCCTGATCACCACATGAGGATCTGATGCTGATTTACAGGACTAGAGCAATATTAGGCAGAGAATAAATCTAAATGAAAAATCCAACCTTCATCTGAAACGTTGACAGTTCATTAGATCTTGGTGTTCATCTGGGTCATAATCAAAGTAGAATGCCTGATTTTTTTTGAGGGGGTGGGGCTGTGTGGGTCCTTTACCTTTCTTGCTATAATTAAAATTATCTGAAACTTTAATTTAAGCTTAGGTTAAAGGTAGAATTTTCATCTTGGTTTTGATATGGGTTCACATTTACTTAAGATTTACAATAGAGGCTTGTGACTGGTGGCAAAGCTTCTGTGTGGTTAGGATTTCATTATTGTGTGTTTAAAATTTAAATCTTTAATCTTCCTGGGTTTTACTTTTATAATATGACAACATGCTTCAAATTTAACAAATACATAGTTATTTTTCCCCCAGAAATTCTTCTTATAGGAATCTATAATCTGAAATAATAGCCCATGAACTTTTTATAAGATATTTACCACATTTTTTGGGGGGGGTGGTGGTGTCCAGGCTAATCAGGATAAAACCAAAAACAAGTGGCTGTCCATCAATAAGGGAAAGATTGAAAAAAGCTTGTATAATTCCATTATGGAATATTAAATGTTTCCTAAAAGGGATAAATTAAACTTCAATTTGCTGACCAACAAACTCTAGATAGGGCAAAGGGGAGGGAGGGGATAGGTGGGGGCATGGGGATAGGAAAGGCAGTGGAATGAGATGGACATCATTACTCTAAGTACATGTATGAAGACAAGAATGATGTGACTATGTTGTGTACAAGAGATATGAAAAATCGTGCTATATATGTGTAATTTGAAATGAAATGCATTCTTCTGTCATACACAACAAATTAGAATAAATTTTAAAAAATCTAAAAAAAAAACAACACTGTATCATCATGAGAAAGGCACCAAATGAGAATAACAATCCTAAATCACTCATATTGTTTATGTATTTTTAATGATTGCATATGACAAAAAAATTTTTTTAAGAATAAAACAAGTAAATGAGTAGAAGTATTTCCATCCTCATAAAACTTAGCACCAAGTTCTTCAGGAGCCACACATGCAAACAGAGGTATCCTGTGTGGTGTCCTTTGTACCATCAGCCTCTGGGAGAACTGGGACAATCCAGGGAGGAAGCAGGGTCTATGTCAGACTTGGTGGCAGGAGAATCCTTGAGCTATTTGTTCTGGATTATGGTGATTTGACTTTGGTTTTCCTGGGATGGTGTCCCACCTGCACTCACTTCCCTGATGGCTCACCTATCATTTTGCCCTCAGAGGGTTCAGATGTCTCCAATCATATAGTTTTACAGCAAAATTTTAACCTATCTCCTATTAATTTGAATTAATTCTATACATTTTGTGGATTAAAAAACAATTAGATTTGTAGACTGTAGGATCCAGGTTTGAGTTGAGCCTCCCGAAATCATCTTTGTAACCTCAAATAAATGCCTACTAGTTTAAGATTTCTCTGTCACCAAGTGGGGACAGGACCGTCTCTTCAGTATATCTCTCTCAGGAGAGTAGGAGGTATTTTGGAGTTGGGTGATAAAAATACTTCATATTATCTGCAAGTTCAAAATGCTATAAATGATCTCACTTCTCTTTTATTATCTTCTTTTTGGGAAAGAAATTATTTACATTCTTCTTCTGTGAGGTTCTGGCAGGAAATCACGTTTGCCTTTTGGTCTTTTTGCCTCTGGTGCTTGAGTAGCCAAGGGCAGACAGAGTTCAGGATGGCTGGTGTCAGGGAACACTCCACAGACCCAGAGAAAAGAATTTTCAGGCTTCTGCCTAGTGGGTGAGAAGTCAGTATTCCCAGGGTCTCCTCTAGTATGACAGTCAACTAGCTTTTGACGAAAACAGCCACTAACTCATCAGTGCTGGTCAATAACAGGAAAATAATCTATTTTTGTATTACTTTCTGTTCTTCACGTGGATGTTCAATCTGGTATTTTCTCTTTTTCCCCATTTTTGGTTGTAAAGTTACTCCCTCTTTATAGAGTCATTACATTAATAAAACATGAAGGGAATACCCTTCATGTTTTGGTGGGCAGCATCAAGAGCACATACCTGTCACCACGTCGATATGAGGTGTCTCCCAAACGCTCTTATGTTAGACAATGCAAGAAAATTTAGAGGTGAAATGATTGGGTAATGAGATCGTTAATCTAATCAGTATCGAACTGCTGATATAGATGGATGGGGTGGTCACTGTAAGTAGGTAAGTTGTGGCTAGAGAAGGTGGGTCATTGGGGGTGTGCCTTTGGGGAATATGTTTTGTCTTTGGTAAGCAGAAAGTTCTCTCCCTCTCCCCTCTCCCCTCTCCCCTCTCCCTTCTGTTTGCTTTCCAGAAGAATACCTAATTATCCAAGAAAAAGACATCCACCACAAAAGTCTGAATAGTGAAAATAGAGTCAGCTATTCTCCCAGAGATATTTACACTTTAAAAAAAAAATTCATTAAGAGTCAGTACACTAGCTCAAGCAAGTGAAATTTTCTTTTCTTAATGGTATGAATTTTAGCCACTGCATGAGTCATTTTCGAAGGCTTGTGAGGGTTTTGTTAACAAATGGTGGTCATCTATTCCATTTATGGGAAAGGGCTGACCCTAAGCGATACACGAATGTCAATCTCTTTCCAGTTCTGGAAGGCAAGCCACATACGGAGTAAAACCTAA
>NW_026000221.1:25619153-25651447 GCF_001458135.2 Marmota marmota marmota
CGTCTCCTCTCCCTCGTCCTGCTCCTCTCCTCTCCTCTCCACTCCTCTCCCTCTCCCTCTCCCTCTCCCTCTCCCTCTCCCTCTCCCCTCTCCCTCTCCCTCTCCCTCCCGGTGACATGTCCTGAACTGCTTTCCCCCTTAATTCCCTTCAGTCATAATGTTCTGCCTCATCTTGGGCCCAGAGCAATGGTCCATCTATGGACTGAGACCTCCATGAGTCCCAAATAAATTTTTCCTCCCTTAAAATTGTTTTTGTCAGATCTTTCGGTCACAGCAGTGGAAAAAGCTGATTAAAACAATGGCCATTATTAGAACATATTGACAACCAACATTAATCTTATTGTCTGCAGGTAACTGATCAGTGTACATATATTCTCTGGCATAAGGATACCCAACTTGCCCAAGGTCATATTGCCAGTGAGCGATGGAATCAGGACCTTGCTCGTTATTATTTAATGAGCAACCCAAATTATTTAAAGGGCTAATTACCTTGACCAAATTAAAGAGCATACCACGTGGACCCAAGGGACAGCAAGTCACGCCAATGTCTCTCCTCCTGTAATACAGAGAGACTTCTTTTATCTGGGGTTTCCCAGAGAAGCCTACAGGTAGTCTAGCTGTCAGCCAAACTACTCACTGATGAAACTCTTCTGAAGACATTTCAAAGGAATTAAACACATGCTTTTGGAGAAGCTGCTCTATCTAGCCACTGTCACATTCTGGTACTAGCAATATAACCACCTCTTTCTTCCCTGCCCCAACTCTAGGGACTCCTGCTTAGCTCTCATAAGAGGCAGTGTTTAAATGTGGTTTTTTGTTCTCTTTTGGGTGCATAAGCTATTAATTAATTTTAGTTGTAAAGAAATGGGAGTTGCCCTGTGTCCTTTGTTCTTGTGATTGGGTATTCTTTTGTCAGAGAACACTGAGGCCCATTGTTCTAACTCCTCTTCTTGTTCACATTGTATTTTTCATGACAGAGCATATTTATTGTCTTCCATCCAGATTTGGGGATCTGTTTGTGGTGGCTTTTTTTTTTTCATTTTTGGCAGTGGCCCTTCTGTGGGGTTGCAAATGGCTCAGTCAATGGTGTACTTGAACAAGGCTGCTAAAAATGACCAGACCTGTCTCCCTCCTTGTGTATTTCAGGAGGCTTTTCCAGTGCAGGTGCTGATCAAGGACATTGGAGAGTGCTCACTGCCAGGAGACTAATTTTATCCCCATGGGAAAAAAAAAAGAGCCAGGGGATGGATTGCTGGTGTTTACCTAGCACAGAGAATGTGGCATGCACGCATCTATCTTCCATTCAGTCTCCCTTCACAAGTACATTATGGGTGAGCCCCACTCTTGTGACTGCAAGTATCATCGGTGACAGCTTTGCAGGGAGCCTTAACAGCTTGTCAGGAAACTAATCAATGTGGCTTTTTACAAAGGAATCTACTTGATCAATATCACCCAGCATGCCCAGACCTAACAAACAGATTGCATAAGAGTTTTCAAAATCAATAGACGTTCCATGGAACATAAATTATTGGGGATACTTAATGTATCATAAATGCTTCATGCTGATAGCTCTTTCTCTGGTAGCTATAATAATATGTTAAAGGTGATAAAAGAGACAGTGCTTAGGCTGCCAGACAGTCTCTGAAACACATTCTCAAAACGGAGCATATATGTACAATTAGCTTAGAAGCTGTAACTCTAGTTTTAAAGGAAAATTTGTTGAATATGCCATTTTAATTTTTTTCCCACGCTGTAGATTGTAAACTTTGTTGACATATAGGTTTATTTTGGTGTCTCTGAATGATGGGCATGTGCATGTAGTAGGCATAACAACAAATTCTTGCTGAGTTGATCATCAGTCCCTACATTCCTCCAGGGACTCATGCTAAGAGGTCATCCTTGTCATCTCACCCTCTGACTTTTTCCCTAGGGTTCTTGGAGGAACTTCGATTCTAAATGCTTTACAATTTCCTGGCAAAGAGTCTGAAAGCACAGACATTAGAAGATGCTGAAATCCCTAGAAATTAAACTTAAGGTATACCTATACCAGAAGAAACACATCAGAACTTTACCCATTTGTTTTTCTTCCCAGTGTTTATGTCATCGAGAATTGTCTTGCCTCATAATGAATTGCCACACAACTGAATGTTTGTGAATCAGCAATTGGGCTGGGCCCAGGGTGGGATTTTCTGCAGCTCTTGCCTGGGGTCAGTCATGTGTCTCCTGTGATTTGGTCCTTTAGCTCTACTGAAGTCCAAGTTGATCTCACCCCATGTCAGGGAATTGGTCCTGTCTGTTGGCCTCTGAGCCTTTCTCTTCATATGTCCTTTCTTCTTCAGAGAGGTTATCCTGGGATTCTTCACCTCATGGTACTTCATTCCAAGAGGATAAAAAATGAAAGTTGCAAGGACTTTTGAGGCCTAGTCTTAAGAGTCACATAATATCAATACCTTCATAAGACACGGGGCCAGTCCAGAGTTGAAAGGTAGGGGAATGGACTCTACTTCTTGCTGAAGGAGTTGCAATGTCACATTACAAAGGACCAGAGGGCATGATGGAAACAATTACTACACAAAACACATTGACCACCATTTCCTTCTATCCCGTCCCCCATCACCCACCTAACACAAGGAGCAATATTTTCTCCGCTCCAAAAGGGGCTTTAACAAAAGGGAATGGAAGAGTGGAAAGAAGAATAGAGTGAATCTTTTCTAGATATTTATGATTTGGGGTAAGGGAGAAACAGGCATAGAAAAGAAGCTGGGATAAAACATTGTGAGATAGTTTCTACACAGAGTAGAAAAACTCCCTTGGGTCAGGGTTGGGGGTGAGGGTCAAGGAGGATGCAGAGGGGAGAATTCAGAGGACTAAGAGAAGGCTCTGAAACAGGCTTGCAGAGATGGTCATGCTCCAAAGTCATGGAAGATGCAAAATAAATCCCACAATGTTGAGTATGTGTCAAGATATAGCCTGGGGACTACCCAAGGTGAAAGCATCATGAGTCAAAGGGAAAATGGAGACCTATGTGCAGCAGCAGCCAAAAAGCAGAGCAGGGATGATGTCCCAGAAGGTATCTGCATTGACAGAAAATGTAGAGGACTGGAGATCACCCTTTGCACTCTGCTTGCATGTGGCCAATACCTTGAAATACTCCTACTCAATCCCTATAATCTTCCCTGGGGGAGGTTGGAGAGCCAAGTTGTCTAAGACTACACACCCACCACCATAATGGGACAGGGACTTGATATCGGCATATCTTGGTTAATTCCACAATCAGATCTCTTGAAGCTATGCCATTGAAGGGTCTTATCAAACGTGATGCCTGTGGGAATCTGGGAAACACACTAAGGAAATCACCTTTGGGAGGGAAATTCTTGATCTCCTATGTACTGGGAATTCATGGGGGTATGTATTCTTTCCATTGAATTGAAGAAAAGGAAATGCTTCCAGAACCCAAGTATGAATTTCATTCCCAGACGTTGTTGAAACAGAGAGTACTTATCTTGTTACCTCTGGACCAGCAGTTCAGTTCCTCGTCTTTTGTCCAGGTTCACATTCTCAGATTGAACAAATATTTGTTAAGCATGTATTGTGGAGCAGGATGTAACAGTGACCAAAAATAGACTTGGTCCTTCCATTTTCAGAGGTTAGAAGATCAAGAGAGACCCTCAGTGGAATCCTTCAATAGGTTCTAGGAGATAACTGTGTAAAGTTTCTAGAACCTCCCAGACACTGGCTTTTCCTGGGACAAATCAAGTCAAGCTGATTCATCTCTGGCAAAAATTTTCCACCTATAGCTAAAATGAAAACAAAATTGATTACCACTACTGACTGTGGTTAAACACTCTGCTATATCCCTAAATCTCATAACATATGTGACAGTCCAGTCTCCTGATTAATTCTGTGCAAAGGTCCTCTTGAAAATGACTCAATATAATACATTTATTATCTCCCTTTCATCCTAAAATAAGCACAACTAATCTTGCTCGTTTTGCTAACACTCTTTTCAAACCCTGTTATCTCCTATGTGTGATAAGAGCTGATAAGATAAACTAATGCAATGTGAGGATGGGTAATTATGATTCAATGATGAAAACAATAATAAGTTCATACTTGGTAGGAAATGAAGGCATGTAGACCATTAATAATAATCTGAAAACATAAACAGAAATGCCATGGAGCTTTGGGAATTTAGTATCGATTAGTCAGTATATTTTTTACGACCCCTGTTGAACCTCACTTCAAGCATGATGAGAACTTATAATAAGTCACCTACTATTTTCAACTTTCAGAGAAGCCCATCAGTCAGCTGGAAAGGGAGAGGGCTCTGACATTTGTGAATGAGCACATGGCCCATTCTCCTTGATCATTTCTCCTATAAATGTTCTCTGAGAGATATTCATATATAATTCTAGGGGAAAAAATCTTTTCTCTGACAATGAACAATCTGTTGTTATATCCTGGATAAGCCTAGCCAGACTCAAAAATTGGTTACATGTCAGATACAAGCTTGGAGGGCAACTTGAAATTTCTTTAGGATATAAAATATCCCTTAGATCTCAACACAAACAAAACAAACAGTTTTTTAAAAAAACAATCCATTAATCCATTTGCTTGTCATCAGAAGAGCAGCCTTTGAAAGTTTACAATATTTTGATTTTTCAAACAGTAAGTCAAGAAGAAAAGTCCTTGAAAGCGTAGTTTAAAGATTTATGTATCATTAACTTGGGGGTAGGCACCTGGTTGGAGAGGGGATGCTTTCTGCTGCTGAAATTCTTTGGACTTTTTATTTCTATTGGCATTGAAATGCTAAATGCAGTCAAGGGCTAACTCTGTGGTTGGCAAATAAAAGGCAAGACGCTTATGAGGTTTTAGTTCTCCAAAGAACATTCTTAAGCACCTTAAGGTCTCAACAATATTTGCCTATTTCTAGAATATTAAAGAGCTTGAAAAATTGATAGGCTGAATTATCCTACCTGCATATCACATAAAAAGATTCTGTTGTGAAAACAATCATGCCTGGGTCTGTTGATTAGATGAGTGGCTGGGACTGAAGCTATTGCTGGATGCTTACTGCTGTAGTGGCACATGCAGGTTTCTAACCCCAGATTCACCTCTTTCTGACTGCTTGATCTAAGACAGATCACTTCCCTGTCTGCTCAACATAAGAACAATAATGATGCTTACCTCTCAGGATTGTTGCCCAGATAAAAATGGCTTCCAATGGCCAAGTGACCTCAGCAAAGTGATAAATAATAGTTTCAGAAAAGCTCATTAAGTTATTAGACAACAAAAAAATAAACATCTCAGCACAATGAATAAAACAATACAAGAACACATGAATTCCTCAATATTTCTTTCATAAAAAGAAACAAATTAAGTAAAAATAAGGACCAAACTGAAATTCTGAAAGTTGAAAAGTACAATGAAGGAAGTGAAAAATAGCAATGGAGAACATCAACCCAGGAATAGGAGATTTCTACCATCATTTCTATAGAGAAACGTAAGTTTTTGTAACTACTTACATGTCAGAACACCTTTGTGAGAGTTCAGCAGTCCAGCAGAGAAATACCATTATGCCACTGAAGTAAAAATTTCAAGAACAGAATATAAGAAGAACAGTTTAACTTTATCTATGTTGCTCCTCATTCAAGATAGCACAGGCCAGTGCCAAGAGGGACCCTTTGGGGTTGTAATTTCTCCCATGGGAAAAAGTGACAGCCTAGTGAGTAAGCACCTGGCTTCCCCAGCTATGTAGTACATTGTCCCAAAGGTCCATTATTTGCTTGCCCATACTACGTGATTGGCATGGCTAAAGGATGGGAAAATTTGGAAGCTGGGAAGAGAGGCAGAGACCCATAGAAATGAGCAATGAGAACTCTACAAAGGGCTGTGGAGCCTACTATTCATATTTTGGACTCTATTTGGAAACATTCCCATGAACCTCTGTGGACATCTTGATTGCTGACTTCAACTGGCTCAACTGGTTCACAGTTATTCCCAACAGTTTGTGAGCACACACAACCAGCCAGCTTGACTCTGGGAGGAGCATGCAAACTTAGTATGTCAGGGAAATGATCTAGGGGAAACAAAAGGGGGACTCTTATTAACTTCCCTGGCTATGCAGGATCAAGAGAAGGCACACAATCGTAACAACTCCCTTACCTCCCCAAAAGGGAACAAGATATATGTTATAGTTTAGTTATGAGGTGTCCCCAAAGCTCACATGTGAGACAATGCAAGAAGGTTCAGTAGAGAAATGATAGAGTTATAAGAGTCTTAACCCAATCAGTGAATTAATCCCCTAATAGGGATTAACTAAGTGGTAAGTGAAGTGGTAGGTTTTAGTTAGAGGAATTGGGAATTGGAGTATGGCTTTGGAGTATTTATTTGTGTCTGGAGGATGGAGTCTTGCTCTCTCTGCTTCTGATCATGATGTGAGCTTCTCCCCTCTGTTGCAGTCTCCCACCATAATGTTCATCCTCACCTTGAGCCCAGAGGAATGGAGCTATCCTTCTTTGGACTAAGACCACTGAAACCATGAGCCATCAAATAGTCCTATAGTCACAGCTATGAAATAGGTGACATAAAGCTAGTTAGTGGAAATGGCAAGAGATGACCACTACTTCAAATGGGAAGATAGCAACACAAGACTTCAAGGAACATGGAAAACCAGGGAAATGATGTCAAAGGAATACAATAACCAGTAACTGGCCCTAAAGAAATGTTTATCTATAGATCACCTGACAAAGGATGAAAAATATTTGTTTCAAGGAAGCTCATTAAGTTATTAGACAACAAAAAATAAACATCTCAGCACAATGAATAAAACAATACAGGAACACATGAATTCCTCAATATTTCTTCCATAAAGAAAACGAAATTAAATTTTAAAAAAGGGAGCAAACTGAAATTCTGAAAGTTGAAAAATACAATGAATGAAGTGAAAATGGCAATGGAGAGCATCAACCCAGATCTGATCAAGGAGAAGCATCTGTGAACTCAAAGATAGATTGTTTGAAACCATCCAGTCAGAAGAGAAAACAAGAGAATGAAAAGTAATGAAGGAAGACTATGTGATTTATGGGAAATCATCAAGAGAATAAATATGTGTATTACATGAGTTATAAAAGGAGGGAAGAGAGAAAGAGAAAGAAAGGAGGTGAAAGCTCATTTAAAGTAACTTTCTCCTTGTGGAGCTAGAAATGAAAATGTTGGTATGGGAAGCTCAAAGTTTCTAAACCAATTTCTAAAGCCAAAAAGGTCTTCATTGAGATAGATTTTGAAAATTTTGATAGATTTTGAAAGTAGCGAGAGAAAACAGGTTCATCCATACATGGAAACCTCCAAAAGATTCTTAAGCAAATTTTTTAGAAAATATAAATAATGGAAAATTATTCAGTCTTGAAAGAGAATGAAATCCTACCATTTGTAATAACAAGGATGAACAATGAACTTGGAGGTTGTTATGTCAAGTGAAATAATCCAGACACAGAAAGAATATTATTTCATGATATTACTTATATATGGATTCTAAAAAATTTTGAAATCATAGGATCAGAGTAAAATGGTGGGTACCAGGGATTGGGGATGGAGAAAATTAGGACATCCTGGTTGAAGAATACCAACTTTCAGTTACAAGATGAATAAATCTTATAGGACTAATGAATAGGTGATCATTGTAAATTATAATGTATGTGTACTTGAAATTTGCCAAGAGTATAAACTTTTAGTGTTCTCACCCCACCCCCTGCCAACACACACATACAGTAACCACACATACGAGGTAACATATTAATTAGCTTGTGGTAATCATTTCACAATGTTTACATATATCAAAACATGAGTGTGGTGGCTTATGTCTGTAATCCCAGTGTCTGAGGAGGCTAATTAAGGAGTTTGAGGCCAGCTTTGGCAGCTTAGTGAGTCCCTGTCTCAAAATTACAAATAAAAAAACTTGGGTATGTAGCTTGGTAGGAAAGCACCCCTGGGTTCAGTTCCTAATACTGCAAAAAAAAAAAATCTCATTTTACACTTTTATATACATATATCATAAAAGCTACCTATGGTAAGCCCCAGGCCAACATCATTCTAAATGAAGAAAAATTAAAAGCATTCCCTCTAAAAACAAGACAGGGATGCCCTCTTTTACCACTTCTATGTAACATAGTCTTGAAACACTGGCCAGAGTAATTAGACAGATAAAAGAAAGGCATATGGATAGGTAAAGAAGAACTCAAATTAGCACTATCTGCAGACAATATGATTCTATACCTAGAAGACCCAAAAAAATCCCACCAGAAAACTTCTAGAACTAGTAAATGAATTCAGCAAAGTAGCAAGATACACAATCAACACCCATAAATCAAAGGCATTTCTGTATATCAGTGACAAATCCTCTGAAAGGGAAATGAGGAAAACTACCCCATTTACAATAGCATAAAAAAATAAAATAAAATACTTAGGAATCAATTTAACAAAAGAGGTGAAAGATCCCTACAACTAAAACTACAGAACTCTAAACAAAGAAATTAAAGAAGACCTCAGAAAATGGAAAGATCTACCTTGTTCTTGGATAGGCAAAATTAATATTGCCAAAATGACCGTACTACCAAAGCACCTTACAGATTTAATGCAATTCAAATCAAAATTCCAATGACATTCCTAATACAAATAGAAAAAGCAGTGATGAAATTCATCTGGAAAAATAAGAGACCCAGAATAGTAAAAGCAATCCTTAGCAGGAAGAGTGAAGCAGATGGCATCACTATACCAGAACTTTAACTATACTACAGAGCAATGGTAACAAAAACAGCATAGTATTGGCACCAAAATAGACTGGTAGACCAATGGTACAGAATAGAGGACATAGAGACTAACCCACAAAATTACAGTTATCTTATATTAGACAAAGGCACCAAAAACGTACATTGGAGAAAACATATGGTGCTGGGAAAGCTGGAAATCCATATGCAACAAAATGAAATTAAACTCCTATCTGTCACCACGCACAAAACTCAACTCAAAGTAGATAAAGGACCTAAGAATTAAACCAGAGACACTACATCTATTAGAAGGAAAAGTAGGCCCAAATCTTCATCATATCAGATTAGGCAGCAACTTCCTTAATAAGACTCCTGTAGCACAAAAATTAATATCAAGAATCAATAAATGGGATGGATTCAAACTAAAAAGCTTCTCAGCAAAAGAAACAATCTAGGAGGTGAATAGAGAGCCTACATCTTGGGAGCAAATTTTTAACCCCTCACACATCAGATACAGCACAAATCTCTAGAATATATAAAGAACTAAAAAATCTTAACACCAAAAAAAAAAAAAAAAAACAACAACAACAAATTACCCAATCAATAAATGGACCAAGGACATGAACAGACACTTTTCAAAAGAGGATATACAATCAATCAACAAATATATGAAAAAATGTTCAACATCTCTAGCAATTAGAGAAATGCAAGTCAAAACTACTCTAAGATTTCTCTCACTCCAGTCAGAATGGAATCTATTAAGAAATATAAACAATGATAAGTGTTGGTGAGGATGTGGGGGAAAAGGCACACTCATACATTGCTGGTGGGATTGCAAATTGGTGCAGTCAATATGGAAAACAGTATGGAGAATCCCTGGAAAATTGGGAATGGAACCACCATTTGACCCAGCTATCCCACTCCTCAGTCTATACCCAAAGGACTTAAAAACAGCATACTACAGGGACACAGCCACATCAATGTTTATAGCAGCACAATTCACAATAGCTAAACTGTGGAACCAAACTAGATGCCCATCAGTAGATGAATGAATAAAAAAAAAGTGGTATATATACACAATGTAATATTACTCAGCAATAAAAGAGGTTAAAATCTTGGCATTTGCAGGTAAATGGATGGAGTTGGAGAAGATAATGCTCAGTGAAATTAACCAATCCCCCCCTCAAAAAAAAAAAAGCCAAATTATTTTTCGAATTTAAGGATGCTGGGGGGTGGGGATGGGAGGGTTAAATGAACTACAGATGAGGCAAAGGGGGAAAAGGGAGGGAGGGTTAGGGGTGGGGGCATAGGGGTAGGAAAGATGGTGGAATGTGATGGTCCTCACTACCCTAAGTACATGTTTGAAGTCACGAAGGATGTGAGTCTACTTTGTGTACAATCAGAGATATGAACACTTGTGTTCTATATGTGAAATATGAATTGTAATGCATTCTTTTGTCATATATAACAAATTAAAATTAAGAAAAATTCTGATTTAAGACCAGGCAAAGACCCAAATAGATGTTTTTCCAGAGATGTTCAAATGGCTAATGAATACGTGAAAAAAGGCTCAGCATTGTCAACCAGTAAGAGAGTGCTGAACTAAATGACAAAGATACTATTTCTCTCACACAGGGATGACTGTAAAAAGACAGGTAATAGCAACCATTGAGGAAATTGTGGAGAAGTTGGAACTCTTACACATCACAGGTGGAAATGGTGAAGCCCCTCTGCCAGTTGTTAAAAAAGTTAAACATAGACTTAGCATATGACCTGGCCATCCCACTCCCAGGTATGTACCCAAGGGAAACAAAAACATGTCCACACAAAGACTTGTCCACCAACGTTCATAGCATCATTATTTACATTGACCCAAACATGGAAACATCCCAGATCCATGCATCAATTGATGAATATCTGAGCAACATTTGTTCTGTTCACATAATGGAATATTATTCAGCCAAAGGAAAGAAGTAAGGAAGTACTAATAATGCTACAATATGAATGAGCCTTGGAAACATTGTGCTAAGTGATACAGACTGTCACAAAAAACCACATATTGTCCAATTATAAATGTATATGAAACATCCAGAATAGGGGCATATTTATAGAGGAGATTAGTGGTTGCCTAGGTTTGGGGGAATTAGAAGGTAATGGGGAGTGACTGTTAATGGATATAAAGTTTCACTTGGATGATGAAAATGTCCTCAAATTGTGGTGATGGCCACAGGACTCTGAGTATACTAAACCCTCTGAACTATATGCTTTAAATGGATGAGCTGTATGGTTTGTTAATTATATCTCAATAAAACTGAAATGACTTACAGCACTTAGCTGGTGTGGTACTCACAGTGACTACCTAATGATTAATGTATATTAGAGATGCTCTGTGAGCTTCCTTCTTCCATTAAGAGGCTCAGTCTGTAGTTCAGGGATCATTTTTCCTATGGTGGGTGGTGGTGGTGGGAGAGGGGATATGTGGGTAGAATTTCAGTGAGGAGGGTGTCGCTTTTTGCCATGGAAGCAGGCCAGCAGCGCGGCGCTGGAACCCGCCGCACATGGGTGGAGATTGAGCATGGCGGTTGGCTGACAGCGCAGAGACACAGGGTTACTGATCCTTCAGGGCTGGAGTGCGCCAGACTGCAACCAGTGACAGCACAGAACACAGGACGAGGACTGAGTTGTGGACATAGTGTAGGAACAGCCCAGCTCCCTGCACCTCACTGGAAACCTGGGTGCCGGAAATGGGTGGTTGCCATCTTGGAAAATCTCTCTCGGCATCTTTTGGCAGATGTAGCTGACAGTGTGATGGGCTTCTGAACAGGTCTGTGGTTCCCAACTCCCCCTCCCCCAGCTGTGATGACTTGGTGACTACCCAACACAGAGATAGCGCTCAGTTGATCAGGAGCACAGGGCGGCCAGGGTGCCCTACGCCCAGAGTGAACCCAGGGCTGAGGACAACACATACTTACTTCACTTGGGGCCTGGTGGGCAGGAGAGGTGAGGGGGATAGAGACCAGGAGCAACCCAAAGAGATCGGGATTGGAGAGGCACCAGGCAGGTGAGGGAGAGCCACCTCACACAGATTGCTTCCTCCACCCTGAGGGCAGAGACTCAGCCTGGAATGCACAATGCCACTTACTGGAAGAGAAGAAAACAGAATTCTAAGAGTGCTTTTCTTTTCTTCTTCTTTTTCCTTCTTTCTTTTTTTCTTTTTTCTTTCTTTTTCTTTTCATTCCTTTCTCTCAATCTCTTTATTCCTTTTTCTTCTTCTTCTTTTTAAATTTTTCTTCCTCCTTCTCTTCCTCTCTCACCCTCCAAGTGTTACTATTTCTACTGCGTGTAACTTATTAAATGCAAATAGGTGTTTGTTTCTATGCTTTATATTGTCCTCCCATGTACTTGTCTACCCTAAAATACCTCCTGTCTATTCTCCTGCTAATAACCCCCTTCATTAGATATCTCCTCCAAACTTGCTAAGATATGTTAATCCCATACCCTCACATCTTTTCCCCTTAATATATTGTCCTATGCCCGACCCTCAGTTCTCTATACACCACCAGAAACTGTATACCTTTTATGAAACTAATGACTATATTTTAAATAATGTTTGAATCCAACATCTCTACACATAGAGACTAACTATAAATGTATTAATAACAAAAGCTTGCCAAAGATGATGTATTGTTGATATTGGGAACTGTTAACATTGTCTTTCTCCACAAAGGAGAGATCTCAGAACTATACAAGAGCAATATAAATCTATAGGGGGAAAAACAATAACACAACAGTCACACAGAGCTGGAAAGAAACGTAAGCAACATGAAAAGACAAGGAAAGAAAGGACCACAAACAATGCAGGACAATATAACATTGGAGGAGATAACAGGTACAGCAGAAAGAATGTCAGATAAAGATTTCAGGATATACATGATTCAGATGATATGGAGTCTCAAGGAAGATTTTAGACAACAAATGCAGACAATGAAAGTTCACTTTGACAATGAATTACATAAACAAATCTAAGAAGCAAAAGATCTCTTCTACAGGGAGATAGAGGTTATAAAAAAAAAAAACAAAAACAGAAATCCTAGAAATGAAAGAAATGAAAAACCAAATTAAAAACTCAAATGAGAGTATCACCAGGAGAGTAGAACACTTAGAAGACAGGACATAAGACAACAAAGACAAAGTATAGCATCTCAAAAAGAACACAGACAGCACCGTGAGACTGATAAGAAACCACGAACAGAACATCCAAGAAATATGGGATAGCAAAAAGAGACCAAATTTAAGAGTTATTAGGATAGAGGAAGGTATAGAGGCCCAAACCAAAGGAATGATCAATCTGGTCAATGAAATAATATTAGAAAACTTTCCAGACATGAAGAATAAAACCGAAATCCAAATCCTACAAGCCTACAGGACACCGAATGTGCAAAATCACAAGAGATCCACACCAAGACACATTATAATGAAAATGCCCAACATACAGAACAAGGAGAGAATATTAAAAGCCACAAGAGAAAGGAAGAAGATTACATTTAGGGGTAAACCAATTAGGTTAACGGCTGATCTTTCAACACAGACTCTGAAAGCTAGAAGATCCTGGAACAACATATTTCAAACACTAAAAGATAATGTGTTCCAACCAAGAATCTTGTCACCAGCAAAATTAAGCTTCAGATTTGAAGATGAAATAAAAACCTTCCATGATAAACAAAAGTTAAAAGAATTTGCAGCTAGAAAATTGGAGCTTCAAAACATCCTTGGCAAAACATTACATGAAGAGGAAATGAAAAATAACAATGAAAACCTACAGTGGGAGGTAGTATACTAAAGAAAAAACTAATCAAAGAGGAAAAGCAAACAAAAATAAACAAATATGTCTGGAAATTCAAACCATATCTCATAGTAACCCTAAATATTAATGGTTTAAACTCACCAATAAAAAGACATAGGCTAATAGAGTGGATTAAAAAAAAGAGATCCAACAATATGCTGACTACAGGAGACTCATTTGATAGGAAAAGACATACACAGAATGAAGGTGAAAGATTGGGAAAAATCATACCACTCACATGGACCTTGGAAGCAAGCAGGAGTGGCCATACTCATATCAAAAAAAGTAGATTCAAGCCAAAGTTAATCAAAAGGGATAAAGAAGGACACTACATACTGCTCAAGGGAACCATTCACCAACAAGATATAACAATCATTAATATATATGCCCCAAACAATGGTGCAGCTATGTTCATCAAACAAAATCTTCTCAAGTTCAAAAGTCAAATAGACCACAATACAATAATCATGGGTGATTTTAACACACCTCTCTCACCACTGGACAGATCTTCCAAACAAAAATTGAATAAACAAACTGTAGAACTCAATAACATAATTAATAACTTAGACTTAATTGACATATATAGAATATATTAACCAACATCAAGTGGATACACTTTTTTCTCAGCAGCACATGGATCCTTCTCAAAAATAGACCATATATTATGCCACAGGCCATCTTTTACCAAATACAAAGGAGTAGAGATACTACCATGCATTTTATCCGATCATAATGGAATGAAATTGGAAATCAACAATAAAATAAGGAAGAAAAATTCCTACATCCCATGAAGAATAAACAATATGCTACTGAATGAACAATGGGTTATAGAAGACATCAAGGAGGAAATTAAAAAATTCTTAGAGGTACATGGAACACAGACACAACATATTGAAATCTCTGGGACACTATGAAAGCAGTACTAAGAGGAAAATTCATTGCATGGAGTTCATTCCTTAAAAGAAGAAAAAGCCAACAAATAAATTACCTCACACTACATCTCAAGGCCCTAGAAAAAGAAAAGCAAATCAGCAGCAAAACCATAGAAGGCAAGAAATAATTAAAATTAGAGCTGAAATTAATGAAATCGAAACAAAAGAAACAATTTAAAAAATTGACAAAACTAAAAGTTGGTTCTTTGAAAAAATAAATAAAATTGACAGACCCTTAGCCATGCCAACGAAGAGAAAAAGAGGGAGAACCCAAATTACTAGCATACGGATGAAAAAGGCAATATCACAACAGACAACAGAAATACAGAAGATAATTAGAAATTATTTTGAAATCTTGTACTCTAATAAAATAGAAGATAGAGAAGGCATCGATAAATTCCTAAAGTCATATGACCTGCCCAGATTGAGTCAGGAAAATATACACAACTTAAACAGACCAATATAAAGTGAGGAAATAGAAGAAGCCATCAAAAGATTACCAACCAAAAAAAGCCCAGGACCAGATGGGTATACAACCAAGTTTTATAAGACCTTTAAAGAAGAACTAATACTAATACTCTTCAATCTTTTTCAGGAAATATAAAAAGAGGGAGTACTTCAAATTCATTCTACAAGGCCAATATCACCCTGATTCCAAAACCAAAGACACCTCAAAGAAAGAAAACTTCAGACCAATATCTCTAATGAATATAGATGCATCAGTACTCAATAAAATTCTGGCAAATCGAATACAAAAACATATCAAAAAGATCGTACACCATGATCAAGTGGGATTCATCCTAGGGATGCAAGGTTGGTTCAACATATGAAAATCAATGAATGTAATTCATCACATCAATAGACTTAAAGATAAGAACCATATGATCATCTTGATAGAGGCAGAAAAGGCATTTGACAAAATACAGCATCCCTTCATTGTCAAAACACTAGAAAACTAGGGATAACAAGAACTTACCTCAACATTGTAAAAGCTATCTGTGCTAAGCCTCTGGCCAACATCATTCTAAATGGAGAGAAACTGAAGGCATTCCCTCTAAAATCTGGAACAAGACAAGGATGTCCTCTCTCACCACTTCTATTCAACATAGTTCTCAAAACACTGGCCAGAGCAATTAGACAGACAAAAGAAATTAAAGGAATACGTATAGGAAAAGAAGAACTTAAATTATCACTATTTGCTGATGATATGATTCTGTACCTAGAAGACCCCCCCCAAAAAAAAAAAAAAAACTCCACCAGGAAACTTCTAGAACTAGTAAATGCATTCAGCAAAGTGGCAGGATATAAAATCAATACCCATAAATCAAAGGAATTTCTGTACATCAGTGACAAATCCTCTGAAAAGGAACTGAGGAAAACTACCCCATTCACAATATCCTCAAAAAAATAAAAAAATACTTGGGAATCAACTTAACAAAAGAGGTGAAAGATCTATACAATGAAAACTACAGAACCCTAAAAAGAGAAATAGAAGAAGACTATAGAAGATGGAAAGATATACCTTGCTCATTGATAGGCAGAATTAATATTATTAAAATGACCATACTACCAAAAGCACTATTCAGGTTCAATGCAGTTCCAATCACAATCCCAAAGGCATTCCTTATAGAAATATAAAAAGCAGTCATGAAATTCATCTGGAAAAATAAGAGACCCAGAATAGCTAAAGCAATTCTAAGCAGGAAGAGTGAAACAGGTGGTATCACTATACCAGACCTTAAACTATACTACAGAGCAATAGTAACAAAAACAGCATGGTACTGGCACCAAAACAGGCTGGTAGACCAATGGTACAGAATAGAGGACACAGAGACTAACCCACAATATTACAACTATCTTACATTAGACAAAGGTGCCAAAAGTATGCACTGGAGAAAGGATAGCATCTTCAACAAATGGTGCTGGGAAAACTGGAAATCCATATGCAACAAAATGAAATTGAATCCCTATCTCTCACCACGCACAAAAGTTAACTCAAAATGGATCAAGGATCTAGGAATTAAACCAGAGACTCTGTGTCTAATAGCAGAAAAAGTAGGACCTAAGCTTCATCACATGGGGTTAGGCCCCAACTTCCTTAATAAGATGCCTATAGCACAAGAATTAAAACCAAGAATCAATAAATGAGATGGATTCAAACTAAAAAGTTTTTTCTCAGCAAAAGAAATAATCTGTGAGGTGAATGGGGAGCCTCTATCCTGGGAACAAATTTTTACCCCTCACACATCAGATAAAGCTCTAATCTCTAGGATATATAAAGAGCTCAACAAGATAAGCACCAAAAAAAAATAATAATCCAACCAATAAATGGGCCAAGGACATGAACAGACACTTCTCAGAAGAGGATATACAATCAATCAACAAATATACAAAAAAAGTGCTCATCATCTCTAGCAATCAGAGAAATGCAAATCAAAACTACTCTAAGATACCATCTCACTCCAGTAAGAATGGCAGCTATTATGAAGACAAACAACAACAAGTACTGGCGAGGTTGTGGGGAAAAAGGCACACTTGTACACTGATGGTGGGACTGCAAATTAGTGCAGTCAATTTGAAAAGCAGTATGGAGATTCCTTGGAAAACTGGGAATGGAACCACCATTTGACCCAGATATTCCTCTTCTCGGACTATACCCAAAGGACCTAAAAACAGCATACTATAGGAACACAGCCACATCAATGTTTATAGCAGCACAATTCATAATAGCTAAACTGTGGAGCCAACCTAGATGTCCTTCAGTGGGTGAATGGATAAAAAAGTGGCATTTATACACAATGAAATATTACTCAGCAATAAAGAAGAATAAGATCATGGCATTTGCAGGGAAATGGATGGCATTAGAGAAGATTATGCTAAGTGAAGTTAGCCAATCCCACAAAAACAAATGCCGAATGTTTTCTCTGATATAAGGGGGGGTGACTCAAAGTGGGGTAGGGAGGGAGAGCATGGGAGAAAGATTACCTCTAGATAGGGAATAGGGGTGGGAGGAAAAGGGAGGGGTAAGGGGAATAGCAAGGATGGTAGAAGGAGGTGGTCATCATTATACGAAATACATATATGAAGATGTGAATTTGGTGTCAACATATCTTTATACAGAGATATGATAAATTGTGGTATAAAGGTGTATCAAGAATTATAATGCAAAAAAAATCAATAAGAGAGCTCATGTATAATGGCATAATTTGGCATGAACATACTTTATATACATAGTTATGAAAAATTGTTCTGTGAATGGATAATAATGTAATGCTTTCCACTATTGTCATGTATGAAAGAAATAAAAAATTATAAGCTTTAAAAAATGAAAAAAAAGAATTTCAGTGAGGAAGGCAATGAACTTCAATGACAAAAAAATGATGGATGTCTCTGCTAACTTCAATTATTCTGCTTGTAATCTTCAATTATGAATCTGCATAAAAAACCATAATAGTATTAATGGTACCTGTGATTTTTTTTCACCTTCTGAAGTTGTCCTTGGTATTTTCATATGATATTTCAGTTTTCACAGGGATGTTGAAATATTACTAAACAGTGCTTTGAAATTAGTGCGGCTCTTAGTTCACTGGGAGGTCTTCTTAGTTAATGTCACAGGCCGTTGTGTTACAGGGTGGACAGGCTCACGCTGTAAAGAGTGATACAGGGCGCCATATTCCACTTGCATGCCCTGGTGGAGGGGAACATGTGGGAGGAGCCATCCTCCAAGTCAGGAGGGTCCTGTCCTATTGTTTCCCTCCTTCTCTGTAAGAATTAGATGGAATTAATGGGATTATTAGCCACCTGAGGTTAAAGGAGGAAACAGGAAGCAAGAGCCCTCATTTACTTTTCTGGTTTAAACAATTCAGCTATGACCTGGGAGGGGTTGATGCAGAACTTACAGTGCAAATTAGCCACTGTTCCTTGTATTTAGCATGCCTTGAATGACAGGGCAAGGTGAGTGGATAGACGTCACTCCCAGACTTCTACAATAAAACCCTGTCCAGTCCTATCATATTAGTCCCTCTAACTAGAGGTTGACCTTTAATGGACACCTACTCTGTCCCCAAGCGCATGCATTCATTCCATCTAATTCTTACAGTTATCCGAGATAAGGGTATCAGTATTATGAATGTACAGATGAGATGTGGGAATTGGGGTATAGAGAAGTTCAACAATATTTTCAAAGTCACCTTGTCAAAGAATGGGAAACTGGGATTCAAACCCAGGGTCCTCTCATTCTAAAGTCTGTGTTGTTTTTTACTACTTCCCACAAAGACAAACAGAAAAAAAACTGATTTTACTTTCCTGTTTTGTTTCTTTTTTTAAAATGACTTTATTTTATTTGTTTATTTTTATGTGGTGCTAAGGATCGAACCCAATGCCTCAAATGTGCTAGGCAAGTGCTCTACTGCTGAGCCACAACCCCAGCCCTGGGTTTGGTTTCTTAATAAGGAACCTGACATGTTTGTCATAATGCATCTTGGGGGAAGAAAATTCTCCCAACACTACAAAAATGACATAGAAAATATATTTTCTACATGTTTTTCCTTGGGTTGACATGTAGTGGAACAATTCTTTCTTCATTGCAAATTCTTTCCTTGATTTTGTGATGAAGTACTTGGAATTGCCTTTAAAATACTGATTCTACCAGACAGGATTGAATTATTTCTTGCTGGAGAGTAAATGTTGATGCAAGCCTTTTGCTAAAAACTATTCCTGCATTCTAGACATTTTTTGCTAATTGGAACTCTGATTTTCATTCCTCTTTTATTATGACCTGTGTTAATTTTCTTAGTCAGCTTTCTGTTACTGTAACAAAACACCTGAGGTAATAAACTATAAAGGCAGAAGGTTCATTTTAGCTCAGATTTGGAGGTTTCAGTCCATGGAGTGTTGGGCATGTTGTTTTGCGATTTGAGGCAAAGCAATTCCTCATGGGAGGTACCAACCTCCTTTTCCATGACAATAGTCAGCCTCAACCAGTATGATTGACAGCCTCTCAAGCATCTAGCCACTCCATGTACCAATGCAAGTGTTCAGTAAATATCTGTTCAATGAATCAATAAAGAGTAAACTAATGCTCTGTAGAGTGCACTCACGAAAAGACTCACATGAAGTGATTTTTCTGGAATGTCAAAGCAGGTTGGTGCCTCTGACAAGCCAGCCCTAACAGGCATTGCTTGATTCTCTTTTCTTACACAGGGGTGCATCATGACTCAGAGTCAAGGCTGCTACACAGTCACCTCTTCTACAGCTTTCTTGGCAGAAGTCGCACAACGGACCTCCCCTCTGGAGCTACCCATACTTCCTTCATGAAACACCAAAGTAGGACATGGTACCAATGGGGATTCCTTCCATTGGACCCAAGACCTTTGTGTATGTGAAGGATTTGAGGGCAGAGAATGGAAGTATTTCTTACTTTCCTCTCTCTGTTCTGAAATTAGATTTTCTGGGACAAAAAAGAATGCCAAAGGTAATGAAATCTCCACGGTTACAGACACAGTTTAAATTAACAGTATGAGTCAGTTTTCAGAATAGAAATAGTAGCAAAAAGCTGACATCCTGGGAACAAATGACTCAATTAACTGTATGTGCAGTGCCACCCAGTTAAAATTTCCCTGATGATTTGTAGAACCCATGGGAGTTAGACCCCAAAGGGGTTGTGAAAAAATTCATATCAATTTACCTTGGTAGCTGGTTCATGGTGTTGCTCCTGGAGAACCTTTGGCCTCCTGACCCACTGTGGACTTCTATCTGCTTGTTACCCATTTGCAAGAGGACTGGTGCACCTCCCACATGAGAAAACATGTCAGTGGTCACCTCCATAATTCTCCTTGCAGGAATCCAGATCCTTGGATAGTAAACTCAATTTCCCCAGCTCCCTGAGAAGGAGAAGATGTAGAGTATCTTTTAGCAACTGCTTCTAAAGAAAGGGATGGATCAAGTGGTGTGTGGAAGGGAAATACCTTTGAGGATGAATTTACTCATGTTTTCCCCAAGGAAGGAACAGCACCAATATCCTGGGACTGATATACATGAAGAGGGACAGTTGTGCTTATAGTGACCAAATGTCCTTTGCACCAAATGGAAATCAACTGAACCCAAACTTGATGAGAATAGCAAAGAGGGAAATGGGGTTCTGAGGTCCTATGGAGACTCGGTAGGAACTGGGAAATCAAATGAGGCTAGAATCCCTCTCTCCAGTTTCATCCTTTTAATGTTCTCTCCTCCAAGTCCCCAACGTTACTCCGTTTTCTGTCTTTGAAAGGGAACATGCTTTGCTGACCCCTGCCTGGCCAGAAAATCAAATAGAGGTCCGTTGTTTCTATAGTGATAAGGATAGCAGGTCAGGAGAGAAGGGACACATGTCTTGGAATGGAGAGTGGGAACTCACAGCTCGACAGGCTTGGTGGTGCAACACCTGTTAATCCCAGCGCCTTGGGAGGCTGAGACAGGAGGATCATGAGTTAAAGCCAGCAAAAGTAAGACACTAAGCAACTCAGTGAAACCCTGTCTCTAAAATATTAAATTGGGCTGGGGATGGGGCTCAGAGTTCAAGTGCCCCTGAGTTCAATCCCCAGTACCAAAAAAAAAAAAAAAAAGAACTCACAACTCATCCTGTGCCCTTGTCCCCCTGCCCCCCACCCCTGCACACACATCTGGTTCTGTTTCTGATTCTTGGCAACCAAATGGATCTATGTGTTAGAGAGAGTGTGGCAGCTCCTCTAAGTGGAGGGTTTCTGGAGCCCCAACAGAGTTTCTCTTTCTGAAGCAAAATATTGCAGGGTTCACTGCAGTTAGCCAAGGACGTGATCTGCAATCCAGGATGATTGTGTCTAGAAATACCCCCAAGGACACGTGCTCTACTTTCATTGTAATTTCTTTTCATTTCTGTATACGATATACAGAGCCCAAGACTCCTCATCCACCTGTCCTCCCATACTTCCTCCGTACATTTCTTTTTTCTTTTTTTTATGGGGAGGGAGAGGTACCAGGGATTGAACTCAGGGACACTCAACCACTGAGCCCCATCCCCAGTCCTGTTTTATATTTTATTTAAAGTCAGGGTCTCACTGAATTAGCTCCTCACTATAGCTGAGGTTAGCTTTGAACTCACGATCCTCCTGCCTCAGCGTCCCGGGCTGTTGGGATTTCAGGCATGTGCCACCGCACCTGGCTCTGATTTCTTAATCCCTTCAATCAACAAACACTTGATTTATATAAATGACCCAGAAACTGTGCTCTGCGTTTTAGGGGACACAGAGATAAATGATTAAGTTTTCATTCTCAAAAGTGCCTATACCATCTCTAGAAGGGATCAGGGAAAGGTGGAAAATCTCTCAGTTGCTAAGAGAAGTCAGCAAACATCTAACCTCTTATGTCCCCTGACATGCTCAAAAGCCAGTTAGATCCAGGGTCTGTCAGCCCAGTGAGGGTCCAGGTGTGTGCTGGGGTTTACTCATCCCTCCTGGAGAAGTCATTGAATGATTCTGTCACTCACACGCCAAGCTGGATAACTCAGTCTAACCTGCTTTATAATTGGCTTAGCCTGGAAGGAAGGGCACAGTGACATCTCCCATCTGCCTCTCCTATCCCTTCCTGGAAGGTTGTCCCTCTCCTGGGATTCCCTGATTTCTGCTTTGCTGTGACCCTAGCCTACCTGAAGATGTCCCTTTGGGAAGCACTGAGTCTCTTATTTCAGAAAATTACAGCAGAACAGAAGAAGAGAGAGGCATCAGCTCACATGGGGGCAGTGGTTGGTGATCATTTTCTATGACATGGGCAATGATCTCAACTTGGACAAGGTTACACGGAGCCACTCAACGTTTTTGTCTTCATTGTGACTGAACAGTGCCAATTTGAAGCATCCTCTTTCAGATGGTCACCCAGAATCTGGTGCTGAATCAGCAAGAATATGGGGGGTTTGGAGGCTGCAATATGATATCATCTTATGAAGAGTTTCTCTGCAGGCCCGGGAGGTGGGCAGAGCAAGAGGAGATCATCCTGTTTTGCAGACAAGACTAAGGCTTAAGCATGAGAGCTACGGGCATTTCCTGCTCATTCTCTGTGAGTCAGAACACTAACTACCCCATGCTTAGTTCACACAACTCTTACTACAGACTTTCACCACTAGTTTACAGAGGAGGAAACTGAGGCCTAGAAAGGATATACAGGTAAGAGAGTAATAAAGCCAAGTTTCCAGACCAGCGCTTCTAGGCCAAGTCTACTTTCTTAAAGACCCTTGTATCTCAAGGGCCACCTATAGTGAGTCTAGGAGGAACTCAGGTGCTTGACTCCCAGTCTGGTATTTTCCACTAGTTCATTTTCTCAGCATTTTCTCCAGTTTGCCTGATTCCAGCTTAGCAGAAGGGTGTCTGGAGAAGGTAAAACATTTAAAACTTTAGGTTCTGGGCTGGGGGAAATGCTCCGTGGTTGCCCAGCATGCATGTTGCCCTGGATTCAATCCCAGCCTGACAAAATAAATAAATAAGTAAATTAAATACATAGATAGACAAATAAATAAATAAAATTAAACAAAGATGCAGGCGCTCCCATAACCAGAGAGCATTTGCAGGTACGGATTGTGCCACTGGGTGGAGAAGAGCTCCCAGCACTGAGGACTTGCGAGGTTCTCAGGCCCCATTGTGAGTATGTTGCCTGAGTCACCTTAGGTATTCTAAAAATGAGGTTCAGAGAGAGTCACTGCTGTGCCCAGTTCACACGGCTGATAAGGCCCGCTGAGCTCTGAATTGTGATTTGTGTGGCTCCCAGATCCTCTTACCATGAGGCCCCATGCTGCCTGACAACTAGGCTGCCTGCAAGAATCAGAAGGAGAGCCTCCAGTTGGGGGTTGTGAACAAGAAGAGATCAAAGAAAGGCAGGGAAGCCCGAGTGGATGGGAAGCCAATCAACTCTAGGATATTGGTGTCAATGCCCATGCATCTCAACCAAGAGATATGCAATGATAGAGGCACGGCCTTGTCTCTGGCAAGGCGGTCCTATACATGCTGTTCCTTCTTTATCAATGAGATTCTCACCTTCAGGAATGACATTTCACATTCCACTTTTTGCTTGAAATCTGAACGTTGAAAATGTTACAGTTTCTTGCAACGTGCCCTACTTATTGATTTCAATGTATGTAAACACTTACATATTTATGTGATTTTTACCGCTGCCATGTAAAATCTTCACTTGGGTTTGATTTTGCTAATTGCCAGAGTGCTCCCTCTCTACCAGAGGATCAACAATAATAATGATGAAAGGCCTGAAAATGTGCAAGCATTTTCTGTTTCCAGCTTCTATTTTCCGAATAAAACATTGATGCTCTTTTTAAGTTGGCCATCACTCATCTGGTAGGTTTTGCAGACAATAACAGTTCATTAGTAATATCTGGTGGGGAAGATGTATGATGCTGTAAATATTTAAAATCAAATTTGAAAAAGAAGACAGAGATGAATGCACGAGACGGGGTGGGGGAATGAACGTCGTGCCCAGGGCTATGGTTTTCAACAGCAACTTCCGTTTGGGCCCTACCATTGTTTCCCACGGAAGTCCCATGGAAGGAGACTTTGCAGTGTAGCTGCACCCAGCAGAGGCCAATATGGCAGACACAGAGCTCAATGGGTGTCTGAGGCTGTGGTCTTTCTAAAAGTAACCTATAGAGATGTGGGTATTTGGGGGATGATCCCAAGGAGCACCATGAGGATATGAAGGCATGGATAGAGAAGGGAGAAAATCCATCAAGGGTATGACCTTGCAAGGTTTTGTTGTGTGTGAGTAATCCCAATTCCACTGGGACCCCACCATGATATCTCCCTGAGGAGACCCCAAAGGGCCAGGAAACTAAGGTGCATCTTTTATCAGTCCCTTTTCCTCACTTATAGAGTTCTGTTGATAGATGTGTTACCCGTGACATTTCCAGCCAGCCCTGAGTTCAGGCCTCCAAAGACCAACAGCCATCTATGAGTGCTCTGTGTGTTGGGAGCTACTTGCTTGTCAGTTCCTGATACACCCCTGGGAATGAATGGGACCCTGACAACTCAACAGCAGTGGGTGAGAACGGAGCCCAGAGTTACTTTATCCAAGTAGATGGGCCAACCAATAAACACAATCCAGTTGGCATCTTCCTTTTAGAACTCTAAATTCCAGATTGTCTTTCAACATCACACCCAAGAATTATAGAGAGTAGCAACTGGTCCCAAGTGACTGTCTAGTCCAGCTATGGAAACTGAGGCCTGGAAAAAACAGTAGCATTTAACACAAACAGTAATGGCACCGGATAATGGAACTCAATGAGAGAAGATATGGTGATCAGAGACGGTAGCTGCCTGTAGGAAAGCCATTGGGAATATCCCCTTTCCTGTCCCCTCCCTCTCATGTATACTTGGAGACCTTGTTGGGACCACTGGGGAATGTTCCCCCTCTGAGCCCTTCCTGTGCTTTGATCCTCACAGGGCACTGTCCAACTCAGCAGGCCCCAACCTGTCCCATCCTTCTTTTCTCAACCTTGTTCTATTTCCTTGAATCATGTCCTCTACCAAAAAATTAATCCGAACTCTGGTGTTATTACCCAAGGATGGTTGAAACATGTATATTTTTCAACAGAGGATTCCTTGGGTTAAATGCTTTTAGCTAAAGCAGTGGATTCCTGAGTTTCCTTCCATCTCTGATTCATGGGTGTCTATACAAGTCATTAAAATGGCAGTTGAGGAAGAATCTCGAGCCCACGTCATTCAATGTCATCATTTCACAGAGTTGCAAACCTGGGCTCCAAGATGGGGAAGGACTTCCTGATTATGTGACATTATGCTGGTAAAAGGATATCAGGTGGCCTCGAAAGAACCTCCGAGCAGGGATAGAAACTTAGAGCCATCTCCTTTGATGCAGGGCACAAAAGAAGTGGGGGATTCAGGGACAAATTTCCTGCCCTGCCAAAGGAGAGCTAGGGTGAGCATTTTCAGTTTGTCTGCCTTTGTTCTAGGGCCTAGAAAAAGTCTTACATTGGGCCTTAGCACATAGCTGATGGCCTCATTTGTTGCTCAGATGTATTTAAAATGAGGAGCCTGTGGAGTTACTTCGCCTCTGTTGAAATGTCCCTTGAGATGAGATGCTTATGCATGCACGAAGTGGTTCATTTTATTTCCTGAAAGTTTGACAGTGATGATTTTATGTGCTGTCAATATCTGCCTAGGACGTCCACCCACTGACCTTGTCCTTAGCACTAAGGTCAGAAGGCAGCTCCCATGACAACCTTGCACCTGTCTAAATCGGACAGAGCTTACTCTTGTCCACACTCTTGATCTTTTACCTTTGCTTTTTCCCCCATATTTTGGCCACTGCCACTTAACTTCTTACAATATGGAACCCATAACTGACGGCGGGACACTGCATCAGTGGTCTGACCAAGAGAAAGTGGACAGTCCCCTCATGTTGCCCAGATATTTTCCGCATCCCTGTCAAGTTATTTAATCTCTGTATATCGTTTTGTGTTAATTCAGCCTAAAATCGTAAATTTTTAATTTGTTCCTGGCTATATCATAGGAACACAAACTTACTTGAACACAAACTTACTTGAAACTCACAGGATTTTCCTGATTGATTTGCTCTTTATTCTCGTCCACCCCCTTCTCCTATGTTATTCTTGCATTTGAGATTTCAGAGCAGCAGTTTCGTCTTTGGCAGGCTTAGCTACCATCTTCGATGCTAACTGGACTATCATGTAATGACTTCACAATAATGTATTTACTCTATTTAGCTGTCATAATGATGATTGAGGAATAGGATCATGCCATCATAAAGACCAATCTGCAAAATAAACAGTAGAAGATGTACTTTTGCTGTACAGAGCTCTCCTGAACACATTGTTATTGCAATAGAGGACTCTCCAGAGATGGAGGTGAGAGTGGAATGGAGGGGAGCTATTATTTCTCCTGTCAGGATAGATTTGGGCTAATGGAGGGCTTTCTACCCAATGCATACCTAGATGCATAATGATGGATGAATGAGTAGAGGTCTACAAATATGGTTTGGAGGATACTAGACCCAGAGATATTCCATTGAGCATGGATTCAGGTGAAGAGAGCTTCCCAAAGCTTGGGGGAATGCTACATATTAGCTTCCCCTCTTAGAAGCTGTTAGCAATATTGACAGTCCTGAGCAATCTTGCAATGAAGAAATACCAAAAAACCTTTAATCATGATTTCCCAAGACTTAGGTGATATATGACCACTGAAACCTTTCCTTTTACAAGGAACTCCAATTAAATTTGGTAAATATGGCTTTAGACTGCTCAATTCTCTCCCTGCTTCTTTTGTCTTATCTCAAATTTGCCAGCTTCCAAGTTTGCTATTTCAAAAGGCTCTGTGTTGATATAAACTTATAAAATTTTACTAAAGTATCCTGTTTTAAGTCATGGATTATAAGAATAGAAACAAATCCAATAATGCTCATATAAAGGATAATCCTCTTTCGAAACTACCATTGCTGGATCGGGAGTCCTATGCAAAGATAGAGCATTTGCAGAAGGACTTCATTATTGAGTGGAAAGAAAAGAAAAGTGGGCAAAGTTCTCCTTCTTCCAAGGGGAGAAAATATATATATTTTCTGTTGTTTTTGACTCTAGCTCACCACCCACAGATATTTCCTGAGCCTGATCTATGCACTTAGGAAGAGAAATAGATACAGAAGGAAAAGATAAACTGTCACTATTGCTGCAGCACCTGCTCTCTAACACAATTAAAACCATGGAGCAAGGGTAGATGTCCCCAAGAACCCTGCCCAGGACACAGCCCTTGCAGGAAGTGCTCAAAAGAGCTCTGTGGGCTGATATGAACTCAACCACTAATCCTGGAATTTGTGGGCCTTAACTATGGCTGGGAAGACCAGGAGCAGTTTTTAAGAGATAAGAGCCTTAAATGGAGTTCCAGGAAATTAAAAACAAAACAAACAACAACAACAACAACAAAATCCTCTTGAGAAGGGGCTTCTGGAAAAATTCCCTTTTCTAGGCTGGGAAGATTCCAACAAAGTATTGCAGTATTTGTTCACTAGACTTTGATTGGAAACAGACAAAGCCTTTAAACTCATAAGTCTGGCCAATGCAACTGGATTGCATGTTAGGAGTTTGAATTTAGATACCAATATCTACATTCTGGAGATCCCAGTCCTGAAATGTATGGGCAACACCCAGCTGACCTGGTTCTGAGAGCTGCTCTCTGGGGGCAGGCCCTGGATCCTGGTTGTGAAGACTCCCTAGTAGATGGGAAGATTCTTTCCCTTCCTAGATGGACACTTCTTGGGACACTGTAGCCATTGGACTGTCCTGCTTCACCTTCTTTGCATTCAGAGAGCAGCTTCCTGCCTAGAGTGTTGGGAAACTGCAACCTCTCAACAGAGGGGTTGGGACCTGCCCTTTGTTCTGCACAGAGGCCTGGGAGGAGAGCCAGTGGCTTTGACCAGCACCTGGCCTTTCATCTGTGCTTCTATTTGTTGTGTTTGTAGTAAGATCTCACTCACTTAAAAGGAAAATATTCTGCTTCCAAGCTTCACCCCTGAAACTGGAAGATAAAACAGAGGAAGAAGTACATCCTCTCCCATCTGTCTTTTGGAACATGCTTTGAGAAGTCCTGACCTCTTTCCCATTGGGCATCTGTCCATGCACATGGCTCAAGTTCCTATTCTCTCTCTCTCTCTCTCCTTTTTTTTTTTTTTTTTTTTTTTTTTGATACCAGGAATTGAACTCAGAGGCACTCAACCACTAAACCACATCCTAGCCCTATTTTATATTTTATTTAGAGACAGGGTCTCACTGAGTTGCTTAGTGCCTCCCTGTTACTGAGGCTGACTTTGAACTCATGATCCCTCCTGCCTCAGCCTCCCGAGCCACTGGGATTACAGGCACGTGCCACTGTGCGCAGCCTCAAATTCCTCCTCTAGCCATCTTCCCTCCATTCTCTTCTCTACTCCTTGGACCAAAACTTGAGAAAAGGAAACAAGCAATCCAAGACCCGTGGAGGTCCAGTCCATGGTCCCGGGAATGACTCTTGGAATGTGGAACTCTCCAGAGCTCCATGAACTGGTTCTCTTTAGGTAGGAGACCGGACCATCTACCCTTGAGGTCAATTCCAGAGTGACACAGCAGGGTAATGGGGACCAGGATCAAGACACATACAGCCACAAACACAATGCTGGGAACCGGGGCTGGGGTTCATTAAATGACCCCTCTTCTTGCTCTCCTTCCTTTGGGGGCCCTGGTTGTGCTGAGCATCTAGAATCAGTGCTGGTTTCAGAATAGCAAGCTCCACGACTTTCATAAAACAAAATGAACAGAAGGACACACTTGTGAACAAGCTGTGGTTCTTTAACACTTTGTAACAATTAAGGAAGATGAGCTGAGTGTGTTTGTGTGCTAATAGGGAAGGAACTTTGAAAATCGAGCTGTAGAAAAACCTGACTAATGGGATCCTATTTTTTTTCTTTTCAAAACCAAAGCTCTATGTGATGTACAGTGACCATTTGAGGAATTGGGACCGTTTTGCCGGCTGCTGTGCTGAGAGTCCCAACACCCTCATCTCCTTTCAGGGTTGCAATTCTAGAGACTGATGCGACCCATGCATTGCACAAATGCAGAAATTGAGACTTAGGGAGCTTAAATAACTTTCCCAGGGACACACATTCAGGTACTCTGATTCCAGGGCTTGTTCTAGAAGTCACTGTGTAATGGAAGAGCTCACTCCTAGAAAAACACAGGGAGGGACACACCGCACACTGTCACTTGTGGTTGATTTGGAAAATGAGGCTGTGGTAGAGGGAGGGAGCAAGGCAAGGTTGGGACTTTTATTTTTTTATAGTAGATTCACATATCGCTTTATATATTTGGGACAAATTTACATATACATAAAATATGTATATATATAAACATTCATACATACAAATATTCACACATAAAGCCTTTATAGTTAAAGGGACAGTCCCTTGAACATAAAGGCAGATATTGTATGATTCGCACCTATACAAAATATCCCATTCATTGAGACAGAGAATGAAGTAGAGGCCACCAGGACCTGGAGGGTGGGGGAATGGGGAGTTACTGCTCAACGGGTACAGAATTTCTGTTTGAGGTGTGGAAAAGATTTAGAAATAATTAAATGCACAGCATTTAGAGTGTAATGAATGCCACTGAATTCTTAAAAGTGGTTAAAATGGTAAATTTTACATCATGCATATTTTACCCCAAGAAGAGAAGGAGGGGACGAGGGGGGGGATGGAGGAGGAGGAGCAATGGTCCTCTGAATTGAGTTTATTTGGGATTTGGAAGACTACCCCTCCTACCCACCTTCTCATTTTGCTTGAACAGTGCAGTCTCACAGAGGGTTGGGGTCCCCCGTGGCTGTCAGGCCATGAGTGTAACTATAGCTTTACCTACTCAGGCAGGGGGTGGCCTCACTACCCCCAAGATGTGGAAAGTGCCTCAGAACACCAGCCCCTTCATGTCCCTGGTGGTTTAAAGTCATATACAGGATCAGCTCAATGTTGGGCAGAGACCCCCTTGCTTTTCTTGGGTACCTGGGAATGCTTTGCAAGGCCTGAGCCACAGTGGGCACAATCATGGGATCCGCTTACATCTTGTGTTTTCAAAAGGTGGGATTCAGTTGGGCTCTGGAGGTTTTATTTACATAAACCAGAACTCCAGATAAAGGATTAGAGAACAAGGCCATTATCCATCTATCCACTCCTCCCTCCATCCAACGCATCCTCCCATCAGTATGTCTGTTCCATTAATGAATATTAGCATGCGTTTGAGCATATATGTTACATATACTCAAAATATTACATACAGATAAAGATGCATCAAATATAAGTCAAACCCTCAGCCAAATATTAGCAATAAGAGCCCCATTTCTTATAAGATACTGTAAACAAGCAAGTGTTATCCAAAGAAATTAGAACAGGTGTTGAGGATTATAACTTCTCCCATCATTTTTATTCTATTGCTGTGTGACTTTGGGATAATTTCTTCCCTTCTCTGAGCCATAAGATGATCTCAAAGATGCCTTACAGCTTTCAAATTTGCTCATTCTATTCATGTCACTGGTATCAGGAGATCCACAAATACTTCATAATATATCTGCAAATCTATGGGTGTGGGATGTGAACAGGACACGCATAAGTTAAAAGAATATGTCTTTATGTTTGCGCCAATAGAAACAGATAAGAGTTGTTCCTGTCTCAGCCAGCATTTGAGTGCTTAATGTTGGTAATGATGATAATAACAGGAAAGACAGAAGAACTTGCACACATAGAAGGAATATGTGATTATGATTTATAGAATGAGCTAAAAAATAGTTGTTCATGTGTGAAAAGATTTCATAAACACCAAATGGAAAAGCATGTCGAGCTTCCTTGAAGATGTCATGAAAGAGTATTAATAATGGGTAAATATGCTTTTATGTAGTATGCGTATGTGTTTAACAAATATTGACCTGTCCTTTACTGTTATATTTCAAAATGCGAGTAAATCAAAATAAGGTGTCTTTTATGGGGCTCTCTTGTTTTATTATCTGTCATTTAATTTTTAATACCTAAGTGACACCTGATATATTACCTAATCAAAAGAAGAGAATTATACATTGCACATAATCAGTTATTTTTGCCACATCACCAAAATTAGACTAACAGATGAGGAAAATAAATAAGATGAACTTTAAAAATGAAAATGCTTAGCCTTTGGAATTTTAGTTGACAGCTTTTGAAAATTAAATTATAAGTCAAGTCCTGATAGGTTTGATATCTCCTTCGCAGCTTTGCTGATGATGTATTGCAGCTTTAATGGAATATCATTTATCATCTGATAATAACAAATGTAGTATTTCTGAGCTTGTCATCTCTTCTGTGATGACAAATAGTCCAACTTGTAGCAGTGATAATGGAATTTTATAATGATCTGTCCTAAACTGACTCAACTGCAGCCTGAGCTATTTTTCTTATATCTCATAATACCTATTACATGTAGATTACAACAGTCAGCGTCTCCCGTCTCCTCGGGAACATGGACCAGTGAATCCCGATTTTAGGCGAGCGGCCCAAAAGGATCTAACGATATTTACTTGTTTACCAAAATTTCTCCTCTTAGGCTAATAAGAGAGCTTGTCAGGGGCCATCCAAAATGGGGGAAACCATAAAATCTGGAGGGTAAAATAGGTGGTGCAGACTCTGTTTATCTAGAGTAGTGGGTAGCACATTCAGTTTGCAGTCCTGCTTGTGCAATCCATCATCCCCTGGAAGTTTATTTAATGAAGGCCTGGTGCGGAGGAGCAGGAGTTAGAGAGCCCACTTGCCTTCCACTTCATCTTGAAGCAGGATTTATTTTACCTCTTCATTCTTGGCGTGTCCGATAGCATCGGCTTGTTGCACCTGTACAGTCTCGAGTCCCCATCGCTTGCCCTCTTGACTCTTTTCTGAAATTTCCAAACAGGCTGAGCCATCACAGAGAGCCTAGATCGGGAGGGTGTGAGCTTCTTGAAATATTCCACTGGATACATGAGCATCACCGCAGCCGGGATGCTCAGAAGGGGGCTTCCCAGGAAAGGATGCTATGGATATAACTGGGGAGGCACCTAAGTGAAAATTAGACGGTGTGGTAGTTTCCATTGCAGGTCTGAATTTTGCCCTTATCTGAACAGATTTGATTTTCAAGCCAGCATGTGATTTAAAAAAAAAAAAAAAAAAAAAAAAAAAAAAAAAAAAAAAAAAAAA
>NW_026000221.1:25651468-25722509 GCF_001458135.2 Marmota marmota marmota
AAAAAAAAAAAAAAAAAAAAAAAAAAAAAAAAAAAAAAAAACAGGGTCTGGTGCAAAGGTTCTAGTTTTGACGTTGAAGAAATGGAATGCACCAGAATAAAGGACAGAGGGAACTGTTGAAGGCATGGGCTGATATGCAAATCAGTGCCTGACAGGCCCGTAGCTTTCACCTGGTGGGGACAGAGGAAGGTAAAGGGAGTGTGTTTCAAGACAGCTCTGATGTCCCAGCTGCTCAGACTTTGACTCTGCTTCAATGTCACCTTGGACACCATCTTGATCTTTCTTTTTGTCTTTTAGTGAGTTTCACTCTAGGCCCAACTAAGACACCGGATTCTTTCCTTCACATTCTTGGTCCTATGCAGGATTTCTTCATGGTGTGAAGGGGTATCCTGGGGATGGTCATCGTGAAGCTGTGAGAGCAGATCCTCCTGCTGCAGCTAGGCCTGCCTGGGTCACCCACCCTTCTTGGGTCTGTTTCCTGTTCTTCTCCTTCCCTCTCTCTTCCTTTCCTGGTTTCTTCCTCTTTTATCTACACCGCTTCCCCCATTCTTTATACAAAGGGCACAAATTAAGAAGCCTGTCGTGCAAACCAACCCCTGCTCATTGCTGGGTGTGGAGATTAATGTCCAGTAGCTAAATCTAAGACCTTCTCAAGAGAAGCTGGAAATGTAGTTTTAATATGAAAGACCATATTTGAAAATGTTGAAAACAATGTCAATTAAAAAAAAACAATTCATTGAATCCTAATGAAAATTAAGTTCAGGTCAAGGGCCACTTCTTTGTGAGCTGTGGTCTAGACGTTACACAGGTGAGCATATGTGCTCAGATGGTATCATCTACCCACCACTCAGAAGCCAGGGGCCCTGGGGCGCAGGATCTGCTTCTTGTGTTTTCTCTATATGTTCCAAATATCCACCTGATGCTTCACAAGTACTTCAAACGTAGAGGCAGTATAAGAGTCCTGATTGTCAGAGGCTTAATCTACATGAAAATCTTACTTCAGGAAGAGAAGGAAGTAAGATTGGGTAGGGAGATGATATTTAGGGAATTTCCACCTGTTGGTGAGCAGTTGGGAGCCATCGTGAGTTCATGAATGAGAGGAACATAAGGGATGTGGGATTTGAAAAAGAGGGTCTGGGGTTATGTGGGGGATACAGAGCACATGAAGGTAGGAAGACGTGCAGGGAGGGTGGGCAATGAGAACTTGGACAAGAACTTCAGCCACAAGGATGGACATGCGGGTGTGATGTGAGAGAAATTCTCAAGATGTATGTAGATGACTGGATATGACATATTTCACATGGAGAATTAAAATCAGCATCCACATTATGGTGATGATAACCTTGTGGAAATGTAGGAGCTGGACTGTAGAACCCTCTGGTAAGAGGGGTGAGATGAGGTCCCAACTGGCTGAATGTCCTTCTCTTTATCTGGGTGTTCCCCACCCCCACCCCCTGGAGTGTTTGCCATGGATCTGGGTGAATCATACCACAGGACATAAGTGAAAGAGGCCTAATTATCCCCAGTGTCTCTGATCCCTTCCACACACAGACCCTGGAGCTGTCCCAGAGGTAGAAGCACAAAGATGAGTAAGATAAAATCCATGCTGCAAAGAGCTCAGAGTCCACAAACCCACTTGAAGATGAAAGTATTGACTTTAGTGTGGAGAACTTGACCAGAGTGAGAAGATCTATGCTGTGACCTTGGGGAGTTATACAACTTGACTTCATTTTCTTTATCTGTCCAATGGGCCCCAACCCTAATTTCTTCCTAATTTATATATTACTTTTCTACAGTGGCCAATGGTCTCAATTTTTCCAGGCCTGATGGGCTTCCTGGGACCCAAAACTTTCAGTGCTAAAACTAAGACAGCCTTGGGCAAACTGGGACCTTGATATCCATATGTGAGGCATAAACATCATAAGACAAGTGCAAGTCCTTTAGAAATCACAAAAACCTAGGAAAATGTGAGGTGGTGCAATTTGTTAGGAATACTGTCTGGATATGCTAGATTGGAAGAGGGAAAAAACAGTCTAGTGACAGGTAGTGGATTTTCTAATATCTCTCATGAACTTAAATATTTTTTTTTCTCCAAATGTCAAATAATGAGATGTTTGATATTTGATTAGTATGCCTATGTTTCACCTGAAAAGTATTTTTGCAGCCTTAAGTCAATCATAAAACTTGCAAATTTTCCCAAAAATGCACAGGGTAAAGACAACATTATAAATCGATGAAGAAATTTTTCCTATTGTTTGGAAGATGATCAATTTTCTGTATAAACCAGAGTAAGATAAAAAGTTTTCATTATGTGTGGGGTTTTAATAATGGGTTGGAAGTCCTACTGCTAAACTTTTCAGCAAAATTCTAGAAGCAGCAAAAGGAAAAGGAAAAGAGAAAACTTAGAAATAAATATCGAGTCGTGACATGGTAGTTGCATTTCAAAGACACGTGTAAGTTTTAGGATTAAAGATTGAATGCTTTCTGATTTCTTTTGATGAAACAACCAAGATGTCACCATCAAGGCTGCAGTTAGTAGCATTGCTTGTTATACCCAGCTGTGGTGACACAGTTTAGAAGCATAACATGTCATCCCTGGACAACATGAACTGGTTAGAAAGATGCTTAATGAAGTCCAAAGCTACGATCACTTTCAATATATCATCAAAGACTAGACAGCACTTCAGTAATTAGCTGGAAAGAAAAGGAGGATGTTCATGGTTCACACCATTGAAATGTTTGCAAAGACTCCTTTGGCAAATCCTGGATCTGTCACAGCTTTGCCATCACCCAGTTGTGGCTGGCTTAGGTAAGGCAGATTCTATCTCTTCAGTGGTTTTCATACTTGAGTGTAAATTAGAATCTCCAAATTCATCCAGCCCAAATTCTATTTGACAGGCCTTCTGCAACTATTTGATCAAAAAGTACGTGCAGAGAGCGTGTATTAGATTAGATGCAGCACAGGGGGAGTGGCCATGAAGAATAAGGACCAGATCTCATCCCCAAGAGTTTTCAATCTAAGTAGGAAAATAGACCTGTAACCCTCTGTGGGGAATTTATAAATCCAAGGCTCAGGGCTGGAGCATCTCAACAATCAAATAAGGACTGTGGGAGCTCAGAGGCAAGGACACTGAAGACAACAAATATGGAGAGATGGATAGGATGTGAAAGGGGGAGTCCTCGGGCCTTCTCTGGTCAGAGGGAAGCATTGTAAGTGCCTTTTCCTTCTAAAAGCAAGGGAGAGAGCTCAGCTTCCACATCTGCTGCAATAAGATGCATAAGTTAACACACACCTCATGCAGCCCCAGCAATGAGTGAAGGTATTTCAGCAAATTGTTCTGTCCATGCATTTTCAGGACAGGCTGGAGACACCACCTCTCACTTGGTAACTTGTGAACCAATATCATGACTTTGACATTGCTGTGTCCTTGCACTAGCACTTAGTTAACATTTAGTGAATCTTTCTTCTTTTATCTTTCTTTCTTTCCCTCCCTCCCTCCCTCCCTCCCTCCCTCCCTCCTTCCTTCCTTCCTTCCTTCCTTCCTTCCTTCCTTCCTTCCTTCCTTCCTTCCTTCCTTCCATCCTTTCCCAGAAATTAAGCCAGGGGACACTTAACCACAGAGCCACATTCCCAGTTCTTTTAACATTTTATTTAGAGATGGGGTCTTGCTGAGTTGTTTAGGACCTCACTAAGTTGCTGAGGCTGGCTTTGAACTCATGATCCTCCTACCTTAGCTTCCGGAGCTGCTGGGATTACAGGTGTGCACCACCAGGCCTGGCATAGTTAACATATCTTTAAAGTTAATACATATTTCATCATTTCATTTCTTGACATATTTGGGGGCCATTCAGAACCCCACAATTGACATGAATATTTTAAGTGGAAGATATTGGAGATTCAACATAAGCAGGAGGAATCTGTCTTAGAGCTTCCCTTATCTGACAGAAAGTAGCAATTTCTGGAAAATAAGATGAAAATAAATTTCCTATTTGGGGTGGATCTCCTCCCAGAAGGGAGAGTGCAAATAAAACTCAAATCCCTTCTCTGAGGATTATTGTTACCCTAAAGAATATGGAAAAAAACCCTCATATCTGGGAAAATGAGCATTATCACAACAATTCTTATCACTCATTTGCCCTCCTAAAAATTCTTTTGTCTTTCCCCAAGAAACTTATTTAACTTTTTCCATAGAAAACTTTTTCCTCCCTTCCTTTCCCTATGAAATTAGTTACATAACCCTAAAGTTCTAGCCACCTCTTTGAATGAGTGATCACTTGAGTGCTCCCATGTATATGTGTACTGTGTACATAAATCAACATTCTCCCCTGAGAATTTTTGTCTTTTTAATTCACAGGCTCTTGGGTACTTCATCTAGAGTGTAGAGAAAAAGTTGTTTTCCTCTCAACATAGTAACTATATATGTATTTTACCAAATGCAAATTAAAGTATACAAGTATGTAACAAAACAAAATAGATACTCTGGTTTCTCTTCATTCTATAAATCTTCCATGATACTTTGGAGAACAATGATCTTGGGACAACACCCATTTTCATATTATTGTATAGGAAAAGAATAATAAACACCCCTTCCAGATGTAGCTTGTACGATAACACGACCTCATTTGCCCTTCACAGTGGCCTAAGGCAATATCTTAGGACAAAGCTAAACAAGAACTTTAGAGAAAGGCTCTTGAGTAACTTGCTCAGTGCCTGACTCTCTTCTTGTGATGTTTGTGGTCACAAGTAAGATAGAGAAGTGGAGAAGTAAGCCAGCTGGTTTGTTTCATAAGAGAATGTGTCCCAGATGGGAAGACAGGAGTGAAGGAGGGAGAAAAGGATGGAGAGAGAGGAGGAAGAGAGAAAGGAGAGAAAGAGGAAGGGGGGACCCTGCCACCAAGCCACGGTCCATGAATGTCTGGAGCCTAAGTTGAGGCACCCAGGGAAAGTTCCCTCTGGCCTCTGAGTGCAAGAGGACCATCCTAGGAAGATGTCAGCTGGTAACCTGGGCAGGATAGGTGCTACTATTCCTTGCTGATCAATCCGTCACTCCCTGGTCTCCACCTCACTCCTGATCCCAGCCAGCAGTTGAGTGAGGACTCACCCACTGAATCTCTAGGTGTCCTCTTTGCTGTTAATAAATAGGAGATGTTCAGAACAGAGGGAGCTCCCTCCACCTCCAGGCCATGCATGGAAATTTCCAGGGTATCTAGGCTTCCCTAGATGCCAGAAGAAAATTAGAAGTTAGCCTCTGATCTTTAGTTGACCTCTGATCTTTCAAACTGGTTCCGGCTATTCACTGGCTCCAAGATCATCAGAGATAGGGAAGATGAGTCTCTGCCCCGGCCTTCACTTCTGGACCCACTTTGCTTTGGAGCACCTTGCTGGAAATCTTCTAAGTATCTCACCTGCCTGAGGTAGGTCAGGAGTCTCATGGGCCCAGCCAGGATTCCTCCCTTTTGGAGCACTACTTGACCTTCTCCTTGTGAAAGTCTCCCTGTGGGGTCATTCACAGCCCTGCTTCCAGGAAGGTGGTTCCCACAGTGGGCAGAGTCACATGATGTCCTTCAAACAAAAGGGTACCGACACCCTGATTCTGGGTGACTCTTACAAAACCTCAAGGACAACCGATGTAGCTTGGGCTACCAACAGTCTGTGGTACACTCAGCCTTGGACTTGGCCATTCATGAGCCATGCAGGGATTCTTTCTATCCATGTTCCCACTGTAGTGCTGGTGATCCTCCAAACTTGACACTCAAGTTGGCCACCCCTGCCACTACACAGGTTGCCTGGCAGGTGTCAGGGTGACCACACGTATCTCCTCTAAGGGCTCCCTAGACTTTGGCTCAGCATCATCCTAGAATCCTCCCATGTTCTCTCCTACCTCAGAGGGATGTGGTAAAGCTGTGTGCGCCCAGGCCATGCTTCAGCTACCCCAGATGGGAGATGGCCATGGACGGCCATGTTTTGTGCTAAGGGGACCTCTCATTCTTATTCCTCTGGACATAGACCTTCACCTACTGCTATGACTTAAATAAAGTTTGTCCCCTTCAAAACTCATGCTGGAGTTTAACCTTCATTGTGAGATATTAAGAGGTTAGAAACTTAATCCTGCGATCTTTGTCTCTCATCAAGTAATGCCCTGCACCATTTTGGAACTCTTCTAGCAAGAAGACCATCTAAGTGCAGCACCTTGATCTTGGACCAGAACCAAGAGTCAATAATACCCCTCTTCTTTATGATTTATCCAGTCTGTGGTATTGTGATACAGCAATACAAAGTGAACAAATGCATCTACCCTCTCTGTGGTAGTCATGTGGAAGGCAGGGGGCAGTGATCACAGTTTAGAAATGCATGAATTACAATATACAGAGTTCCAAGAGAAGATGAGGTTGGGAGATGTGTTCTGCTTTTTACCTTTGAAATTTGAAATAATAAAATGAATACAATCAGAACATGAGCCACTGCAGATTTTTCCAGCATACTTTGGCCAAGATTTGCATTTGTGGCCATCACTAACAACCTTTGAGAGTGTCATTGGAAGCAGTATCCATGGGAAGGGATACATGGTTGACACAGCTGGTTGTAACCAGCACAAATAGATGGTGTTAGCAGGCAGCAGCTGGGCAAACATCTGTATGATTTCAGCCAATATGTAAAGCAGTATGGAGATTCCTTGGAAAACTGGGAATGGAACCACCATTTGACCCAGTTATCCATCTCCTTGGTCTAGACCCAAAAAAACTTAAAAATAGCATACAGGGACACAGCCACATCAATGTTTATAGTAGCACGATTCACAATAGCTAAATTGTGGAACCAACCTAGATGCCTTCAGTAGATGAATGGATTAAAAAATGTGGCATATATACACAATAGAATATTACTCAGCAATAAAAGAGAATAAAATCATGGCATTTTCAGGTAAATGAGTTGGAGAAGATAATGCTAAGTAAAGATAGCCAATCTCAAAAAAAAAAAAAAAAAAAACAAATGCCAAATGTTTTTTTCTGATATAAGGAGACTGACTTATAGTGGGGTAGGGAGGGGGTGCATGGAAGGAATAGACGAACTCAGATAGAACAGAGAGGTGGGAGGGGAAGGGAGGGGGCAGGGGTTAGCAATGATGGTGGAATATGATGGACATCATTACCCAAAGTACACGTATGAAGATATGAATTGGTGTGAACATACTTTATATACAGAGATATGAAAAATAGTGCTCTATATGTGTAATAAGAATTGTAATGCATTCCACTGTCATGTATTTAAAAAATAAAATCTATTAAAAAATTTAATTTATAAACTAGGCACATTTGGAAAGTAACAACAACAATTATAAAATTATAACAATATGCTGTGATAAAAGTTATTTGAGTATTATGAATTGTTTATTTCTGGAATGTTCCTTTTAATATTTTTGGACCATGGCTGTCTGGGAAAGAGAAACCATTGATAAAGGGGGACTACTGCACAACTCACAGAAGCCTGCAAATTTTGGAAATCATTCAGAAGAAATCAAATGATCTGAACAGACAGAGGCCTTGCAAAAATATTTGTCAAGTGCTTTGCACACCTCAGGGGGGTCCTACCATGGGGTAAATGAAGGCGACTCACGTTGACATGAAAAGATCCTCTTGAGGAATGAGCAGACCTCATCTCATTAAACTTGTCTACTCTCTCTCCAAAATGGTGTCAACACCAACTTCCATTTTCCAAATGAACTTCCCACAGGCTCAGAGCCTCAGGGAACTTCTGAACCCTCCAAAATGGCAGCAGGAATTGGCAGTGCTGCAATGTGAACCTGAAATCAGCTGACTCTTGATGCCACATTCTTTCCAGGGCAGTGGCTTCCCTTTCTGGAGATAGAAATCCTGAGGGTTGGGACTCCTGATGATGCAGGGGGCGTGGCCAAGCTCATGATGCAGGGGGCGTGGCCAAGCTCAGTAAGAGGTCTTGTGGGTTGACTTTGTGTTTGATCACTAAGGAGGTCAATGGTCAAATATCATGTTCCTACAAGTCCATCATCCTGGGCACGTGAGACAGCCTGGTTTTGCTTACAGACTCTCCACTCAGCATTGGTCCACAGACCAGCACTGTTAACATCACCAGGGACTTGTTAGAACCGCAGAATCTCCAGTTCCTGGAGCAGCATCTGCGTTTTAATATATCCACACGTATTTTATAAGCAAGTGGAAGGGGATGAGCCCTGGTTTCCAGGAAAAAATACAGGATTTAGAGTACAAAGACCCAACTCTTCATCCTGCCTGTATCAATTGTTACCCAAGTGACCTGGAGCAAGATACAGGACTTGTCTGATATTCAGCGTGCTGTTCAATGGTGGGCACTGTCGTACTTGCTTTAATAGGGGCAAGTCCCGTGTGATGATCCATGGGGCAGCATTTGATAAACTAGAAAATAGTGCAAAATAATCAAGTGATGAGAACCACAGGTTCAACCTGAGGGCCATTTTTTTTTTCTAGTATGTCCTAGTGTGACTTGAGCCAGAGGAGATGAGCAGACCTGACCTAAACCTTGAGAATGTTTGCTTAATTAATTACATAATCAATTAGTGAAATAATTAAAAGACACACTTGCAAGCACTCAACATGTATTCATTCATTGAACACATACTTTTTTCCCAAGTGGTTCGGGGATTGAACCCAGGGTCAAGTCAGGGCCTCGCACATGCTAGACAAAGGCTCTATCTCTGAGCTACATACTCAGCCCTTTTTATTTATTCATTTTTATTTTGAGACAGATTCTTGCTAAGTTGCCCAGGTGAGCTTCAAACCTGTGATCTTCCAGGTTCTGCCTTCTGAGTCAGCTGGGATTAACAGGTGTGTGCCACTGTGACACTGCACCAGCTGGCTTGGATATATTTTTTTTTATTGTGTGCCTTTTTGTGCTTTTATGCTTGCATATAATGTGAATCAGATAGAAAAGGGTCTTTTCTTTGTGGAGCACTCAAGCATTGAGGTCCTGCTCACAATGTACACACTTAAAATTGACTGTGTGGCTGTGGGCAAGGCAGGATCCAGTGACACTATTTCCATACAGTATCAAATCATCCATTATTGCTCTGAGTATCTGCAAAGCACTAAAGCTCTTGCTCTTTTTCTTGGTCTTGAGGTCTATACAGAGAAAACATGGAAACTTTGATGCTGCCTCTGTTGGTTGCCCTCCCTAACCAAAGGCAATGCCCAGACGATATGTTGGTTGGCCTTGTATCGACTGGCCTGGCACACAGGGAATTTAGATGCACTTTTGAAGACCTGTGGGAGCCTCGGGTATTTTTCACTATTCCTAGATGATGCCTGGAGTTTGTAACATTCATATTCCATTTCACTGGCTTGAGTGAAGCAGACTCCTGGTCCTCTGATCTGAACACAGTGATCTCTGGGGTGATAAGTACATTGAACCAAGCAGTGTGAGCTTGTATTTCCTAAGAGCAAGCGATGTCACAGGGAGTGGAGGAGGAGATGTGCATCAGGGCCTTGGAAATGAGGAGCTCAAGCAGAGGCTGAGGCACCAGCCAAAACTGAGCCATTCTAAGGCGATATGTCTAAACCTTTGTTTTTCATGTATGACATTTTGCTTAAGTATTATCACTTTGAATTGTAACTTAACTGTATGTACTACACATTGTGCATTTTAACTATTACTGAAATTATGTAATTACGTTTTCTTTTAGTATTATAACTCAGCTAAACTGTGGTCCTTCTAATAATGCCTTTATTATTCCTGCTTTGTCTGTAGCCTCCAGTGTTATCATGAGCAGTGGGAGTGGTTTAATTTTGGACCTGAATGCCAATGCTTTTTAAAAATATTGCTGAAGTTGAATATGGAAAGTAATGAAATATAAGATACACATACATAATATTGAAAATGCAAATTGTATAATAACTATATTTAAACTGATTTTTATTTAGACTCCTTCAATGCTTTAACTTTGATCTAAGCAGTGACATTTACTAATCCATGGGTTTGATGCACATCTTCTCCAAATCATAACCTGTTTCATATTGCACTAAAAATAATATTTGATTTTTAAAAGTTTATTTCTATGACAACTTAAATCATCTTGAGTAGCACAAGAGGTATGCATTTAATAGTTGGAGAACACTACCTTAACTTCCCATATGAATGACCCCACCATTCAAAGAAATAATGTATGGGAAGAATTTTAGAATTTTATCATTAATATATAAAAGTATTAAAATAATATTTAAAAATTTTAAAAAAAAGTGTGCCCGTAGAATATTTTAGTGATGGTGTTGGGAGAGATTGACTGAGAGCTTAAGAAATGTTGGTTCTATTGGGGCTGGAGTTGTGGCTCAGTGGTAGAGTGCTCGTCTAGCACACATGAGGCACTGGGTTTGATCCTCAGCACCACATAAAAATGAAATAAAGATATTGTGTCCACCTACAATTAAAAAAAATTTTAAAAATAGAAATGTGGGTTCTATTTTCACCTCTGCCACAGAACTTCTTCAACAACTTGGATAAGTCTTTTCCTCTGCCTGAGCCTCAGTTTCTCCATCTGCCCAGTGAGGGGAGGTGAGGCCCTTGAAGGCTCTCTATCCCATGATCATCTAGATCACATGCTCCTGCTGCAGTTGAGTCAAGTGTGTTTAAGTAAGCAAGCCGCCTCCTGCCCGCCTCATCCGGCCTCTTATCTTAATAAGTAATGAGTGTGCCAAAGGCTGACAATGACATATTTTGAAAATAGTTTTAATGCATAGCTGGCAGAGGACCTGTTGGGCGTTGACAAATTACACAAACAGAGATGATGAGGAGAGCATCAAATATTAACGCCCAGGGCCCCGATGGTAATGGAGATCTTACCTGTGCCTTACAGAAGCCTACTCATGTTTGGCTGAAGGGAACATTTCTTTTCAGCTTCTCCAAGCATGTGCAGAGATGGCTTTCAGTGAAATGAAGAAGCCAAAATTAATTTTTTGCAGGTGATCCTTGACTCTGGTTTATTTTATTCTGGGAGGATATTTGAGAGTCAAGCTCTTTAAGTGGACCCCTTTCTTCCTTGTGTAAATGTTATAAATTGGATTTCTGTCCCTCACACTCATTCCTATCATAAAAAGTATAAAGTTGAGTAAGAAATGTATTCAAAGCTAATAAAATCTAAGCATATGCACTTGAAAGCATGTATCTAGAATACATTTGTAAATATTTTAATCTAAAGCAAGAAATCTGGGAAATGAGGGAAGGGAGGGGGATAGGAATAGAAAAGACAGTAGAATGAATCAGACATAGCTTTCCTATGTTCATATATGACCGATGTAACTCCATATCATGTACAACCACAAGAATGGGAAGTTATACTCCATGTATGCATGATATGTCAAAATACATTCTACTGTTATATATGACTAAAAAGAACAAATAAAGAAAAGAGAAAAGAAAAAATAAATAAAGTGAGAAAACTTCTTGTGGGGGATTTTTTTTTTTTTTTTCAGCTTGGGCCTGATTTGATCTCATCTTAAACATTAGGACAACAAAATTCAAGTCATTTTTCCCCAACTGTTTCATCAGTCTTTATCATTCCAAGTGCCCTTGAACTGAGTTCAAAATTCAAGTGAAAGTTTTCAAAATGTTCATGGCTGATTTGAAGAGATGGAAGCCTTTTTTTTTTTTTTTTGAAATTTTTCGTTTAAATCAGCATCTCTTGCTCTTCTGTGCTAATGAGATATTGATATGTCTTCACTGTGAGTGACCAGCTGTATTCTAGCCCAGGTAGGGTTGCCAGCTTTGCAAATAAAAATATAAGGCATCTGGTTAACTTGGAATTCCATATATACAACACATATGTTTACCATTTAAAAATATTCCATGCCATATTTAATACATACTAAGAATTATTTGTTATTTATAGGGTATAAAAATTTAACCACATCTTACATTTTCTCTGATAACCCTAAACATAATGGTTGTTCAGCTTTATCTATAAAGGACCTGATAGTAAATAATTCAGGATTTGAAGGAAACAGGTATCTACTTAACTTTGTTATTTCCTCGCAAGGGGACCATAGGCTATATGCAAATGAATAGGTGTGGCTTTATTTCAATAAAACTTTATTGATGGACACTAAGAATTGAATATCATTACTTTTGATGTGTCATGAAATAGTATTCTTTTTAGATACCACCCCAAACAATCATTTAAAAATGCAAACTCCTATGACCTTGGAGTCTCTATAAAAATATTTACCAGGCCAGATTTGGCCCCTAGAACCTAATTTGCTGTGAAAACTCTAAAGGTATAGCCACCACCTGGTTTTGGAATCACCACTGCCTTTGGGGCAAAGGTTGTCCATCAGTTCAGATGGACAGTTCTTCTGTTCAATATGGCAGCCAGCCATCAGGCCCTTGTGGCTACTGAATATTTGAAGCATAGTCACTCTGAACTAAGAGGTGCTCTGTTAAGTCTAAAATACACACCAGATACCAAAGGTTTAATATGAAAAAAGTAAAATATGCTACTATATTGTTTTATATTGATTATATGTCAAAATGATAATATTATGGGTAAACATACATAGACATATAGACATTTAAGTTCTACTATTCAGCTGGAAGTGGTGGCCCATGCCTACAGTCCCAGGGGATCAGGAGGCTGAGGCAGGAGGATCGAGAGTTCAAAGCCAGCCTCAGCAAAAGTGAGGTGCTAAGCAATGCAGTGAGACCTGTCTCTAAGTAAAATCCTGGGGATGTGGCTCAGTGGTCAAGTGCCCCCAAGTCCCCTTGAGTTCAATCCCAGGTACTAAAATAAATAAGTAAGTAAGTAAATTAATTTTGCCTTTCTTTTTAACTTTTAAAATGTGCTTACCGGAAGATACAAGATTACACGTGGCTCTCTCCTTTGTGTCTCCCTTTACATTTCCATTGACCTAGAACTTTTCAGTGCCTTCTCTGAAGCAATCAGCATTTGACCTTTTGTTCCTTTATTCAATCATTCATTCACTGAATATTTGTTGAGCATCTACTATGCATTAAGCGTGGATGCTGGCACAGGAGACAGCAGTGAACAAGAAAATCGTGGTTCTTATCCTCAGGTTGCAAAAATACAGGGGAAATCCCCACTGTGGGAGGAGGGGAAAGAATTCAGTGCTCTGAGAGCTTTAAAAGGAGTGAGTCATTCCAACATTTGGGAAGGCTTCAGTAAGAAAGTCCCAGAGGAGCTGAGGTGTGAGAGAAGTAGGTGTGAGCTGAAGGTCAGAGGGGACAGAAGGAGCATTTCAAAGAGAGGGACTATACGGGGAGGGCCTGGTGGTCAAAATTGGAGGAAGGCCACGAGGCTGCAGCATTGGTGTTCTGGGACAGACTTGGTGAGGTAACTGGAAACTGATCATTCATTGTCTCTATTCCAGAGCACCAAGGAAGGGTGCTCAGCATCAATGGGAATATGGGTGGGGGATATCCTGACATGTGCATTTCAAAAGCCTCTCTTTGCCAAGAGTCTCTGGCTCTTGGGAAGCTGGAATGCAGACAGGCCGCTGTGTGGATCACATCTCAAACCTATAAAACCCCAGGGCTCACCATGATGGCATTCTTGGGGGGTTGGCGAGACTGAAGCACTGTTTGCCAAAGTCCTGAGTCAGCTTTTCTCAGGGCTCCCTGAAATCTTAACTCGGATTGCGTGTTCTGGAAATCACTCATGGGAGGAGGTGACGTTGGACCCATGTCTGAAATTCCCACCAGCCTGAAAGGAGAATGAAATGGAATGCCGATATGGGAAGGTGGGATGTAAGCCACAGAATAGTTGCTGTGAGAGCTGAAAGAGAAGTGGATAGTCACCTGCTCTAGAAACTCAACGTCTTGAAAAAGTGTAGGTTGTGTTCATAAGAGCCAGAGCCTTACTCTTGCAGTCTCAGCCCAGAGCGGGCACATGGCAGATTCTCAGACAGTAGGTTGACCATCTCACAAATGCTCGCGCACTCACGTATGGACACATTGTGATGCTCCACCCTTTACTGTTAGAAGTCGATATTAAGCCATGATCAAGATAACTCATTCCATAAGCTCTTTGCTTTTCATTGCTATTTTGCTAGGAACTTTTTATTGTTGACATGGCCACAGAATGAAGAGAATCATGAATTATGTTTCATAATTTATGTGTCTGAATTCCTGTGGGATCGTGTTTCTTTTCGGATCACATCTTGGATACCTTATACTCCATGCCCTCCCTGTGCTGCTTGGACATTAGCTGGGTTAATGAGGCATAGCTGGAGGTGCCCAGTGTGGCTGGAGGACAGAATTCTGGGACAGGCAGACAGAAAAGAGGACTAGGGAGAGGAGTTCCACTGACTATTTCAGCTTGTTTCCCCCCAGGAAGCATGGAGAGAGCCTGGGCCAAGGGAAGAAAGGATGCTAAAAATCTTGCAATCACCTGGGTGACCTGCTAGGTGTGTGACTTATAAAATGATAGACACCTGGGGAAGGAAGGGGCTTGCCATGGAAGGAACCTCCTCTTTATCTAGCCTCAGCTTGGAGGTCCAGAGATGGGCTTTGTCACAGCCCAGGCCCACCATCTTGCACTTTTTCCAACTGAGCCAGGACCTGACACCCCTAGCTTCCTCCCCTCTTTTAACCCTCATTTAAATTAGTTTATCTAGGGCACTTTCTCCAGTAGGGTGGGGAGTGCTGGAAGAAATTCCCTAAGGCAGACAGAGGGCATTTGCTCCCCGACAGATGGGGAACCGCCAATGCTTGCTGCCCCAAACTCATTTTTGGTTCTTGCTCTGGAAAGGCATGTGCATAAGATCCTAACTCTAGGAATTAGGAAAGTTTGGGCAGGTCTTGCTTTTCCTCATTTCAGAACGCTCCTAGTAGTTCTAATGGAAGGCTTTAGTCTGAGCACCATCTTTATTTCAGTTCACTCTGCCCTAAAGCTGATTGGCCTAGGATGATCACCTGACCTAAGCTGAGCTTATCAGTGTCTTTCTTTCAGAAACATGAAAGACATGGAAAACCCAGTCCACCATGCTGGCCTTAGAGCTGTGAGCCATATGGATTTGGAATCACAAATAGCAAGAGCTGAATAAAATCTGCAAAAGTTCAGAGGGACATTAAAAAAAAAAGGAGTCTTAAGGAGGAAGAGAGCCCCTGGGAGAGATGGGGTAGGCTTGGAAAGAGAAGCAGCAAAGAGAGGTCAAATGATCCCCAAAATAAAAAGATATGTGAAAGAGCTGGCCGGTGACTCTCCAGTTCCCATGATGGTCAGCTGACTTTCTTTAAAAATGAGTTTCATGAGATTTTCCTGCATCCTTCCAATAAATTCCTTTTTGCCAAAGCCAGATTGAGTGAGTATCTGTTTCTTGAAATAAAAATGATCCTTTGGACCGGGTTGTAAAATTTGATCTCACAGGGAAAAGATAACCCGGCTGGTTTGTATCCCAGGGTCCTTGCGGTCTGAGGCATATGGTTTAAGAAGGGGGGGGAAGGGGTTCCAGGCCCAAGCTTTTTCTTGCTCTAGCATGCCAACTGCCATAAATGACAATTACAGGGACCCCTTCCTTTGACTTAAAGATTGGTCCCTCAAGGAACTTAGCTAAATTTAATTTGGATCACTAAAGGCAGACACTCGGGGATTATTAGCTCAGAGAGGGGCAGATAGATGAGTGCACAGCCCTGCAAGAAGGAGACTGTGTTGGGCAAGGTCTAACTGCCTTGGCAATAGTCTACTTCCTTCCACCAGACCACAGCTCCTTTTATCTGAAGTCACTCCAACAAAGGAATTCTTATATATATATATAAAAAAATAAGAACAAACACACACCCGCACACCCATACCCACACACAAATATACGGTCATGCCTCACTTAGTGGTGGGGCTATGATCTGAGAAATGTGCAGCTAGGTGATTTCACCATGTGTGGACACAGAGCATACCTACACAATCCAAGACAGCCATGATACCACCAGGGGGAACAAAACCTTATGGGACTATCATGTGAGCCATCCCTTGACTGAAACGTTATGCAATGCATGACTGAATATGTTTTATAAATGCATATAAAATCACAAGCCTTGGGCATTACCTTGAAAGGTGGTGGGATTTACGACCTCCTTTTGAAGATGCTGTAGGAAGCACTGTCTCTTTAAGAAAGCAGAATTTTCCAGGGGTATTCCTGATGATTCTGTTTTCTTTAATAGTGTTTGTTTTCCTTATTTATGAAAGGCACATGGCTGGCTCTCTCTGAGGTAGAGTGGCACACTGGCCTGTCTTTGAGTGAGGAAAGAGCAGAGCGAGGCCGGGTAGGAACCAAGACAAACCACAGGAGACAAGAAACGCTTCAAGAGTTGCAGATTTACAAAGCACAACATATCATCTTTTTTTTTTTCTAAAGGAATGGACACGAGATAGATCCAACCTCCTCTGAAGGGCTGGGTTTGTCCTCTGGGGAGCAGATTTATAATATTTGCTTTCTGGTTTCTTCAGATGGTAAAAGTTTAATCTTTCTTTGTCTTTAGGGAAGTAAAGTGACCAAGTGAGTAAGACTTTGAATATCTACTGAGAATGGGGAATTCTGTGAGTTGATAATAATAATAAGTGTCTGGGTATGGAAGTGAGATTTCTCTCTCCCTCCCCGCCTCCTCCCATGGATATCCCTGTCTGTTCTCCTCCCTTCCCAGTGGACTCTCTGGTTTTTGTGGGCAGGGCCTATACCTCATGTTCAGTGATGCCTGCATCAGCCAGAGTCTTGGCAGAGGCCCAAAGAAGTGGCACATGAATAACATCATGGCTTTGGGCCAAGTGCAGTTGAATTTGTCACTGAGGATCTTTCCCATGGCCTGGACCACGTGTTCCTGTGGCGGTGGGAGATGCTCAGGGATAAGGGAATGTTCTCGGCACACAGATGGGCTGTCATCATGTGGTCCTCGATACAGGTGCTGTTGGCCAAGTTAGTGATCCTTCTTAGGTGTTTAAAGAGGACCTTCTCTCCAACTAATGTGCTGGGCCAGGTATTGTTCTAGAGGCCTGGACATACGTTGCAGACATAGCCTGAAATGTTATGCAATGCATGACTGAATATGTTTATAAATGTATATAAAATCACAAGCCTAGGACATTACCATGGCCGAGGGACCCCAGTGAGGCCCTACTACAGTCACCTCTGCTGCTTTCTCTCCCCTGCGTGTTTCCAAGATGATGAGTTGAGAAACCCAAGTAAGGCCTCAGGTTTCTGTTATACTTAAGCCGATGGAAATGGTCAATATACCAAGAATTTGGCACCAATATGAACAGTACCAAAAAAAGTGTTAAAGTATACTTTTCTGTATTCTCTATATTTCACCTCATTTGTTCTAATCTTGTCTAATTGAGGTCTCAGATATAATGGGGCATAATATAGGGGTTTTTACCCGAAGGTCAGTGGAAGGTCTTTAGGTATCCATGAATTCCTTGATCAGGGGAGTACAAGTCTTTCTCCATGTGCATCTTCTGCCCAAGTAATCCATAGCTTTTATTGGGTTCTCAAAGCTTCTAGAATCTTCCCAGGCAGGTTAACCAAAAGCAGTGAAAAAGAGTAAGAGTCATACAGACATGGGTTTGAATTCCTGCTCTACTCCTTTGGACTTTTATAAACTTGGGAAAGTTAGTTAGCATCTTAAAAGTTCCATCTTCTTGTGGAAATCTGAAATGTTCCAGGTTCAACAAAATCACCAGAGGATGCTTAAAGCAAATGCACATAATGGGCCTTTCTGGGTACCCAGGACAGGATGTGTATTTAAGTATTTAAAAAGTACTATTTTTTAATCAGGCCTCAGACAGCCCTGTCTGCCTTGTTCTTCAGTTTTTGAACTCTGAACCCTCTTTATGAAACAAAACAAAACATTGTATTTGGAACAATTTTAGATTTATAGTAAAGTTGCAAAGAAAGTACCAAGGGTTCCTGTACATCCTCCACTGGCTTCTCTAAATTAACATCTTGCATGACCAGAGGGCCTTTGTCAGGACTAAGGGACCCACTGCAAAACACGACTACTAACTAAACTCCAGACTTGATTTTTTTTTTTCCAGATTTTACCTGTTTATCCATCAATTACCATTTTCTGTTTCAGGATCCCAACTAGAATGTCACATTGGTTTCAGCCCTGAGGGCTTTGCTGGATCTGTGACCATTTCTCAGTCTTTCCTTTTTAGTCCCAGCAGAGAGTTTGGAAGAATATTGGTCAGTCTGTGAGTGTGAAGGCTGAATCATCTGTTTCCCAGCCTACAGGGCCATCTGGGTCCCTGCTTTGTCCTCTCTCAGACTTCTGTCTTCCTCTGAGAGTGAGAGTGACTACGCTGCTCCCAAATCCTCATGACATGAGGCCATCCAGCAGTGTACTGCCCAGTCACACCACAGGGCCATTTCAGAACACTGTAGTGCTCCAGGCCTCTGTCCTTAGATCTGTCCTCCAACCGAAATCAGTCAATAGGCCATTTCATCCTGTTAAATCCTGCCATACAGCCATGACTTCCAAATTCCCACTTCTAGCTCTGCCTAATCCCGAAGGGCTAGGCTCATGAGTCTGCCTGCCTCTGACTTCTCCATTTGAATATCCCATAGGCGCCAATAGGCTTTCCAAAATCACTACGATCAAATCCTAATGCTTACTACCTTCCCAACCGTGCTTTTCTCCAAGTGTCACTCCCTCCCCTAGTGTGACACCACTATTCATCCAGACACTTGACACCTTCTAGATGCCTTTCCTTCCTCTCATATATCATGTCCAAGTCCTCACACGTCAAACCCTCATGAATCCTATCCACTCGCCCTTCAGAACACGCTCTGAGCTCAACCACACTTCATGACCTCCTTTCTTTTCACTAGAAACCTGACAACCCTTGTGTCTCCTCCGGTGGGCCATTCTAGTGGCTTTCAAATTCCTCCCTCCCAGCCCTCTCCTGCCCCCATAATTCCTCTATAACAAGTCAGGTCCTCTGGTTCTCTTGCTCAGATTCCTGTCCTGATTCTCCACCAGACTGAAGTCCCAAGTCCTTCCATGGTGCATGTGATCTGTCCTTGGATTCCTCTGCGACATCTTTTCTACTCGCTTCCTAGAGCCCCACACTTGGGATACTCTGGTTGCTTCTTTTGTTCCTCCTATACACCTGAATGATGAATGTGCAGGGATTTTGTTGTTGTTGTTTTTGCCCAGAAAGCTCTTTCCCAAGATGTCCTCGTGGTTGGCTTTCTCCCACTTGAAGGAGTCTTAAAATACAGTCACTCTCACTATCCTGGGCTTTGAGTTCCAGGACCAGCTCCCAACCCCTGCAGATACCCAAACCTACAGATGCTCATATTTGCTCATAATCTATGCACATCCACCAGGATACTTTAAATCATCATTAGACTACTTGTAATACCTAATACAATGCATATCGTTCTTGCGTTCTATTGCTTAGGAAATAATGACAAGAAAAAAAATGTTTATATGTGTTGAGTATAGACTCAAACACTGTAAGCCTCACTGTATTTTCATACTCAGTTGGTTGAATCTATGGATGGGACCCACAGATATGCAGGTGGACCCTATTACTTCCTCAGAGACCTTCTTCCATTATACTGGCTACATCATTCTCCATCTCCTTCCTGTCCACCTTCAACAGGTATATTTTGAAACAATGGAAGGAATGCTACAGGCATCTAGTGGAAGCCACTGACCATACCCAGAGGCATCTAGTATTAGATGTCAGGGATGCTTCCGAATACCTACAATGTACCCTGCAGCGCAGAAGGAGCCCCTACAAGAAAGAGCCCAATCTGTCAATAATGCTGAAGTCCAGGAGCCCTGCATTAGAATACAAGTTCCCATTGGGTGAGGACTTGGTCTTTATTGGCCAATCAGCACCCAGGACAATTTGTGACACACAGCAGAGACTCGCAAATAGGTGTCCAAGGAATGAAAGACCAAGCATTCTGAGGTTGACTGCCCTTGTGCATCTACCTCTGGAAGCTAGGCTTGAATCCCTTCTACCCTTGAATCTCATGTATCTAGGAAGACTCTGGACAAGGTTGGAAAGGAATGTGTTCAGAGTACAGGAATCCACATTGCCATCTCCATCTTCCCTTCATCTCCAACTGCTCATCCAGGGCAGAGTGTTTCATCCGCAGGAATGAACTGTGGGAAGGGTTGCTTGATTCTTCTCCTTGTTTGTACCCTGAGAACTTTCAATATCATGCATCAACCCATTCTGATCATGAAGATGAGGCCTTTGAAACTCAAAAGCTAAGTGTGTAGAGACTCTAGTTTTGTTTCTGTTAGGCTTTCCTTCCTTGAAGCAATGAATGGCACACCTGGCCTTCTCTCTTTAGATGGGAATTTAGGGAAGGGACCAGAATTTAAGTGACATATTAGGGAATACTTTAACAATTCTGAATTTAACCACTTTTCATGACTTCATGAAGGGGTTGTGGGGTTAATATCATTTGAAATTTCAAAATAATATCTTACCATCTTAGAATTTACTAGTATTGCAGAATTGTGTGTGTGTGTGTGTGTGTGTGTGTGTGTGTGTGTGAATAGTGAGAGGTTTAGCTAAAAGATTAGCTCTTGTGATGGTAGGAGCTAGAAATTTCAGAATCTGCTAGTCAGGAGGCTAAAAACTCAGGCTGGAGTTAAGGCTGGCAGAATTTCCACTCTGAGAAACCTGTTTTTGGTCTGAAGGTGTTTCAGTGATTGGGTGGGGCCCACCTACATTGTGAAAGGGAATTTCCATTGTATAAATCCATCACTGATTGTAGATGTTATCACACCTATAAAATACCTTCCAAGAAACACCTAGATTAGTGTTTGATTAAATAGATACTATTGCCAGCCAAGTTAGCCCATAAAACTACCCATATTATTAAAATTTTTATTTTTATTATTTTGCTACAGGGGAATTGAACTCAGTTCTTTATCACAGAGCTACTTCTCAATGTTTTTTTTTAAATTATTATTATTTTTAACTTTGAGAGAGGATCTTGCTAAGTTGCTTAGGGCCTCATTATGTTGCTGAGGTTGGCCTTGAACTTGTGATGCTCTTGCCTCAGCCTCCAGAGGCATGATCTGCTGTACCTAGCTAACCATTTTATTTTTTTAGGGAGACTTAGAATTTGAGCTGTGCTCACCCCCATTTTTTTTTGTTTGGCAACTAGTAGCCTCACCTGTTCATGGAAAGTCCAGTGCAGATCACCGGCATTCAAGGTTGGTTTGACATAAACACCGCAGTACTGCAGAACACCTCACTTACTATGAAGACCTGAGTCTGCCCATGAATGTCTCAGGTAGAATTGAAGCAGATCCTTGTATGAATTTGAGTGTTGAGTCTTCAGAGCCCAGAAATCATAATGTCACTTCCTAAGAGGGAAGGCTGAGGCCCAAGCTTGTATAAACCAATTTCAGTCTAACTCTGATTGAAATTTCCTTCCATCAAACCTGAGAAACAGTGGGGTTTTTCCATGACTGGCCCCCAGCACACCCCAGCCACCTTATCATCCCTAGAGGCCATTCCTCAGAAGCCAGCTGTCATGGGTGAGACAAGGGAAGGCAACTGTCCCATCCACAGGGCTTGTAACTGAGGGGAACACTAAGATTCTTTCTTTGTTTTATCCTTTCTAGTTCAGCAGTCATTCTGATGGGAGGGGGGAGGCATCACCTCCTATCCCTGTAAGATGAAGACACGTCTTCATCCATCTCCTTGGTGAGAGGACAACATTTTGCTCCTGATGCACAGGGTAGGTTCTCTTTGTGTCCATCAGCTTTGGTTGTAACATTACAGCCAAGGATACAGTTAATGAGGGAAGGTGCAGGAGTTTCCAATATTGATCTTAGCCCCCAAGAGAATTTTACCCAGTCTCTAAAATAAACTTGATAATGCTGCCTAAGTAGAAAACTAGAAGATTTCTGTTGTTCTCATTTTGGGAAAAAGAGTAGTTTATCAACAAGAATTCTAGAAGCTTTCATTATCTTTGTTTCTGACCTGCTTTGCAAGGTAGTTTTATATTTATTTAAATATTTTAACTTTTTATTGCTGCATTATAAATCATCAATAAGAGTTTCTTTTAGTTCATCTAGGCGTGGGTACTTGAAAGTCTCCAAACACAGTACTTTGTGCTACACATTTCATCCCTTCAAATTTCAAATCTATTACCTTCTTTATTAATAACATCTAACAGAGGTGGGTTGGGGGTCCATTTATGAAACATTCATTATCTTTTTTTTGAAGAAATGGGAGCACAGGCTTTAAATGATCTAGCTAGCATTCCCTGCCAATAAAACATATATGACAGATCCAAACCCCATAGCTCAGTGGTCCACGTCGCATCCAAAATCTGAGTCCAAACACAATTTTGGGAAAAAGCTCTCAGAAATAGATCATTTATTAAAAGGCAGAAATTTTAGAAACCAAAGATGTAAATGGATAAGTAAATAGCAAGTGTGTGTGTGTGTGTGTGTGTGTGTGTGTGTGTGTGCACGCGCGCACGCATATATAGGTATATATTGAAGAAAACAAAATCCTGCACTGGTTAATTTATGCTAATTTGTAAATGACTTAGCATATTTTTTTTTTCCTAGAGAACGATTTTCTTTAAATGCATCAGTTTTTGGATGCCTAGAAGGTTGATATTGAGCCTGAAGGAATTTATAGGAAACACTGTAACTTTATACATATCATATATAGTTTACAGGTACTCTGCAACATCATACAGTGTCAGGTAGTGAAAAGGTAATTTGTCTTAGGAAAAAGACATTACCTTTCCCACATTACCACTTTTAAAACCGCATGAGGGTTCCATTTTAAAACATATATGACAGTAAATACTTCTTGTTTTTATATTGCAATTTATTTGGAAACATTGATTTCATTCACTTATTTAATGGGCAGGTTTTGAGTACTTATTATGAGACAGACAATGTTCTAAAAACTGAGGATATAAAGACCATTATATTACATATATCTTAGCAATGGTTTGGTCCTCTATTTTTCCATGTTCTGTGTTGCCAAATTTTAAGAATTTGGAGGAAATGTTTTTTAAACCCCTAGTGAGGTCAGAGGGCACTAGAGATGTGAGTGTATTAATCAACTTAGTTCAGGTTGTGCTGCAGTAACAAGTGACCCTCAATTCTTAATGATTTACAATAGTGAAGATTCATTTCTCACTTGTGACATGACAGCCATGGAGCAGCTCTGGCTTTGCTTCATAACTTTTTTTCACTCTAGAATCTGCTAAAGGAGAAACTTCTCTCTAAGACATGCTGGGCCTCTTTTGGCAGGAAAAGAGAACAGTGGACCATGCCTTTGAAAGCTTCTATTTACCAAAAGCACCTGAAACTTCTGCCTCTACTTGTTGGTCACGAGCAAGACACATGACCCAGCCTGACATGAATGCAATAAAGAGTCATCTTTGTTCTCTAGGAACAAGAAAAACTATTTTGAGTAGAGCTACAACCTTCTTCATGGGGTTTAGGAATTCTCTACCTCAGCTTCACTTGTGTGTCTTTCTGACGAACTGTTTTATTGACTGGACTTAAGTGAAATGTTTTGATTGTAACAAGTGTGGCAAAGAATGCTAGTTTTTCCAATGTAGTCGTGACCCAGCCCAGGTCTAGGTGTGGCTGTTTCTGGTTATCAACAACGGAATGTGAGTAAGTATGCTGCATACTGATTCCAGCCCGAGACCTCAAGTAGCAGGTGTGTACTTTCTCACCATAGCTCTCTCCTGAGTGCAGCGAGATGCAGACCATGGCAAGACTGCAGGCAACAAGACAGCCACAAGAGAGTGGGTCTCTGAACCATCCTGTGGAAGACTATACTTGGATCCACTCTAATTTATAAAAAGTAATTTGAATCACAGAGTTTTATAATTTGACTCTCATTGGGTTGATTACTTGTTAATGCCCATTGCAACTAATTATTACAGTGTGTTCCAGACCTGCTGCTATGATAGAAATAAATTTTGAAAACAGAATTTTAAAGTCCCTGTTGTAACTCTGTATTGGAGAGAAAGACAGACTATGAAGCAGAGGACTTGTGATCTGGTGACAGCTTTGCCACCAAGGAGTCAGGAGCGGTAGAAATCCTCAATGTGGCCTCTGTCCTTCCACCAGAAGGTGGATGGGCTTGAAATGGCTTGTCAATTATTCTGTCATTGTCATAACTCTGGTGCTGTAATGTGTGTATTGGATTGTCTTTAACTCAACTAAGGATTTGATTTTTTGTTATGTTGCTTGGAATTGTCCAGTGTGAGAAACATCAGAATGAGTGAGTCTTTAAGTCGCTCTTCTTTCTCTGATACTCTGATCTATGTCCTATGACTGTAAGAGGGGGAGACTGAGTCTAACTTCCTGTGGGCATAATCTATGTAACCCAACCCAGCTCTTGGACTTGAACTTTGGAGGACCCGCCATCTTTTGTTCCCTGGGCATAGCCATAGATGCAGGGGACTCTTTGGTAAATTCTTTGAAAATATTTGACACATGTGCCTCTGTTAAGTGTTCCTCCAAGGGATTTCACTTGGATCCCTGTTTTCTTGTTGGTTATATTTTTCTTCTTTTAAAATGCCACTTACCTTTGTGGAGTAGTGTAAACTGGAACATCCTATAGTACAAGCTTTGGTTGAAATCAATAACAGAAACGAAGATGAGGATTTGCCAACTTTCCAGCAGAGGGCAGCAGAGTAGTGAGAATCATCTTAGAGGCTTTGCAGTAGAAGTGTTGACATGTGATTTGGCAATTGAATAATTTTTGATACTGTCCTGACACATAAACACCTAGAAGCAGGTTTTCAAAGGTTATTTGCGCACTAAAAGAGGAATTAAGAAAACGAACTTGCATGCCAAAAGTAATTTTCAATATTCTACAAAGAACCGTGGCCTCATTATGAGATTGCTTTTAGAGAATATTCAGCTATCGTTAACTGGCTATGTTAAACTTAACTGGCAAACACACATTCAAAATAAATTAGGCTGAATGGACCTAAGAACGTGATACAGTGACTAATAAAAATTTCTACTGAGATTTGGGGACTGGCCAACTTTACCTAAATGGAGAAATTTGGTTTTAAGTGATGTTTCTAAATCTTCCAGACCTTGGGCCTCCCAGTCTTGGGCCTCCCAGACTTGGGTATTATCATGGTTAAACAATTGTATGCATACTGCAGAGTCGTGTGTATTATTGTGGTAATTTATTTTTAAGCCATTGCTCTACCTTTAGCATAAAAAAGTCAGCAAATTATCAGAGTTTATTCCATTGACATTCTCACACCTTGAGAAATAGCCCATTTGTATTATCACAGTTTGATATATTTCCCATTTACTGAGCTTCTTTGGCAAGTTGGCATTTTAATTTAATTATACTTTTTGCTAATGGTCTTTATTTTTCAGTGTCTGTGTGTAAAACGCCTGTAGGTTTGATTATCTGTTCCCCCCCCAGCCCCCCGCTCCTTCCCAGTGCCAAGCTGTAGTGCAAATTTATAAACTGACAAAATTCAGCGTAAAATTCAGGGAGGTGAAATTAAGGAATCTGTAAAGAAATCCTGCTTGAACCATGAGGCATTTTCTTCACTTTCAGAGTGTGGCCCCCTCTTGCATATATTTTTGTCCCTGGCCTTGGTGTCCCTAATAGGAGGTACAAAACAAAACAAAAAAAAATAACGTGTGGGCTGGACACGCATATGACTCAGAGAGGGACAAGGACCACCAAAGTCTTGGATTTCTCAGTGGGTGCTTTCTGAGCTCCCAGGGAATAACACCATTTTCTTGAGTTCCTAGCATTGCTTGCTGTGTATTTGTGGCTTTTCCTTTTAGGATAATAATTGACTGTGTAGCCACGTGGCTTTCCTTGAAGACTGCAGGTCAGCCCTGGGAGCCTGGACCAAAGTCTGTGCCGGGACCCCAGGGCTGTACTGGTGTGCATGTGGTTGTACAGGGGAGCTCACAGCATGGGGATAAGTAGAGAGGCCAGCATAGACATCCATGTTCACATTTCACACTGGTGTATGCACTTGGTTTCCTTGATCCTAAGATGCCGCTGACTGTAAGACACACCATTGATTCAATAATAGCCTTTCAAGAGAAAAAAAAAGGAGAAGAGAGAAGCACCGCCAGGTTAAACAAATGCATCGATTGTAGGGTAGGCTACAATTTGAGGAATGCTCAGAGGTCAAAAACAAAGGCTCATTTTAAAGTCTTGGAAATTTAGTATATATAATTTTGATAGATGCATTTAAGATCAGGCCTACTGCCAGGACATGTGGGCCCTGGAGTGTATACCTCAGCATCCGAGAAGCTGAGAAATCAGAGTCGAGTTTACACATCCTGACTCCAAATGAGGTTAACCATCCCTGTTCTGATTCATAGGGATGTAGGAATAAAAATGACGCATGCTTGGAAGGGCTCTGTAAACCGTAGCATTTGGGGCAGCTGTTGGATACGTGTTTCCTGTTTGAATTTGTTTTTGCATTTCTCAGTTTAATCCTCATGTGCAAGCTCCACCCCACCTGTCCCCATCACCCCACCCCCGACCCCTTCACCTTCCCCATCCACTAAGATGACTTGGCTTAAGAGAAGTGGGTGAATGAGAACCAGCTCATTCAATCAGTGTAGCAAAGTCTGGGATGTTTATTTGCCTGTGTTGGAAAAGATCTCACCCTACTCCTGCTGAGAAGGCAGAGAAAAAGCGGAGGGTTGTCATGGTGGAGGGCTTTCTATTAAAACAGGAGAGGCGCACAGGGCAGGGACTCCTATGATTGTAGCAGGCAAGATCTTGGTGACACCAGTCAAGGGCCCCAGGAACCCATCCATTACACATTTTGGAGAGATCACGAGCAGCATCCCAGACACCCAGAGGCAGCAGGAAGGAAAGAAGGGGACACACGATTGAAGAACAGCTCACGTTAATTACCTTACTCGAGGGATCTTATAAAACATGATGTATATGTAAATTGATACAATGAATATGATTACTGCAGATTAAATTTTCATTCAGAGGAGGGAGCAGGAGACGGGCTTAGAAGCCACTCTCTTTGATCTCTGCTGTCTTCTGGCAGCCTCCTGGTGTCTAGCCTCCTCCGTGATGGTGGAATCTCTCCCTTCCCTCTCCATTTACTCTTCAGTTGCTTGCTTGAATGAATGAAATCCTTTTCACTGGGAGAGGTGGCATGCAGAGTCAGACTCAGATCAGAATTCAGGAAAAAATGAAGAAGAGAGAAAGAATAAGAAAAATAAAAACAAGTACAAGCAGAGATTCCACCCTTTCACAAACACCTGACTGTGTAGCAGGACTCCAGTCAGGGGCAACCTGGAAGAACATTTGCATTTCATTATCTAATGATTCTCGTGTTTGCCTTGTCTCCTCTTCGTTCCTGAAATGGTAAGTTCTTCCAAGTGCTTCTGGCTAACTCTCTGGCACTCTTCCTGTCTGACTGGCTGGGGTAGCCCCAAGAGCCTGAACCTAAGTCACCTCCTTGCACTAACTTCACAAATCTAACCAGGATGGGAGGGAGCATCAGACTCTTCTGTGGGGAGCTTCTGGTCCTGAGCTGCCCCCTGGTGCCTTGTCACCCTCACCACAGCATGCTTTTTCTATTCTCCCATTCCAAAGATTCCACGAGGGATGCCCTGTGTCCATCTTGCCCTCTTGGTTTAATCTAGGGGTCTCAGAGAGAGAACAGCCATGTGTGGTTTTCTCAGGAAAAATTCCAGCCTCTCATCGCTGGTGTCTGAAAGAAAAGAGGCAGTTAGCTGTGATGAAGTGCACTAGGTATCTTTTGTTTTCTTTTAATTTAGGGGACCCTTATTCAGCAACTGATAGGTGGCAGATGGATGGTTCGAAATTTAGTGATAAGGGAGACACCTGAATTTTGCAAACCCAAGAAAACCCAAGTCACTGTCTCTGTGCCTCTTCCTTGGGAAAGATATTTGCCAGGTAAGTAGAGCAAGCAGAACTGGTGGTATCTATGGGAAAAAAGGAAAGATTCAGGGTCTTTGGGAAGGGGTGGTATGATTGATCCAGCACTTTTTAATAGGTTTATTATTTTCCCTTACATGCCTCTCTCATTTTAGAAGCTTTGGGAAGAAAACAAACCATGAGACTCCCCTTGCATTTCAATTCCTTATTCTAAGGTTCTGCTCCTCATGACGCCAGGAACCCTCTTCACCCCAAGGTGATCCAGGTTGTGTTTTTTGCACAAGGAAAAGGGCAGCCAAACCCAGCTGATGAAGCAAAGCATCACCTGGGCCCTCCCTGGCTGAGAGAAGGGGGAGACTCAGGAAGCCACTCTCCTGGGAAGGCGAGGCACCTGTGATCCACATGATTTAAACTGCAGGTGCTGCATATCCGTAGGGCCCAGGCCACCAAGGATGAGTCTGCTGGAGCTCCTGAGCCATGGCCTCTGTGTGTCCTCATGGATTCATTAACAGTGGATCTTGAAAGGGAAAAAAGTGGGAAAATATTGGAAAACCACAGAAGCCATGAGCTGTCTTTGCTTTCTGGTAAAATATGTCTATTTTTTTCTTCGCAAAAGAGACATCAGGTGGTAATGCGAGTGAGAGAATGCACACGGAGTATGGAACATGAATGGCTGTGTCATTGTAGAGGAGCGAGACTCTATTAGCTTTTCCCCTTTTTCCTTGCTTTCTTTTTTTTTCTTTCTTCTTGTTATTATTATTATTTTTTTAGCTTGGTGTGGTAGTGTAGTAGTGGGCTTAAATCTCAGCTCATTCCTTTAACTGTCATGAGATTGTTAAAAGTCACTTAAACTCTTGTGACTTAGTCTTTTTTTTTTAATCTCCATAATGAGTGTAAAACGAGTGCCCATTTCCTAGTGTCACACTGAGATTTAGAAAATGAAAAATACATTGACAATGTTCAGAGCAGGGCTTGGCATTAAAAAAAAAAAAGAAAGAAAAAAGAAAAAAAAAACTGAATGTTCAGTGTTTTCTGTTGCTGTTATATTATTATTGCCCCCCAAAAATTCACACTCAAGGGAGCTTCTGAGTTCTAGTCTTGGAAAAAGCCTGATACGGAAGTAACAGAAAAGGCACGGGTGTCAAGCCCAGGAGGAAAATCAGAATGAGCAGAATGGAACTGGGGACAAGTACTGGAGCCCTTCTTGGCAAGGAGGTGTTAGCCCCAGCAGGGAGACAGGAGGTGGGTGTCACTTCTTCCATCTTACTGATGGAGAGTCCGAGCAGGTGGGGGTGATACAAGTGGAAACCTGAGCACCTGATGCCCTTGACCATCCATCCTTTCTGTTGGCCCAGGAGGCTGACATCATGTCTTTGCCATTGGAGCTCGGAGCTATTGGCTACAAGATGGAGGTACAAAAATTCAGGTTCCTTTGTTGCCAGAGAAATCTGCCTCTGAAATTGTCAAGTACCAAGCGTCCAGTTATTCTGGAACAGAGATGAAGGAGCAAGCAGAAGAGGCAGAAATTCTATGTTCTGGGGACCTTTGGTCTCTTCTCCCCCTTTGCACCTGAATGGTATTTAGCACATAGACGTCCTGACAGTTACCTGTCGTTATCATGAAATGCATTATGCCCCTCTTCCCCCAAATAATACATTGGTGTTCCAGCCTCCAGGTCATTAGACTGTGGTCTCATTGGGAGATAAGGCCTTCATTGAGGAAATCACATTGAGGTGAGCTTGTTAGCATGGACCTTAATCCTATATGACCGATGTTCTTGAAAAGAGGACATCTGGACATAGAGACAGATATTTATAGAGGGAAGATGTTGTAAAACACACTGAAAGAAGGTGACCATCAACAAGCTGAGGAGAGAGACGTGGTACAGATTCTGTCCTTACCTTAAGCAGGAGCCAGTCTTATCCACACCTTGATCTTGGACTTCTAGTTTCTAGAACTGTGAGATGATAAGTTTATGTTGTGTAAACCACCCAGTCTGTGGTACTTTGGTATGGCAGCTTTTACAAACCAGTGTAGTAACCTGTGGCATTTACTATATCTTGGGTCATTCCATGGATACCCTTTTTTAGTGACCTAGACAACAGAGTCTGGAGAGATAAGATCATCTCCAAAAGTAAATGAAAGACTGCACAGGAGGGCTTGCAATGTCATTCTGGGGGTCAGCAATGGGGACTGGATTCCACTGGGTATTTTTCTGTTTGTCCCACGTAGGGTCACTCACAGAACTTTCATTTAGTGACTCCACCTCATCTAGAAAGTTTAAAATGACTTCACTCAGAGCCTGGTGGTTGGTACTGGCTGGGACAGACAAAACAGCCATGAGATGTGGATGGCGAGATGACTTCCATCCTCCAAGAAGCTATCCTGGGCTTTATTGACTGACAATTGTAGGATTCCAATAATTTTATCTACTTTCTTAATGATTTCCTTAGAATAGTTTCCCAGAACTGAAATTGCTGGGTCAAATACCATGCTTGGTTCTAAGGTCTTGCCTGAGTCTTCAGAAATATATTTTCTTTTAGCAGATGCTATGACTCGGTGCTATCTATAGAGTAATTGTCCCTTTGTTGATGTTTTCTATCTCTTACATTCACATGTCGGGGGTGGGGAGCCACACTCTCTACCTGACTGCATTCAATCAATTCCTAAATTAAGTAGTGCAAGTGGAAATGTAATTCAGTCCATACATCCCTGAGGAACAAGTGAGCTGTGGATTCCTTAAGTGGGTTTCGTCCACCATTATTAAACATATCCCAATTTTCCTAGATGGAGAAGGAAAATGAACAAGTATTTTTTGCTTTAATTAAATTATTGCAGTATTAAGCCCAAGCAACTTGTCTATAGTTTCCTTTGTTCAGAAAAGCCAGGCATTTCTGTGATTCCTACAGATATCTCAAATTTCATTGAGGTGCCTCTTTACCGAAAATCCAAGAAGTCATGGTTGTTTATATACCTGGCTACCATTTTGTTTCCAGGGCTCTTAAGGAACATTATTCATACTTAACCTCTGTCCAGATATTTTCCACTGGGAACAAGCTGGGGTCAAAGTCAGATGAGGCTGGAATAGTAAGCTTCAGAGATGATGATTTTTTTTCTATGCAAGGGCTATATAAATAATCATGTCCATCTGCTTGTAGTACAGACACTTAATGGGAGGGGTAAACCCAGAGTCAATAGAAGAGTTACTCGGTAACACCTGGCATTCTCTCCAGTGAACTTCTCCCCAAATTATCTTTCAAGAGAGGCAGACACACCTAGGTCACATATATCAGTTAGTGTGAAGAGGGGGAAAAATTTATCTAACCTGTAAGAGGGATTCTGAAATCCAAATCTTTCTTCAAAAGTTTTCAAAAACTGTCCTCAGGCAACCTTTTCACCTCTCTGGCAGAAATGACAGTAGAGTTCCAAAAACAGGGCTGTATTTTTTTGGTTTCTGTATAATTTCTTTCCAAGGGCCCATATTTCAAACTGTACTTTGAATTAAGCTGCCTTCTTTAGGTCTTTCACAGAATGGAACACACTTCTTACCTCACGGGTAGACAAAGGTTTAGCAGAGAGAACACGCTACACTTCATTTCATGCTTTTTGAGGTTCATCTTTATAGTCACAACTGGCATCTGCCATGTGCCATTTCAGCTTTGGAATGGTCTAGGCACGGTGGTCATGCAGACTTCAGTTCCAGTCCAGAGTCTGCCACATACCACAGTAACGTGACAGGCAGATTCCTCATCCTCTCTGAACGCAGGGGTACTCACTCACCTGTAGGAATGAGAAATTTAACTTCCGTCCTAAGGGACTATAATTGTGTGGGCTAATTGTACTTGTATAGAAAGAAAGTGACACCCAAACTGGTACATAATAGACTTGAACTAAAAATAATTTATTTTATCAGTACATTGCCTCATTATACTTCATTATAATGTACCCATTAGACATCACCTCATTTGTCTTATATAATTAGGTCAGGTATTATTATTCCATTTTAGAGACAAGAAAAACTTGGTTATGAAGAGGAAAATAAGTAGCTGAGCTTCATGCTTCAAATTTCAAAGAGTCCACGAGGGCCTGACCCCAGTAACAGTACTAGCCATGAACTTCCTATGGGCTACTGAAGTTGCAATGATAGAGATTTCTTTAGGCTAAAACACAACATAATATTTACTTTTGGATTCATAATGGAAATCAACAAGAAAATTGTAAGGTTGATAAAAATTCCAAGTTCAATAAAACATCTTATTCCCATGATTCCCTCGAGTATTGATATTGGCCATACAATATGAAATTATTTTCAGGACACTAATCTCTACCAACTACAAGACCACCATCATCTATTTTGGATCTTTCTGAAAAATCAGCCTAATGTGTAGTCTCTAAGAGATCAGAAGCCACATTTCTCCCCCATTCTCCATGATTAGCTTAATACATGCAGATTTTTCGTCTTAGCTACAGTGATTTATGTGTTCAATGGAAAACAGTGATTCAAGTTTCAAGTCCTCAGTGGATGCTAGTCTGTTGGGTTAGCTGGGTGGTTATTCTTGGAATATTTCTTCCTAATTCAAACAAAGGTATTTCTCTTCTGCAAGAGCAGAATAATCTGCAAAACCAAACTCCTAGCTCCATTTCAAAATGCAATGAATACTGAGAGGTTTGGTGTTCACCCTGATATTGCTAGGTGGGTCTGTCACGTTGGCTGTCACTAGCAAGGCTTCTGCTGACTCTTCATTAGTGACTGGTTAAAACTACTTGGCACACAGAAGATCTGAATCCTGTCCTTTGTTTATGGAGCAGAACACCCAGGAGCTGAGGCTTCTGAGGAAGGATGGAGAGGAGTTGAGCTGGGGCAAAGTGGTGAAGAAGTGGGGTAAAGAGAGAACAAAATCTAGTGTGGCTTTGTGAGATCACTTTGGATTCCTGCAGACAAGCTTCTCCAACTCCATATCAAGGATGCATGTTTCAGTCTAAAGCCAAAGTACCATCCTTATCTGATAGATTCTGAATTTGAAATTAAATATTAAAAAGTGTTATAGGCACATCCCCGCAGAGGTGGCACAGTGTTCAGATAAAAGTACAGTAATCAATCAAAATGTGTATGTTTGGACAGAGGAAGTGTCCAAACATACCAACGTACTTTTAGATAAGGCAATCACCAAGTGGAGGACTCTGAGTATTTTTTTTTTTTATTATTAAAACCCCATGTGCTGGTTATAAAGCCCCTGCTGGTTACCTAGGACCCTTCTTAGAAAAAGTACTATGGCATTTTTTCTAGGTCCTCCGTGTGCCTGCACTATTATGTACTATACCATCTTATAATGGGCTACTTGGGAGGGGATGGTGGCTCCATTATCACCAATGAGACTTAAGCCAAGAGGTTTGGGGAAACCTTTTCTGCCCTAATATTAGTTCTATCCTTCTAGTTCTCTGTTCTTTTCCCTTCTGCCTGGAATAGTGTGGAGATTGAGGGATATAGATATGGTAGTTCTATTTTGACCATAAGATAATATATGTAAGATGGAGAAGAGTGTCTAAAATAACCCTGGGCCATGATCTCAAGAAACCATGCTAGTCCTGGACCGCTGCCCACATACTCCTAGCCCTGTAGCTTTTGTTAATTGCACTGAATATTTTCCTGAGACAGTTGATAATATCACGCAATAACTTCATTCATTAGGGCAAGAATAACGGTTGTAAACAACCATCACCAAATATCCATGCACTAAATGGCAAGTTTATTTCTCTCTCATAAAAATCCCAAATTCACGTTCTTGATGAGCAGGGAACTCTTTTCCAAGCAGTGATTCAGGGGCCCCATCTCTTTCTACTGGTGTCTCTGCCATCTTCAACACATGGCTTTCCCATCTCCCCACATGTGGATTTCCAGCCCTCAAAGTGGGAAAAGAGTAGTGTGAGGAAGGGGACGACTGGGAGGGTGTGAACCAGTAACAGTTGGTATGTGTCACCTTCTTTTCTCTTCCCAGTGGTCGGAATTCAGTCTTTTAATCACAGGTCACTGTGAGAAGTCTGAGAATGCACGGTAGTTGTGTGTCCAAGTGGAAGACAAGAAGGGCTGGTGACAACTAGCTGGCAATTGGGGCATCCACCACTGCTTTATTCTTAGAGTATTGCCTTGGAGTACCGAGGGATGAGTTGGGGCTTCATTTTTCAACATGATGATTTATAGTCAAGCTGGTCCTTTTGATATTTGGATGATGGAATGTGAACGGAGGCAACCAGACCTGTGGTTTTTCTTCAGCTAATAAAGGATAAGAGAAGGTCAGAGGGGATGGAAGGTTCTAGATGTAGGTGTCAACATCCCTGCTTGACTTCGGGTAAGTAGAATATGGGCAAATGAAGGAAAAAAATATTTAAATTTTCTAGCCTTCAAAACTACAAACTGTATTCCACAAAACTAAAAACAGGGTGTAAACAGCAGCTATGGGCTTGGCCACAGTCCTTCACTAATTGTGTTGCTCAAAAGGAGGTTGGGGGCAGTGGTTTGGAAGCCAGACCTGGGCTTTGCATCCTGGCTCCAGAACATGGTGGTTCTGTGACCTCGAGCAAACTCCATATCACTAGTAGGAGCCTCAGTTTCTTTATCTATGAAAGGAGTTAAGAAAAGGGACTTTCTTGTAGGTTTGTAGAGAGCAAAAAATGAGACAAAAATATAAGACTGTTAGGATGAGGTCTGACGTAGGGTCAATAGATGTTAGCTGTTCTTTATTATTAAAGAATTGATTCTCCATCTTGGAGTGGCCAGGGGAAACCTCCAGATGGCGCTAAAGCAGAGAATCAGCTTGGCACCCAACCCAAGAAGCTCAAACACAGAAGCTTATCATTTCTCCCAAGTTGGGAACTTCAGAAATCAAAACTATAGCTGTGATGGGTGAAGCTACTCAGGAAGCTTCTTTTCCCTTCTTTACTCTGACGTGACTTTGGAGTGATTATTGTTGGTCATTCTTTGGTTATTCCTTATAACATTGGTGAATTCAATCCCCCCCCCCCTTTTTTTTGTTTCTTGAAATGGGAAGAATATTTCTCTCTATTTTTTTCTTCATTGGCAGGGTCCATGAGCTACAAACTTTCGAAATCTCTTTTACTTGCTGAACGTAACTTTTAGGTAAATATAATTTGTGTCATCTTTTGTATTCATCTGGAAGACTGTCATGATTCCAAGTCTGGGTTCTGGACTCAGACAGGCTTGGGAATAAAACTCAGCTCACTCAGATTTATTACAGTTTGTAAAACAGGAAGGATGACCTATCACTCAGTGGAGAGAATGGATGCAAAGTGTCTGGCAGAAAATGCTTTATGAATTTCTTTCTCCTTATTGAAAAAAAAATTTTTGTTTGATACTATAATTTAATCCTGTGTTGCACTTTCAGCATGATCTTCCCCAAGGCCCTGGCTACTCAGAGAGAGGAGAACATCCACGTTCCTTCAGAACCAACCTCCCCTGCTCCATTTTTCTCAGGACCCTTCTTCTCATCTACATTTGATGAGTTGATTAGATGAACTAAAACAGAGAAGGGCCAAGTAGCCAACTAGGCTTCCTATGGTGGTTTGCAGTGAAGAGAGAGTTCCTCAGGGTGAGCCCTCTGGGTCCAGCTGGGTTATCTGCCACATCATGCCTCTCTGCGCTAGCTCTTTGGGTACCACATAATGGACTGTCTCACCAGTCCTTCTCATACTTAGTCTTTTTTTTTTTAATAAATGCTACTTCAGGCAACAAGAGATGCCATGAAATCATGTATCTCTACTAGAGATGGGGGCAGATTTTGGCTACTCTTCTACTTTTGTATTAGTACTTTCTCATCCTTCAAGGGGAGATGTTCCAGTCTGATGGAAGAAGACGGGGACTTTCTGAACTGCAAAACAGTCTTCAATGGCAGTGTTTGCCTAAGAAGCATGAGTGCCCTTAAAATGCTGATCATCTGGAGCCTCTTTGAATGTGTTCCGATGTATGCAATGAATGTATGAAAACGTGATTTATCTATGAACTAAAATAAACAGGGAATTTAAGTTCGTATAGCTCTGCCTTCATGTTAAAATGAGGGACTTAACAAGCTCCCTGCCCCAAAACAATGTTTTAAAAAATATTTGTTTATTAATATTTTATAATATCTATAAAATATCCTTAATACTATATTATAGATGATTTTAAGTAAAAAAGAAAGATTTACCTCAAATTTCATCACCAACGTAAACTCTGATGATCCAAAAAAATAAAGAATATGTAGATATGGTTAAAATTTGTAAAAAGGTCAGAAAGCATGAGATGAAAAGAGAAATCCCTCTCCAGTCCTGTTTCATTACTGTTAGTAGTTACTTTTATTTTTCCAGAAACATTTTATGTATTTATAAGCATACACACACACACAAAGACACAGATACACACAGATTCACATACAAATGCATATACAGATATACATTTTAATTGCAGAAAAGAACTATAACATTTACTGCTCCCACTGAATGTACTCTTATATTTTAATGTCATTTCACAGTTTTTCTGTGACCCTTAACAGTATAATGACAGTCCCTTTTGCAGATATACTTACTAAAGCTTAATCAAGTTATCTCTAAAGTTTTGTATTTTTTTTTAATCTGACCTTTTAGTGGTAAAATGTTTTAGTACCCTTGTTGTCTACTAAGTTCTCTTTTGCAATTTTCTAAATCAGACATCTTCTTGGGAGGCATATTAAAAGGGTTTAAAATTTGGATAATAAAATAAATTGCTCATTTCCTGTAAACAGCATTCCAACATGCATTATTCAGTTTCAGAATCGTCCTGATTGCAACTGCTGACTTCAGGCAGCTATGGGCTCTGTGTTCTTGAGCATGGTGACATGCTAGCTGTATTTTGAAAAAAAAAAAATTTTTTTTTTAAATTCAGTAGAACTCTCACAGAGGATTTTCGTTTTGTTTATTGTTTTGTTTTGTTTTAATCTCCAATTATGGGAACTGTCTACTTTCCTGGGACCAATTTATGTGTTGCCAATTCTGCAAGCAGTCGCATGTGACCCCTGAGTTAACTGGAAACATATTGACAGTCAGTGGATGGTGGGGGGTGTTTCCTGCTCCTTCCAGAAAACCATCTATGGCGATGGCGATGTTGACCTGACCTTAATCAGATTTTCCTAATAGCAGGGGCGACCAAAGCATTTTTCTTCTATGCTGTAGGGAGGGGGTGAGTAGGATTTGGAAGTTCTGGGAAGTATCCAGAAAGCTCTTGAGGGTTAGTGCAGAACAGAACAGAAGGGGCCATGCATGTTCTTGATTGGGAATTGATATTAAGAAAGACTGTCTGCATCTGCATCCAGTTTATCGCAACCTACAACGTGGAAGATTTGGGGCTTCCATCACCCACAACCAGGGCTACCACAGGATACTGCATTCTCATAGCTGTCACCCGTGGACCGTCTGTGATCACCCTGAATGGTGTCCTCTTAAAATGGAATGGGGGGAAGAAAACGTTTAGCTTTCAGGAACACTAAAAACACAAACTGTGTCATGTAAAATTACAAATCAGTTCATAAAATTGCAATAACTGACCTGCACAATGTGGATTTCCTGAAATGAGTCCTTGGATTGGGGAACCCGTAACAGGTAATGAAGGGACTTTACAGAGATGATTAACAAGGGCCTCCACTTTTTATTAGACTCATTTTGCTAATCCCCAAAATTAAGGAATTCCAGGTGTATGGAGCCAAGTATGCAAATGATTTCCTTCCGCCTAGCTGCTGATTTCATAAAAGGCCCTCAAACAGAGAAATAAAACAACAGAACGGGAAGGCTTTATGGCACAGTCGAGAATATTGTGCCTTTAAATAGTTCAGACAAGCAGTGCGTGCTATAAATTTGCCACAGAGACAAATTTGTGCAAAGCTATAAAAAGAGCAAAAGTGAAGCTGAGAGGAGAAGGCTTGGGGTAGGGGGCAGGAGGGAAAGCTCTCAAGACCTCGGTGGCCAGCTTAGTGTTGATTCAGCTGAGACAGCCACTGTGGGGAGCAGGCTGTACAGGTTGGGCTCATTCGACCCAGAAGCAGAGAAAGGAAAATGGAGACGTTTGTAATCAAAGGGGGATAGAAGCAAGGCATTTTCGTGGTGTTTTTTGTTGCAGGGGTCTGCAAACTACACCCTGATGTCCAAATCCAAACAACTGCCCATTTTTTTTTCTATGTCCAATGGGCTCAGAATGGTTCTCGTGTTCTTAAGCCATTGGGGAAGAAAAAAAAATCAAGGAAAGAATAATATTTTGTGGCCTGTGGAAATTGTATGAAATTAAAATCTCAGTGTCCACCAATAAAGTTTTATTGGAACAATATTACAGTCTGTGGGTGCTTTGTGTGACAATGACAGAGGTATGTGTCTGCAACAGAAGCCATATGGCTTGCAGAGGTTAACAAGTTAACTGTCTTATCTTTTTAGGAAGAGTTAGAAAACTCTTGTTCTAGAGAAGTCATTCTTAAGGGGAGACGCTCAGCATTTGCATCAACTAGGAGTTTGTAAGAAATGCAAATTCTCAGGACCCCAGACTTACTGAATCAGTCAACCATGGGGGTGGGGTCCAGAAATCTGTGGTTTCACAAGCTTCCTTCCCCCAGGTGATTTTCATGCACACTCAAGTTTGAGAAGTACTTCTAGGGAGCATCTGGACAACAGAAGCATCATGGTACCCTGGATGTTCAATCCTCACAAAGGTGGGGGGAATCAGTGTGAAATCCTCTGGATGGATGGATGGATGGATGGATGGTCAGGATCACACTTGGCAACTTTGCCCACCGTCTAGTTGACCTGTCTCTTACCAAGTTCTGCTCAGACACAATACTATTAGAGGACTGGTGACTCCATGCCCATAGGCAGTAGTTTCTATGGCTCTTTTCACTTCACTGATGTGGCATTAAATAACTTGCCCAAAGTCACACAAGTGGAAGAAAGATCTCTTTAAGAATGAAGTCTGTGTGAGCTCAGTACTTGAGTTCCCTCCCCTCTCCCAAGGTGAAGCACTCTTAGAGACTCTATAGGGAGTTGCCATGTTAAGGCTCCAAGGGTTGCTTAGGAATTACTGGGAAGTGGTGACTTGGATCTTGGAGTTCACATTCCGCTAAGCATAGTGTCTGCTCTCAGAGCAAGCATTATGGAGAGAGTCGTTTGTAAAATGCTGGGAAATCAGTGTTCTCATCGGGAAAATGTCTGGTTATTCAGAGTATTTATATGTGCAGAGCACAGAATATTCTATTGTGAAAAATATCGAGATAACAACTGCTTGGGGAGCATTTTCAGTGAAATATTTACTTGGGAGAACGGGAAACATGTCTAACAATAAAAAAATGTAGGCGCATCTGGGTGAACATTATTTAGTGGCAAGTGTTTGTTTAGATATTTTTAATATACATTTATGCACTTTAAATTTATTTTATTGGGTGAAATAAGGACTTTGGGGAGAAGAGCTGGGGCATAGATTTCTAAATGTTCTGGGCAAATGAATACAGCCTCTGGTACATCATGGTACCCTCAGCCACTTTTGTTTGACCGATTATCCTGATGTCCTTCATTTTATTGTGGTGCTAGAGTAATGGGTCTTCCTGGAACAGTTCGCTGACAGATGAGAGCCTTGGTGTGTCACTGAAATCCCAAGAATTTAAAGGGAAATACAAAGCAATTCACCTGGGCTCCCTCTTATTACCTGCAGTAAAGGGTGTGCGAGTGGGGATTGAAGGGCTTTCATTTAAACTTTCAAAGGAGGGATTTCATCTCTTTCTGAGAAGATACAGACAGGCAGGTGAATTTCTACAGCCATCTTGTAGGCACATTAATCAGACTTCCTCTCCCCGCCCCCAGTAAAATATCACTTCCTTTAGACTTCTCTCGCAGCTCCTGTGTGGGATATTCTCAGAGAAGATGTGAGACAAAAGACTTGGACGGAGAATCTTCTCCAGATATTTTCTCTTAATCTTTTCATTTTGAAATTGTTAGAGACTTTTAGGAGTTTGCAAAAAAGAGTACAGAAAATCCCCATGTGCTATACACCTAGCTTCCTCCAAAGCTAAGATCTTATATAATAAAAATATATTTTCAAAACCCTAGAATTTGGTATTGATTCAATACTATTAACTGGAACACTGGCTTTATTCAGATCATCCCCAGCTTTTACTTTCACTTTGTGTGTGTGTGTGTGTGCACACACGCGCAGTACTATAAAATGTTATCACATACAGAGATTACCTGCTCTGTTTTAAATCATTAAATAATAACGAATCACACTATTGTTCGTAGCATTTTAATGACTGAAACAGTTAAATGCAAACTACACCACATCTTTCCTGTGTTGTTGCCACCACTCTGTCACAGGGGTAAGTGTGCAGTCTGAAATTGTGGGTATTGGAAGATTCTAGCTCCACCCTACTTTCCTGAAGATGCCATGTGATCAAGAAGAAATAGACAGTTGAGTCTCTCTGGTAGACATTATTGGTGTTAATCAATGAATCTTTTTCTCCCAAATCTCTAGGAACATGGAAAGTCAGGATTCCCCTGCCTCTTGGAATTGGGCATGGTCCTATGGTTTTCTTTGACTTCTGACATGACAGGAGAAGCCTCCCCTTGTTTTCTCCCACCCTGACACAGATCATGAAAGGGTTGACACGGAGGTGTTCTGGGACCAAAGCTACCTGGAATACTGTGCCATCTTGTGGAGGACAGCTCCATCTAGGAGCATTATCCATTGAACAATCCTCCCTGAGAAGCAGCCTTTCCTGTTTTAAGCCACTGAACTTTTGGTATAGGTTGCAACCAAATTTGACCTCTCTTACCGGATGCATCTTGGGAAGACAGATCACTTGAAATTCTTCCTTATGGTGTGGACTCTGTAGGATTATTTTGCTATGGAAGAAACTATTTATCCATCCCTGGTGGGGTACAAAGCTCTTGGTATTCCTTGCTGCTTTGGAAGTATGCTGTTCCATCTTTCTTTACCCCACCCTAGAAAGCCATGCAGAACCAAGGAGAGGCATCACTCCCTTCTCCTGAATCAGACACTGTGGGGGTTGAGTGCAGGAATTCGTGTTAAAGTGCCTTTTAAGTTATTCTGATGTATGTTCAAGTTTGAGAACCATTGGTCTAGATGTAACGTCAATACCTTTTTTTGTGGCTTATTTGTTATTTTAATATCTTTGAAAACCTGGAAGTGAAGGGGCACTGATTCTCCATCAATTTATGTGGGATGTAGCAACTAAGTAGCAACTAACTTTCTTTCTTTCTTTCTTTCTTTCTTTCTTTCTTTCTTTCTTTCTTTCTTTCTTTCTTTCTTTCCTTCCTTCCTTCTTCCTTTCTTGCCCTCTTTCCTTTTTTATTTTTTTATTTTTTGGTACCAGGGGTTAAACCCAGAGGTGCTTAACCACTGAGCCACATCCCCAGACCTTTTTATTATTATTATTATTATTATTATTATTATTATTATTATTATTTTATTTTGAGACAGGGTCTCCCTAAGTTGTAGCAATGTCTTTAAAGAAATGACAAGGCATGAAGGCATGATTTTGCTCTGCAGTGGTGTAGCAGGTGGAATTTCATAACTCTCGCTGATTTTAGGTGCAAGAGAAAAGATGTCCTCCAGTCTGAGTGGGGACTGTAGAATTCTTCTCCATTACTCAGAAGTCCTTTGGTGGTTGTTTCTCCCTCTCACCATTAAATGCCCTCAGTTTCGGTGGTTAGGATTCATGGTTGGCTGCCTGTTGTGGTTGAGATATGGGTTGTCTGCCTAAAGCTTTTGTGTTCATGCAGGAATATTCAGAGATTAAATTATTAGATTACGAGAGCTGTAACCTACTGATTTCACCCTGGTTTGATGGACAGAGTGGCACTTGTAGGCAGGTGGGGCATGGCTGAAGGAGGTGGGACACTAGAGCCCGTGTCCCGGAAGGGTTCATCTTCCCTCCGGCCCCTTCCTCTATCCCTCTCTGCTTCCTGGTAGCCATAATCAAGCTGCACTCCTCTGCCATGCCCTGATGTTCTGACCCATCTCAGGTCCAGAGCAAGAGTAGGTCTACCATGGACTAAACCCCCAGAAACCATGAGCCAAAATAAGCTTTTCCTCCTCGAAGTTGTTCTTGTCATGTCCCTTGGTCACCGGGGTGCAAGTCTGACTTACATACTGCCTCGTAGAGCTTTCTAGCTTACCTCTTCTGTACTCAAGAATGTGAAATGATATTTGTAATTTAAAGGAGAAAGTGATGTCTAGGTCAATGGTACTCAGTGCTAAGGGTGCCAGCATCGAGGAGCGATTATTACTTTTTGCATGAGGCTCTCTTGTGTGCAAAGGCATTTGTTGCTTATGGTTGGCTTTGGCTCTGTGGTTTGAGGTATGTTTTCCCACTTGGAGACCTTAACTACATATGACACCTACCTTAGGTATCGAAGCAGGTGCTCAGCACTGAGTTCTGCATTCTCCTACATTGTTCCACAGATAGGACAGAGCACCTGTCTGGGATTCTCTGACCACGCCCCTTCCCCTGGCCCAAATACCACCTAATGTGTGGACTAAGACTCCTTGCAGGGGATGTGGTCTAGCTAGAGATGGTTCCAGATGGGAGGGTTAGCAGGAATCCTTATGCAAATGTGGGGAGGAGGGGCAGGTTTATAAACTGGATCATGGTGACACCTAGAGTGGCTGTGACTTCATCCTGTTGTGGAAGAGGAGACAGAAAACTTTGGAGGGCTGGAGATGCAGCCTAGTGGTTAAGTACCCCTGGGTTCAATCTCTAATACCAACGTGGGGTGAATGGGGGACAAGCAGCAGGAATTCCAAATGAGTAGTGGTGCCAGGGTGTTCATTCCTCTGTGGGTTTTGCATTTGTGAACTCAACCAAGCATGGATCAAAAATATTCAGAAAAATAACTGGGTCTTTACTGAGCATGTACAGACTTTTTTTCTTTCCTTTATTCTCTAAATAATACAATGTAACAACTAATTAGATAGCATTTACATTGTACTGGCATTACAAGTGATGTAGGGATGATGGAAAGTTACAGGACGAGGTGCTAGGCTTCCCCACAAACACTAGCTCCTTTGACATGAAGGATTTGAGCATCCACAGAGTTTGGTACCCATGGGAGTCCTGGAACCAATCCCCCAAGGACGTGATGGGACAACTGTACCAACACATGGGCGCTGACTTCTCTTCTTTGATTTCCCCTAGCATTTGGGAATATTGTAGGCAAAGAGGGTCATACTGACACACCTTGAGGACTCTCTGTGAGTGAGCCAGTCAAGCACTGTGTGGGCACAGGAGAAGAAAATACCATGCTCCTTATTTCACTTGTTAAAAATAAGTATACTCCACCGAAAAACTAGAGGGTGAAGATAAACATAAAAGAAAGTGAAAATTTGTTCATAGTAGTATAAAAAAAAAGAAGAGGTAGCTTTTTACTAGCACGTTGGTATATGTGCTTTCAAAATTATGTGGACCGAAAGTGTAAGAACATTGGGATTATACTGAATATGCACCATTGTGTTACTTTCTTCCCCCACTAAAGGGCATAGAGTGAGTCATTTACCCAGATCATTGCATACTCTCCAAAGTGAGTTAAATCCCTACATGATATTTCACTGGTCTTCTTCTTGTGATGCGTTTGCTCATTAGTCGGACAAACACTTCCTGGGCCTCCACTGGGCTCTGGGAATAGAAGGTAAGGGGAGATACCCCACAGTGTACTCACTTCCCTGAGCTGGGAATCACAGGGAGCTTTGGGAGTCTGCGGCCTTCACCCAAGGTGCTGTGGGAAAGAGTGTCTCAACACCCCTTCCTCTCTCCACTCAGAGTAGACCTCCCTGCCCCGTGCAGTTTTTTAGGATTCGCCTTACTGCACATAAATTGAAAACTGCTACTTGGCTGCCTGCGGGTGAGGCCTGATGTCTGCAATAAGCAGACCGCCTCTCCTCCTGGGGGAGCTTGGCTGATTCATGGTGCCCCCTCCTGGGTCTCCTCCAGCTCAGAGCCTCTCCCCAGGCCTGGCAATTTATCTTTGACAACATCTTTACCTGAAGCTTTCCCCAGACTCCAGTGCAGCCAGTGAGCCCTAGACATGTGATTGGAGGCAGGTGCACAGGGGTGAATGAAGAGATCCATGTTTAGAAAATAAGTCTTTACAGCCTGAGAACAGGCATCATTGTGGGGTGTGTTCAATGACAAAGCAAAGGGTTTCGTCCTTCAGGAGGGTGACTTTTTTCCCTGCCCATTAGAGTGTCTGACCTCTACTCCAGGCCAATCTATCTCTCACCAGCACAACTGTGCTGACATCTTCATTGTGACTGGCTCTTGGTTCTTTATGGGTCATATGAAACATCAAAATTGTGAGATGATGGACATGCTAGGTACCCTGATTTGATTACTACATGACATGTGCATGTATCAAAACATCACATTGTACTCCATAAATATCTACAATTAAGGGTCCATTAGGAACAAAAAGTTATAAAAAAGAAGAAGAAAGGGCTTTTCCGTAAGGCAGCAGCAATTCCCTCAGCAGATATTTCACTGCGATCCATTGTAAGGTCCCTTTTATAAAAGGGTATTGCAACAACTCAAAATCCCCCTCCCCAAATTAAGTTAAATTTATCAATAAATTCATTCCATAAAGAGATTCTTAGGAACTAACTAATAGGCCTTATTAAGATATTTTTCACATAACTTAAAACTCCCTCATTGAAAACACAGATTTCAAAATTTTTTTTCTGTAGTAAATGTACAGAGTTGTGCAACCATTTCCACAATCAAGTTTCAGAACGTTGTCACTGCCTTGTAGAGGTCCCTCATGCTCATTTATAGTAACTCTCCATCCTCTTTCCCAGGTATAGGAGACTGCTGATCTGTTTTCTGACTCTGTAAATTTGCCTGTTCTGGACATTTCCTATAGTTGGGGGTCAGACAATATGTAATCACTTGTATCTGGCTTTCTGGCTTCTTTCCTGAGCATGTGATTTTTTTTTTTTTAAATTCCTGTTATTGTGTGTATCAGTAGCTCATTTTTTTATTACTACATATCATTCCATCTTGTAGATACATCATGTTTTAATTATTCTGTTGATGGATATTTGAATTATTGCCAATTTGGGGCTATTATGAATAATGCTCCATTCAGAATTTTGAGGTATTTATTGTGAAATTTAAATATTCCATAAAACTCATCAAACAAACACCTAAAATTGCTTCAATAGCTGATTTTAAGGCTTCAAAGTTTGAAGATCAGAATTTCTAGAAGATGCTAAAAGTTTCTGGTAAGGGAGGACTAATTACCACTTCCTACTGATTAACATAGAAATATCCATATTTCTCTTGCCTTTCCTCCTTCCCATGTATTCTGTTTTTAGGGAAAGCTCAGAATTAAACTCTTTGTTAGGATCTCAGGGCCATGTGAACAGATATCCTTGCTTCTTAATGCCTAGAACAATTTGATGTATAGTTGGTGGGCAGCAAATATTTATTGAATGAATGAAGAAATAAATGGTCCAGACGTATGACTAAAGAGGGCTCTTGCTCCTGAACAACCTAGACCTGATGTGTGTTTAAAACAGGATGAAGAGCTTTGGGTTCTGTCGATGATAGTGGGGTTAGGACCAGAAAACTTTTGATAGGGTAGGGGCAAAGGAGGGAATCCCACTGATAAAAAATATATGTTCCAGGTGAGATTTGCCTGTCACCTTTGCTCTTTAACATAGAGATGCTTTAAAACTATGACACAGAAGGTAACCCCCAAAGCCCATCTGTAGGAAAACAAATTGAAGCCTATTTATCAACTGAATAATACATAGCACTGAGAATGAATGAAATTATAGCTACATCCTAACATAGATGATGTAGAAATATCATGTTCAATGAAAGTAAGCAGATGAAAAAGTTCAAATACTGCATGATTCCACTTATTCAATATTTTTTTAAAAACCAGGAAAAATTGGGCCATAATATTTAAGGATGTGTGCTTAGAAGAAAAAAAATCAAAAAGGAAAGAGGGCAAGAGAGCAAACCTATAAAAGTCAGTAAACATGAAATAAGGGAGAAAAAAAATGATTGTTGTAATTTAGTTCTTGAATGTCCCCCAAAGGCTCGTGTGTTAAAGGCTTCGTCCCCAGCTGGTGGCACTCCTGGGAGGTAGTGGAAACTTTGAGAAGTGGGGCCTTGGTGGAAGGTCCTTGGGGTGTGCCTTTGGAGTGGATTGTGGGACCCCCTTCCCATATCTCTTTACTTCTTGGTCAGCATGAGATCAACATCCTCTGTCATGTGCTCCTACCATGATGTACTGTGCTGTCACAAGCTCAAAGCCACAGGGACAAACCACCATGGACTGAAACCTCTGCAGCCATGAGCTAAAATAAACCTTTCCTCCTGTTAAGTTGGTTATCATGGATATTTTGACTAAGGTACCTGTTGGAAATCCAACTAACATGGTGGTGCTTGGTAGAAGCCATGACGAGGTCTCTTGGATGCTGGGGACATAGCGGCCCATGCTGTCAAAGTGCATTTAGCCAGAACATTTTTGTTTATTTTTCAGTGAGTTCATTTCTCCATAAAAAGTTTTGAATAAGAAAAAGGAAAGGTTCTAAAATGCTGAAACAAAACATTAATCAGTCTTCCCAGATGCTAAAATGCTACAGCATTGTTGAAATTTGCATCCATGTAATAAGCATAATTTGGTGTTCAGTAAATTTTACTACTGGTTCACTATATCCTTCGGTGCTTGGGGCTTATTCTCTGCTGTTTGGTTGAGACAATTGCTAGGTCCTCTGCTATGCCAAGTAAACCATTCCAAAAACTAATTTCTTATTTGACTTGGGGGAATTCGGAATGCATAACTATCATGTGAAAAAACAAAATGATGGGTGGATTGTCACGGAGACTCCTCAAAACAAGAATAATTTATGCTGTAGCTGAAAGGTAGCATCATTTGTACACATCTGATGTATCCATGCTGGGAACAAGACCCAATCAGAGCCAGAAGGGGAATCTTTGGCTGCCAGGCTAGATACAAGAGTGCATTCTAAGGGAACTTTTAAAATTAGTTAAATTTGCTTTTGACTTTTTATTCCATCTCTATGGTGCCTTATTCTACCTCTGAGGACCCACTTACTCTCAGAATCTCTTACTGAAGAACTGGCCCACACCCGCCTGGCCCACCGGAAAGCCTCCCTTCTCTTCAGGGCCCTAAACACTGGAAGTGAATTGGAAATGTCAGATGTTTCTTGACTCTGCTAGAGATATCTTCAGGATTTGTTCTCTTTTTGAGGATGCTCTTCAGTGGGGTTCTAGAACAGCCTAGCTGTTCAAGTGTGTTCACAGCACAATTCAAGTGTGAACTGTGGCAGAGGAGAATTTAGACTAGATAGGCCCTTGTGTAGACCATCACGGGAGGAAGTTTGCCTCCACTTCTGCCTCTTTTTCTCTCCTTCCCTTTCTGCACTTCTCAGGCTTAGACTTTTGAATTAGAAGTGGTTTAAAGTATCAGGGTGTTGGAGTGAAGAAAAGGCCACGTGACACTTTTGCTTAAACTCATGAGTATATGACTGCATCTGTGTTCAAGGGAAGCTTGTGAGTGTAGTCCTCAACTGGTGGCCAAGTGCTCAGCAGAAACCAGGGTTCCATGACCATGCAAGTGAGGTGAAAGGGGCATATTCATTTTCTAAGGCATCCATAGTAAAATACCACAAACTGGGTGCCTCAAACAATAGAATTTTTTTTTCACAGACGCAGAAGAAGGTGTCTGCAGGGTTCATTTCTTCTGAGGCCTCTCTCCTTGTCTTGTTGTTTTAGTCACCTTTTTCATCGCCGTGACCAAAAAAAGACCTGACAAGAAGAATTTTAGAAGAGGATGTTTATTTGGGGCTCACAGTTTCAGGGGTCTCAGTCCATAGATGGCCTTCTCTGTGGCTCTGGGCCTGAGGTAAAGTAGCACAACATGGCAGAAGAGGGTGGAGGAGAAAAGCTCAGGACATGGCACCAGGAAGCAAAGAGAGAGTTGTGCTCACCAGGGACAAAATATATGTCCCCACACCCCATGACCTACTTCCTCTAACCACACCCTACCTGCTTACAGTCAGCACCCAGGTAATCCCTATTAGTAGATGAATGCACTCATTAGGTTAAGGGTCTCATAACCCAATCATTTCACCTCATACTTTCTTAAATGGTCTCACACATGAGCTTGTGGGGGGGACCTGTCATATTCTAAACCATAGCTTTTGCAGATGCCGCTCTTCTCCCAATACTTTCATATGGTCTTGATTTTTTTTTTCTATGTCCCAATCTCATTTTCTTATAAGGACACAAATCAGATTGGATTAGGACCCATCCCAATGATCCTCAATAACTTTACCTCTTTATATACTCTATCTCCACATACACTCACATTCTAAGCTACTGGAAGTTAAGATTAAAGCATATGAATTTGGCGATGGTAGTGGCACACTTCAATCTTTAACAGGGAGAGCTAAGGGTAGCTAACACAAGTTTCTGTATCTCACGTGTTGTCTGAATCTATTTTCCCTTGTTGCCAGTTAGACTAAGGTCTCTGTGATAATAGAGGCAATGACTTTTGATCTTTGTCCTCCCCCTCAGCACTTGAAACAATGCTCCACACAACTGTGAACATTCAATGCATGCAATTGACTAAGTACCAGTGACAATGGCAATAATAGAAAATAGTAATGATACAGGCTAGAGAAGCTGTATATAATTACCTATCTTAGAGCAAAAGCAGATGGAAAAAGGCTAAAATAAGTGAGCATACAATGTCTATTCATTCATTCAAGTACTTTATTCAAGAAGTCTTCAGGGAGTACCTAGAATCGACCATTTTGGTGACAGGTGTTGAGCATACAAAGATGAACCAGACCCTGTTCTCACAGGACATGTTCTGGAAAGTCAAACAAGTGACAAGTGAATTAATAAACAAGACAATAAGTTGTGATAATGGTCACTCAGGATAAATGCAAAATAATATAGTATTTTGGGAATGGCATTTAAGCATCCTGGACAGGTCTTCTTTTTATGAAGAGAGCCTCAGAGGTGAGTTCCACAGTTGAGATGTCATCAGCTTTCAGAAGGGCTGTAGGAAGCACAGAAGTCAGAGAGGACAGCAAAGGAAAAAGCCCTAAGTGGTGACCATCATCTCTGCTTGAGGACCACAAAGAAGACTGGTGGGGCTGTGGCCCAGTGAGGTCAGACAGGTGGGAAGAGTTGATGCTCGAGGTCGGTTGGGCCAGACAAGTAACGATTTGGAGGTTAAGTTCAAAGTGTGGATTTTATTTAAAAATAAATAAATAATAGAGAATTTTGTCATCAGATTAAACTAAAAGATATATCACTGATGGTGACTTACTATTTTATTCTGCAGCGTTCAATACACTTTCAATGCCATTATTATTTCTAAAGTGATTCTAGCAGATGGAATATTTTGATTCCCTGACCTGTGGGGAGAACCCAGATGAGTTATGAGCTCCAGAAAACATTTAAATACAATAAAAGGTCTTCAGTGCTAGAAAAACGAGGCTGAGTATAGTTCAATGTCTGACATTATGCAAAGGCCCTTTGGGTCTGTCTAGGCCTCAGAATTATGATCACTGCAAACATCGACCCTCATTGTTGGATTAGAGATCAAGTTGAATTTGAGACAGATTCTAGAAGTGACTCTCAGAATATATACACATTGCTGTAATAACCCAATGTTTCTTTCTTTTGTGTATTCACATATAATTATAAAATTATTTTACAAATTATTTCCTGACATGATTTTCTTTTACCAGTTAAACCCCTTCTTGTAAAAGTGCTGGAAAGAGTTCCTATAAACTGAATGCTGTGTTTGGATGCTGGTGACAGAGAATTTGCTGTGCTATAATTAGAGAATTGGCCACCTTGATTGGCTGCAGAGAATTATAGGAACACCAAGTAATGTTGCAACAATTATGCCCCAGCAATTAGCAACCAATAAAGCAGCAGACCTCATTGATAGAGCTGTCCTACTTAGTAAAAATATTGGAAAACAAATACCCCACAAAACAAATAACATGTAACCAGCTCTGGCAGAAGAGTGAAAGTAAACTTGGCTACAGCAGAGAATCTCAAAGCAGCCAGGCCAGACTGAGAGGAGCAACTCCTGAGGGCATGATGGCTGTCATGCCAATCCGGATAACTGAGTGCTTTGTATGTGTGAAACAGCATACTCAGAGTTTAATAGGCGTGGTAACATTCCATCCACAAAAGCTACATTAGCTCCATCTTGCAGATGGGAAAGCTGAGGCCCAGAGAGTTTACACCCTTGTAAGTGGCAGAGGCCCAATTTTGTTGTTATTGTTAGTGGGGATTAAACCCAGCAACACTTAACCACTAAGCCACATCCCCAGCCCTTTTTAAAAATATGTATATATGTGTGTGTGTGTGTGTGTGTGTGTGTGTGTGTGTGTATAAATTTTTTTTTTTTAATTTAGGGACAGAGTTTTGCTAGGATGCTGAGGCTGGCTTTGAACTTGAAATCCTCCTGCCTTAACCTCTTGAGTCACTGGGATTATAGGCATGAGCCATTGTGATGCACCTGTCATCAGAGGCCCAGTTTAAACCAGGACTTGAATGAAATCTAGAACCTGCACATCTAAAACTTTCCTGACCAAGGAACTGGCTGCTTTCTGATGCTTGCTAGGTGATTTCTCCCTCTTGACAATTAATAGCTTTACAAACTGAGTAGGGGGTACCTTTTGTAAAATTAGCATAAAGCCTTTGACATAAACCATGTAAATCTATCTCAGAGTGTTTGCTCGCCACTTGCATTTTGCTGTTGGATATTACAACAAGCTGCACTGTTGCTGTACCTTCATAATACAGTTAGGGAAACTGAGGCACACCAACGTCACTGGACTTGCTCAGGATTTCTTGCACTGTGACTGTTCCATTCCTTCTCAGCCACTTAAAGTAGACTCACTACCCACCACTGGATGGTTTCCACCTGTTCCCCCATTTCTGACTTCACTCAGACTCTTCTTTACCCCCATCCTTCATTTTTATGAGCTCTGTTCTTGGTCCCTCAGGACTCCACTTCCACTTCACTTGGCTTGTGTCCTTCCTCTGCCCTCTTCTAGCTTGGACAATCTGCTTAGTTTGCCCTGTTCTGGCCAGAATCCCTTCAGGACACTCTGAATCCTTGTGAGAAGGAGAGCAGTATGGTGCTTAAGAACTTAGCTTTGCCTCCACTTGTGTGACCCTGGGTGAGATATTTATCTACTCTAAACCCCAAATTTGTCATATGCAAAATGTCAGTATCAATGCCATCATGTTCTCTTGAGGTGGGAAGGCTGAGATAGAATTCTGTTCAGTACTAGTACTTCTGTACCAGGTTCCCCTGTGTGTTTGTGGTGTGATTGAGTGTGCCTGACATTGGGGATGCTCAATATACAATAGTTATTGGTATTAAGAGAAACCTCTGCTCACCGCACCCTGGCCAGCAATTTGGGCCATTCTCTACCTAGGGAAGAGAGTTAGCTACGTGAGACCATGCACCGTGCTCACAGTACTCCTTTTATAATCCCAACATCTAGCATAGCTCTTGGCAAACAATTACAATCATAACTAGAAGAAAAATAGCGCACATTTATTGATCACATACTAATTGCTAAGCACTGTGTTAAGCAATTTATCTGTGATTTTTTTTAATCCTTATAAAGATTCTCTGGGGGTAAGTCCTTTTATTTTCTCTATTTTCTAGAATATGAAAGCTGAGCTTCAGAGAGGTGAAGTAACCTGCCTTGGGTCACATACTTAGTGGCAACAGAGTCAGAATTCAATATCAAGCCTGATCTGACTGTAAACTTTGGTTTCAACCATAGAATATAGTGCTTGAGTAAATTAGAGAAAGGAAAAGAAAGAGAGAGAGAGAGAGGGAGGGAGGGAGGAAGAGAGGAGGGAGGAGAGGAAGAAAGATGGGGAGGAAGGAAGATGGGGAGGAGGACATCCTCTGAAATCCCTGCCTAGTATTCCTTCCCTAGGAACACTAGAATCATTTGGCCAACTTAGAAACCAAAATACCTATGCGGGGGTTCCACTCCCAGAGATTCTAATTTCATAGGTCTGGCTGCAGCCTGGTCGTCAGCATTGCAAAAACTCCCAGGGGATTCTAGCCTGCAGTGGAGCCCCCTGCCCTAGCAGGAGCATGCTCCCCCTGCCCTCGAGGTGGCCGAGAGCACTTTTCATTATTTGCACACGTGAGCAGTCCCTGAGGCCTCCAGCAGCTCCCCAGAATGGCTCCTTCTGCAGGTGCTCCTGGCTCTGAGCAGGGCAGGGACTGCGTGGTTGGTGCAGAACCTGGAGGGGCGTGGAGCTCAGGAAGTGGGGTTTATTACAATCCAAATGACAAAACCTTCTGTGGCGATGGTGCTCAGACTGCAGCAGGGGGATCCATGCAGTCCCTTCTGGTGAGTGTCCCCCTCACTACAGTGACAGGGCGTCTTGTGTCTGGGATTTCCCCAGCGATGACTTTTCCAGCTTGCTGCTGGCTGGTCCTCTGATCTGGCGTAAAACCTGGCTCATCTCATGGATGCTGCGTGGCTCTTTCAGGGGTGGGGGCTGGGGATTCCTCACTAGGCTGGGCAAGCCCTGGAGCCTGGCACTAGGAGGGAAATGGGGTGTGTGAACCCCTGTGGAAGCTGCTGGAATGACTTGGGCTGCATTGCCAAAGGACATAGCATTTCCTTTGATTTAGGAAGGAAGGGGGGCCTTTTGTTATGTGGGGTGGTGAGAGTTCCTCAGGTTCACGGCCTAGCCTAGAGCTGGAGGCTAGCTGTTCTGCACAATCCCCCAGCTTTGCACTGCGTGGCCCACCAGGCAGGACGTCTGCTCTCTGTCCCTTGGCTGCCACAAGATTCATCAGCACATGGAAGATCTGCCCTCTGCGAAAAAGAAACACTGAGAATCAAACAAAAATAGCCATTCATGGAGTCCAGCCGTCAACTCAAAATGTTCTTGAAGCTTATAATAAAAGTGGCTATGGAGGGCCCTTTTCTTGTGTCGCAGATCTTGTGCTAAGTGCCTTATGTTATTAGTTCAACTAATCCCCACGTGTAGATATCATTATCCCATTTTATAGAAAAGTAACCTGTGGTTCAGAAAGAGGTTAAATAAATTGCTTAAGGTCAAAGAGTTTGTGAACAGCTTGGGTAGGGTCTGGACCCAACTCTGCTGGGTTCCAGATTTTATGTGCTTTGGGACTAGAGGTGGAGCTCAGTGGTAGAGCACTTGCCCAGCATGTGTGAGGCCCTGGGTTTGATCCCAGCACAACCAAAAAAAAAATAAAATAAAATAATTAAATAAATAAATAAAAATCTTCAAAATATGTGTACTTAAAAGGCCTTCCTATTTTGTCTCAATCAAGGCATAGACTCTTGGTTTTATTTATCTCTATATTCCTGGCTTCTTTTCTGAGTTAAATGCCTAGGAGACACATAGAAATATTACTGAGTGAATGCCTGAATGAATGAATGAAACCATTACATTATTCTCATCTCATTTCTTTATTTGCTAAAAGGAGGTCATAGGACAAAAACAAATGGTGCTGGCTGTCACAAAGCTTTATGGGAATTTACCCATGTAGGTGAATTCTGTTTACATCAATCAAAGCACTCAGAAAACTATGGTGAGATGATAAAATTTATCATTATAGCTGTTTAAAATTAGTCTATTCATTAATTCCTTTTTAGTGATCAATGACACACACACACACACACACACACAATAACAATGGCAAGACATCAGATATCAAGGATTTAGGAAGTTTTCCAGATGATAGAGGGATGAAGTGAGAAGAGATTCGATTTCAGAACATTCTTTGTGCTCACGTAATGCAGCTTTTGCGGGGATTAGAGAATTTGGAACTGGAAAGAAATTCCAACACGACCTGTGAAATGGTTTGTCTTAGAGAAGAGGAAACTCAGAGGTGTTTAGGCACTGGACCAAAGTCATAGAGAAATCAAGTGGCCAAGCTGCAAGGAGGAGCTGGGGGTCTGGTTTCCAGCCAGGCTCACACATCTTCCTGCTGCAGCTGGGGCTCAGTCCAGCCTCTCAGAGCCAAAAAGGTGGCCTGTGAGCCGCTTGCCTGCAGCCCTGGCTGGCAGATGGACAACTGCATGATTGATGGTTCCTCTGTTTTTTTCATTTATTTGCCTTGTTTTTTTCCTTCCCCCAGCAGAGCTGATAAGGAAGGTTTTGCTGGAGAATCATGTATCTCTTCTTTTGTTTTTTCCTTTGGCCCGTGGAATGCAGTTCTTAATACACCAGCTTCAAGGGTAAACAGTTTTGCATTCTTGAGCACCTAAATAGTCTTGGTGGTACACTCAGCAGAGGCTTCTTAATGGTGGGGTGCTGTTCTCTGTTCTTCTTGTCCCAGCGAATAAGCCATCCATTCAGGTGGCATTGTCGTCTGATCTGATTGGTTGTTTGCTCACGATGCTGACAACGAGGACCATGATTTGGAAGTTGAATATTCATTCCCTAAGACCTCGCTCTTCAGGGAGTGTGATGTGCAGGAGCAGCCACGGGTCATGGGACACAAAGGTGTGCATGCAAGTTCCACATGTCCTGTACTGGGTGGATTCTAGCAAGTTCCTTCACTTCTCTGATCTTCTGTTTCTGTACCTATGAAGCTGAGCTCAGGACAGGGACTAACGTGACTACAATGAGTTGTCGGGGGAACAACATTTCCAATGGCCCTTATGCCTACTCTGGAAGTGAGAGTCCCTTAAAGCTGACCCTGCCTCTCCTTACAGTCCCCAGCTGGGTTAAGATGGCAAAGATAACAACCACTAATCCTTATTAAGCATTAACTATAGAATCTGTCACAGTCTCAAGAGTTTATGAGATAGATATTATTATTATTATCCCCAGTTTGATCAGAGAACAGAAATAGAGCTATTGCCAACCCTCCGGAGTCACAGAGTTTTGTAAGAGTGAGAGCCAGGATTTCTACACCGCAGTCCAACACACAGAGGATGCTTAAATAAATGCATGGCGGTGATTCCTGTTGAGGTTGTTATTCAGGTGTGAATTCAGCAGCCACTCTCCTCCCCTGGAGCAGCCGGAATTTTGCACAGGATCTCAAGTGGCATCTGACCACCTCAACCGGTCCTAGCAATGACAGATACGTTTATGGTGCTGCCGAATGGAGTCGCGTGAAGTTATCCATCTCTGCCAAATGCTATTCATTGTGAGACCTGCCCCATAAGGAAACATGATGGATTGCTTCTTTTGGCCAGAGAATAACTTAACCTCTGACTCGAGATGGAGGTATTTTTTTTTCCCATGAAAAGGTGCTTAACAGCCGCCTCCACTCAACAGAAATACCCACCAAGGATGTGTGAAGTGCCAAAAGACATATTCCATTCTCAGGGTCTGTGCAAATAAATTCTTCTCGTTATGTTATGTATTTAGTTCCCTCCATCTAGGTTTCCAGGAATTAGAACTGTTATTGTACAAGTCTAATTTTAAATCAGGAGATTTATTATTTAAAAACGTATTTTTTATTTTGTTCTATTTTCCTTTACCATGCTCTATTCCCTCACTCTTGATCTGTGTGCATTCTGTAGCCGCTTTAATTGAGATTTACCTCCCCGCCTCACCCCCTCAAGGATTCTATTGCCACTCAAGTGCTGGCATGTCCTGATAGTCATTGAAACTTCAAAAGAAGTTTTTGCAGCCGTGATTGTATTCAAACAGAATCTCTTCACTTCTACAGAAACACACAATATGTCCATTCGAGGTGGTTTTATATTAACTTTTGAGGCAGGTAGGGATGAACACAGAGAATGCGAGAAGGTGCTGTCTTGTGGCTGTCCATGCAGGAAGGAGCTGGTGGCTGGGGGCGGGAGGTGCTTGTCAGCCCCTGGGCCTGAGCAGAGAATCTGGATCCAGGAGTCTGTGTGCACTTATCTCTTCCTAGGCTTCCTCCCTGTCTTTTCCCAGCCCAGGGTTGAGGTCAGTTCATATGAGATGGCCTTGAACCTTCGTAAACCTAGACCATGGTACCTTTGCATGCTACCCCTTTCTGTGCTCCCTGTCTAGGCAGGTGTTGGGGGGCATGTTTGGGAGAGGGGACTAGCAGACACTCAGAGATGAACCCTTGTGCCCCTTTGTTCTTTTGCTTATTTCTTTGGATGTGTCCTAGACTACCATTATTTTTATTTATTTATTTTTTCTAATCTTTGGCACAGGAATGCTAATATCCCAAAATAATTTGTAGCCCATGAGGCATATGCAAAATAAATCAAATCCAATTAAATTGAGAATTGTTTTTAAAACATTCCAAAAGCATATGGGTACAGTGCATGGCAATACTTTGGAGCTTATCAACTCCAAGCTCAGTTTTGTCTCCTTTAAGTGGGGACATTTCGTGTCTTTATGGTGATCCCTTGGATTCTCAGTTATCTCATTTGTGAAATGAAAAGAAGTACCATATTTACTTCAAAGACAATTGTGAATGTTCAGTGAGGTCATATGCTTAAAGCCAGCCAGTAATCCTCAATGCTTGTTAGGGAAGCCAATGGGGCAGGTATTCTTGTTTATTGCTCTCATTTTCATCTTCTCCTGAAGGACTCCCATCCTCACCCTGGGGTACTCCATTGGAGGGCTTCCCACTTTCAGAGTGGAAGGTGAGTCCTGTTAGTCCTCCTGCCTTCTTGGGCCCCGCTGGTTATTTGAACTGTGGACTAATGCACATGTGGTCTCTTGTGAATGTCGTACAAAGAGTGAGTGGAAAATTCCAGGTCCGGCTGCTGCTTGGGTGGCTGACCCTATTAAACATTGGCAGTTTATCTTGAATCTGATTCTGATTACATCCAATTTGTTCTCTTGCTCCCCCCTTCCCTGGCTCCCTTCTAGAATTTACATTAGAAAATGAGCAGCCCATGCATCTCATTTGTTAGCCTCCGAGCCCCCTGGCTGCTTCCTGCTGTAGACTCACCTACACGTTCTCTAGGTTTTACCAACTCACTGTATTGTCACGAATGGAGGTGAAGAAGACATCTTTCCAGGCCTGACTTGTCCCATCTTTCAAATACGATGACTAATCCTTAGCCATCCCTGCATCATTTTGGCTTGGGCTGGAGTTCAGAGGCAATGACTTTTGAGCTAAACAGAAAGGCATTTTAAACACTGCCATAGAGCAATGTTGCACCTTAACTGCAGGTTAAATTTAAAGACTGATGGGAATTGTGAATGGTCCAAATTGCCCTTGGAAGTATAGATTAACTGATAAGAATGCATAGAACTCAAGGAGTGATGGATATAAACTGTAATATGGATGTGTCACTGTAATTTGTATACAAAATATACATAACAGAGAAACATGTGAAATGTAATCAAATGCTGTTTCAGAATTACATGGAGAACAACATGTAATTGGACTTGGATGTTAAATGCATGTTTCATTCCATTTCTCTCTAAGAGACCTGAATTGTTTTTGCTCTTCTATAAAGGGAATTCTCTGAAAAGGAATTCTGTTTGAAGGTGCAGAGGATTAAGTTTTTCAACTATCACCTAAGCCTTATTAAAAAGAGGTGATCACCTAAAAAGTTGTCCCACAACCAGAAAGGTGAAACCAGCATAGCAAAACTCTACTCTTGTCTTATCATGCATAAAGAAGAATAGCAAGGGTCCTTCAGAGTGACCGTCTTGTAAGGATTCATGGAGATCGTTAAGTCTACATTCACATCCACTCAGGGCCAGTTACCTTGAGATAATAGAACTAGCAATAACCACAGTGAAGGCCAACATTTACTTGTTTCTTGTGTTTCAGGTACTGGACTGAAACCTTTATACATGCCATTTTATTTGAGCTAGGTTACTATTTCTATTCCCATTTCATGGATAAAGAAATTAGGTATCAGGGACGGGCCTAAGTTACCACAGCTGATGGGCATAGAACCCTGGACACAAATGCCAGAGTCTGATTCCAGAGTCCTTGCTTTCAGAAGTCCAAACAAAGCCCCAGCTTTCATCCTGATCCCACCCCCTCAAACCTGTACAAGCTGGGTTACCTGTCCAAATCTAAGATTACCCCCCTATGAAGTGAAGACAGCGTTGTCCACACGGGAATGTTGAGGAGAGACTATGTAACAACGTGCATGCATGAAACTTTTGGGACCCCTGATGATTTAATATCTTACATGGGGTTGGGTAACGGAAGTCCAGCCTTCCAGTGCTGTCCCTGGTGACAGCCAATCAGAGATCAATCCGCTTCTGGAGACTTTCCAACTCCCCTAATCTCTGTGCACTGCTCCTTCTTCAGAGGCTGCAGGTCAAGGAAGCACGGGGATAAGGATGGTTGTGTCCCATTAATCCAGAGTCCAGTCAGGAGTATTTATGAGGGTTTTTTTTTTTGGGAGGGGTACCGGGGATTGTACTCAGGGGCACTCAAGCATTGAGCCACATCCCCAGCCCTATTCTGTATTTTATTTAGACACAGGGTCTCACTGAGTTGCTTAGTGCCTCGCTTTTACTGAGGCTGGCTTTGAACTCATCATCCTCCAGCCTCAGCCTCCAGAGCTGCTGGGATTATAGGCGTTGCCCTTGTGCCTGGCTCTGAGTTTTTTTTTTTTTTTTTTTCTGATCTAATAAGTCTTCAAGTAGTATTCTGACCTCCTATTCAGGAAGAACTAAATTGATACCTATTAAAGAAATGAATGTTGACTTAAAAAAAAATTCAAAGATTTCTGTCTATTAAAATCACTCCTTAGATACCTATTCATCTGAGAAAAAAAAAAAGCCTTATTAATTTCCATTGAGCTTGGCAACCATGAGAATGAGGCGAAGTTAGGAATAGAAAACATTATTCTCCAGGAAGACGAGAATGAAGGAGAATTCAGGGCTACCCCAAATCCTGGGACTGTGATATTGTAGTTATGGAAAGGCTGCTGATGCTCCAAACTTGTTAAAGAAGGCACAGTGCTTTTCTATGTGGTAGGATTCAAAAAAACCCAGTCCAGCTTGTTCATACCTCAGAGGTAAATCAGGCAGCCAGGGAGAAAAAGGGAGCCCTGTGTCTGGCTGGGATTAACACCCCCCCTGGCTGGGCGCCTGCTGGGAGTGGGGGCTGACTGCTGAGTGAGTCTGAGTTGTGGTGACTTTGTATGACAGTACTGGAGGAGAGCTGCCAGTATCAGGAGCTCAGAAGCTCTGAGGTTTGGGCTCCTCCTTGTTGGCTGTGAGACTGTCATTTCATCTCTTGGTGGCTTCATTTTCCAGCATGTCGCTGGTCTCCTGGGAGACACACATCAAATTGTGACTACACCTCAGTACCTATAAGGAACTGCATATAGGAGAAAATAATCAGTGTTTATTGAGCACTTATTCTGTGAGATCATTACCCCTTGTGGGTAGGGTGCTGGACAAAGCCACCAAATCCCCATTCTCATGGAATTTACATCTATGCAGCAGAGTCAGGCAATAAGCAGATAAATCCATAACCTGAGAAAAATAGGATTTGAGTGGGAAAAACATAGCAGCTGATCTGAGTGTCAAAAGGAGAAAACTGCAGGATAAACTTGCCTCGTTGTTTATTTGAAGAGCATATTTAAGAAGCACCTGTTTACATCCCACCTTTGCCAGAACATATAGGCATGGCATGTTACAAAGGGGTACTCCCCAAAAGTCCACACCGATGCCAGTTTCATAGCAAAATTCAGATGCAATTTCATATTTAGTTTAAAATTCTTCTTCAGCATATAACATACATAACTTCATTCTGAAGTTGTTTTCAAAAATCAGATCAAGTAAACATTGAATTTATTAGGCCCAAAGGGCTGGCTAATAAGTTAATGATGAGTTCTCCACCCATCGGTGTATTCCTTCAGGGGCTTTTATTAAAGGAGCCTTCTTAGGTATTGTCCTGAGCCCAAGGATGGGTCCCTGTCCTCATTATGATCAGCCACCTGTTCTTCTGGGGTTCTGTTAGCTCCAGGAGGCAGGATGAAATTTTCTTTGGTGAAGTGGGCTTTGTAATCAGGTGATGAGTTCTTTGTGTTTCTCAGGTTTGCTGAGACTGGAGCTAGCAAAGTCATGCAAGGGGGTAGCTGAGTCTGAGCCTAGTGCAGATAAAGAAGGTTCTGGACACAGAGGGAAGCACCTCTGAGGTATAAGAACAATTGCATGCCCCACCAGGGGGCTTGACAGCAGCCTTGCTGATACTTCTTTATCCTGGGAAATCCTTACTAAGGGTACAGAACCCCTACAGTCATTTAAGGAACATTAGAGTTCCAGAGTTTTACTGCAATCTGGGCATTCTTAAGTAGTGAGGTTCCTAACAAGAGAACCATTCAAGCACAATATGTATGATTTGGCGCCAAAATAGATCATTGAAAAATGATTATTGCAAAGGGAATATGTGCAGATCCCAGGAGTTGGGCTACAGGACTTGGAAAGTACAGTCTAGTTCTAACAAAGAAAATGATAAATGATGACTCTCACTGTCACTTTTTTTTTTTTTGAGTTCAGGATTGTGATCAGTCCATCGAGCTTGAATAGGGCGAATTATTTCATGTTTCTGGTCCTTAGTTTCCTAATTTGTAAATGAGAATAAATAATAGCACCAGTCTTGGGGTAATGATGGGCAATAAATGCAATAAAGCATACAAAGTATTTGATGTCGTACCCAAAACATGAAAAATATTCAAATATTTTATTTGTTATTACTGTTCAACTATTATGCCATTATTATTGTTATTAATCACCATGTATGTCTTATTTGTCAAGCACAGTGTGATCAATCTATCAATATCTCCCCTATAAAGTCGTTTTTCTCTGCCCACACAAGTTACTTCAAACCCAATTTTATCCAAGCCCTGAGTCTATGTGCTTTGATACACTACCCTGTGGCCTCACAGATAAAAATGGAGATGTTGCATGCATGTGGCGTTTTAAAGCTGCCTCTTGTTTACAGGTTGCACTTTAACTTTAAAACAGTCCTGGTGGGTTGTGACGGTGTCATTACATAAAGTAGGTGGGAAAGCGAGGGACAGTTTGGGAACTGAGACACTCCTCAGCTGTGTTCATATTCCTTCTAGAAAGATGTTTTTGGAATCTCAAGGCTCTTGAAAGTTCTTAGTGAACATGTTCTAACCCTTTACAAAGCACTTGAAGCTATCCGTGTAGCAGCTGAGGCCTCGAGCTTCAGCCTCAACCCTGGGAAATTACCAAGGATGCTCAATGACCAATTCAGCGTAGGGGACTCTAGCTCCAGCCTCAACCCTGGGAAATTACCAACTAGGGTGACTGGAAATGGTTCCACATTTGTTATGTGTCACCGTAATTTAGGGTTTGTCTTTGTCTCCCAAAGAGGTGCCACCTTAAAATTGCAAACTGAGACACCAACAGTGAGGCTCAGATCTCTCGTGCTTATGTTTAAAATTTTCTGTTTTTAAAATCCATGAGTTTTAGGAGAAAAAAATTGGCCATGATTCTAATGTTTGGGGAGGGACATTAGAGGCACTAAGGGAATATAAGAGTAAGCACTGACATTTTTAATTCCAGTTGAAAGGCAGCCAGGACAAATGGTGGGTTAGGTGGGGAAAGAATCATTTCAGTTCAAGAAAGGGTGTCTGAGCACTATGCCTGTGGGGGTCGAGGAACAATTGAGACTTTGTCCCTGTAGTTGTTGAAAGGACCACAAACATCATCTACTATGTCAGGCATTGTGATAAATGTGCTTTTAGCCTAATTTTATTTCTTCTTTGATAATTTTACTATGTATTTATTTATTTTATTCAAGAAATGAGTGAAAATCCAGAAAGACTGAGTAAGCAACCCAAGATCATGCAGCAGGTAAGGACACACCTCATATTCGAATTTGGATTTATCTGAACCCAAAGGCCATTGTTGGGGTTTGAATAGAAAGTGTGTCCCTCAAAGACTGGTGTGTTGAAGGCTTGGTCCCTGGTGCAGCAATGTTCAAAGGTGGGGCTCTTTGGGAGTGACTGGATTCATGAAGGTTCTGACGTCATCCATGGGTTAATCCAATGTTGGACCTCATAGCTGAATAGTCAGCTATGGAAGGTGGAAGCTGTTGGAAGTGGGACTCAGTTACAGAGAGTAAATCTTTAGGGCCTTGCCTTTGAGCACTTGAGCACTATACCCTGTTCCTGGCCCCTTTCTTTCCCCTCTCCTCCCTCTCTCTCTCTTCTCTCTCTCTCTCTCTCTCTCTCTCTCTCTCTCTCTCTCTCTTTCCCATAAGTTTACAACTTTTTCCTGCCCTACCTTCCACCATGATGTTTCTGCCTTGGAACCATCTGACCATGGATCAAAATCTCTGAAACCATGAGCCAAAATAAATTTCTCCTTCTTTAAGTTGTTTTTCTCAGGTATTTTGTCAGAGTGGTGAAAAGCTAACGACCACGCTCATTACATGTTGCCACGTGGGTTTTACAGAGCCTACAGAGGAGAAGTCAAGCAAGCAAACTAATCCTTGCAATGCAGAGGTGGCATTATCATTGATTTTCCACTGGTGATTCTAGAAGAAAACCACCAGGAGGTTCCCAATTCTACTTTCAGGATGTGCTTCTGGGGGATTCCTACCAATCCTCCTGGCCTCTCTTTCCCACCACTTGAGATGTATGTATGTACGTATTTTTTTTAATATTGCAATATTGCAAAGCTAGAGTGGGGAAAATGGAAGGGGGAGTAAATACATTTCCATCTATTAGTGAATATGTATTAAAACCAGAGAAATTCAATTCATCGTTAAAAAAATATATAGGGAACCTTGGAAGGAATCTGGTTAAGGCACGGATGAGGCCTTCGGTCAGGGCACATACTCTGTTCTGTCCTTTTATTTCAGGAAAAAATAAAGCAGGGGCAGCAGGCTTGAAGACTCTGTTGGAATGGGATGAAGGAGAACCAGGTAGGCCTGGCCAAGAATGAAAGAACGCAGTTTTTTCACTCTCTGCTTCAAGATTCCTCAAGATTCTCTATCCCACAATATAAAAATCTACAAGAAGGAGCTGGACATGGTGGCACATGCCTGCAATCCCAGCAGCTCTGGAGGCTGAGGCAGGAGAATCCCAAGTTCAACCCCAGCCTCAGCCACTCAGTGAAGCCCTAAGCAATGGAGCAACACCCAGACCCAAGGAGGTGGCTCAATGGTTAAGTGCCCCTGGGTTCCAAGGTACCAAATTCTCCTTCATATTTTTGTCACCTGGACAAGTTCTCCTCATCCCTTAGATTACAACTTCTAGGTCCCTTGGCAGAATTTATTAGCTGTGCTTCCCTGTTCCTATGACTGTCTGTGACCAGCTCAACCAGGTCTCTTCCATTCTCTCGAAGCTCTCCCACGGCGGTATCTACAGCCACAAGCTGCTAGACACCAGGATCATTTGTCTTCCCCTTTGACTCCTTTGTGCCCAGGATATTCTCTGGCACTTAGTAGACTCTGAAATATTTGCCAATTAAGAAATAAGACAGTCTCTTCAGATTGGGTTGCAAGTGCACCATTGAAAACCTGTCTGATTTTGCAAATTTTCCAGGAACCCTTCTTCCTAGGAAATAGTGTTAGAGCAGACTTTGGCACGAAGCTCTCAATTTGCTGTGGCCTTCATTTTTCTTAATGAAGATCTGGGAGAGGAGAGGTAGGAGAGAGTTTGGAAGGAATTGTTTGGAGATTTTGCTCCTCCACTTTTTCTGTGTCATCAATGAGGGATGAAAACCTGTCTCTATAATGGCGTGTCCAGCAAACCTCTGACCACTGGAATCCAATCCACCCATCCAATATCAGAGCAGCAGATCTGGAGATCGTGTCCTATTCTGCTGTCCACTGCTTGCTGGATAGGTGGCAGGGCTGGTTGGTGGTGGTGGTGGGGGGGGTGGTTCCAAGAGAGCTGGGAAACTAGACTGGGGGAGGGGGTGGGGACAGAGGAGAGAGCTCCATGGGGACTTCTCCCTCCCGCCCTTCCAAATCGTAAATTAACAACAGTGGACCTTGTTAAGTGCAGCCTCACAAATTAATATGAAATATAGTGCTTTTTCATAAGCTTGAGAACCAGATTTAAAAGCATATTGGTGTTTGTACACAGCAGGCCGTAATGATCCATTATCCTGCAGACAGAGGAGCTTGCAGCAGCACATAAAGCAGATGCAATTGGGCCATCTGCTTTGATTTCTGCAGAGTCCCCAGAGACTCAAGGGAGGAGCTGACAGTCCTCTCCATCTGCCCTTACATTATCAATTACAGTTGAATTATGCCGCATGCTGCAGGGCTGGCAGATACGGATGGGAGATTGTGGCACCTGAAAAATATAGAAGAAAATCCATATGTTGGGAACCAGCTGTTTATTTACAAGTCCTTGACATATTTCCTCACTTTCTCGGCTGTTGCCTTTTTTAAGGTTCCTAGAGACATTTCAGTTTAGTGTGAACTTGAGAAGAAATTAGGTGTAACAGCATAACACCACATGAATAATATTTCAGTTTCCTTTTTTTTTTTTTACAGTTGAAATGCACACGGAGCAAAAAAACATCAGGTCGAACAGATTTTAAATTATGAAAAAAAAATAAGTTGTGAAAACATCTGGGGCGGCTGCTACAGCTTGTTATGTTTATAAAACATGTTGGAACAGGCGGGGCTGTGCACACTGTACATTTTTTGGCAGCTTAGAAATCATGTGTAAAACTGTAACTTTGATGAAATGGGAAGTGTTTATGAAAGTTCGGGGAGACAGAGGTGGAACAGAGTGGCCGGCCCTTTCATGAAGGCTCTTACCGCAGCTTCTAGGAATGCTGCTTGAAGGATGAAAGATGGTCTTTTGTTTTGTTTTGACTTTTTTTCCTTTCTCGACAAGGAGCTTAGCTTGTTCCTGGTTCAGTTGGTTCTAGAGTGCAGGACCAAGGCGAAGTTGAGCGCCATATTGATTTACTGGCACTTGGGCTTTATGGCCCTGGCGGAAAGCACACTCTGTTTTCGTTTCATATCATGTCCTCTCCTCGCATCGTCCCAAGCAAACAACATCCATGTGCACATGTCTGCGTAGTTGAAGGCTCCCACTGAGCGCAGATAGAGATTTAGAAAGAGATGGCAGTCCAGCCAGCTGCTGGGAGCAAGGGGATGGCCTCTGGCTGTGTAGGAAGGGAATTTTTTTGAGATGCCTTGGAGGTAGAGATACTTGCAGAGTAAAGGAAAAGGCAGAGGTCAGAAGTGAAGCTTCTGATTTTCCAACAATCACTTAACCGTTCCAGACTAATGCAGAGGGTCTCTTAGTTTTTAGTCTAATTTCTCTTAACATGACATTCCCTTAACACCTAACATTTTCTTTCCTGCATGGCATTTTTGAAGTATTTTACAATTTTGAGCTCACTAACTGGAGCTTCCTAAACAAGGCATGACTTGACTTATTTTTTGCTACTTCCTTTAGACCAAAATGACACTTGACATTTCCTGAGTGTTTATAAAGTATTGGACGAATGAACACATGAATGAATAAGTGCATTAACGCTGTGTGTGTGTGTGTGTGTGTGTTAAATAACAAAAATACTAAGGCAGGTACAAAATCTGGGAATTGGGAAATTCTGTCAGCCCAGGATATGGCCCCTGGATGCCAGCCTTGCTGTCAAGGATGCCTCTTCTGGGCTGACCACTGCAGACAGGCGCATGCCTTTCTCCATGTACCCAGTGCCTGGAGAAGACAGGGCCACCGTGGGGGCGTGCCAGCAGGAGGTGCTTTTCTCTCTTCTCTGTTTTCACAACCTTTCAGCTTGAGGTCTACTGACTTTCCCCCATTGCCTTCTGGCTCCTCCCTGTCTGTGTTCATAGCACCCATATTAATTCATAGTCTCATGGAAGTGAGGCTAGGTGCCCACGGTGATCCCCGTGTGCTTCCGGGTGAAAGCTCAAGGCATGGGACCTGCTGGTGGCAGGTGATGTCTCCTCTCTCTTCACTTTCTTTCCCCCTTTTCTGTGTCCTCTCCCTTTCCCCTACTCTTCCTACTCTTCCTCTTCCTCCTCCTCAAGACATTATGCAAGTCTCTTCCCCTGACTCCTGTCTCCATCTTTTCCTTTGCCCATTTCTTGTTCTACTCATATGCTGAGTGGATCCCATTTAAATGGGGTCTTATCACTTTGCTTTCCTACTCTCTTGTCTTTTGATGGACTCTGTTTTTTCAATTTCTCTGTCAAGACCCCTGACCTCATTGTGCCTTGCTTTGAAAGGGTATTGCCCTGTTTCAGTTGTAATGCAAATGGAGATAGACTCCCTGTTTTTTGCATGTTCCTTAGAATACAGTAGGTGCTCAGAGAACATCCTGCCTCTTTACCCTCCCCTCCAACTCCTCCTCATCCTTGTTATGGGTGACTCCATCACCTACCCAGGAGAAATCCTTAGGTGTAACCAAAATTGTCTTTTTCTTCTTTCATATGCTATGGCAATTTCCCTTCATTCATTTATTTCCCTTGTTTATTCTATATTGTTTCCTGAATCCCAGAACATACAAAGATGGAGAAAAGCCTAAGAGATCGTCTATTATGTTTCAACATCTTTAATTATTGTTTCTGACCTTTTCCCCCTTCATTTCTCACATCATACTTAGGAGAAATTGTATGGTAATAAAGTTGCTGAGGGGGGACTGGAGTTGTCTGAGATTCCACTGCAGATGAGTGTCAAAGCCAGGATTGAAACCCAGCCTCTGTGCACCTCCTGAGCTAATGCTCCACCACCACAGCCTAACGTCTTCAAAGATAGCCTTTATAGGGCCAGTGACCAGCAGATGGTCACTGAGACTTTTACTTTTTTTTTTTTTTTTTTGCATCTCCTATGGAGTATAGCTGAGCAGGCAGGATAGGCAAAATGAAAATAATTGAATACCTAAGGGAGAGAAGAAAATCATTAATGCTTCATCAGCTGGTATCCTTGATAACCCTGTTTGGCTTACATATTGCCACTTACTGTACCACCACATAGCTTAAAATAGCAACTTACTAGGTACTTTCTCAAGATTCTGCAATTTGGGCAGTACTCATTTCTGCTTCACCAGGCATCAGCCAAGATGGCTCCACATGGCTGGAGAATTCCCTTCCAAGATGACTTAGTCATATGGATGGCAAGAGGGCACACTGGCTGCCTGCTAGGAGCTCAGAGGGCATGGCATTGGCCTTGTCTTATCTGCATGAATCCTCTTTACATGGCTGAGTTGGGCTTCTTACAATGTGGTGGATCTATTTCTAGCATCCTGAGAAAGTGTGTTCCAAGAGGATTCATCCAGACCTGTACTTCCCGATATAGCTCTGCTAGCCACATGTGGTTATACGGAACCTGAAATGGGGTTTGTCTGAACTGAAATGTGTTTTAACTACAGGATACACACCAGAGTTTGAAAAGACAGTCTGAAAAATAAAAAGTAAAATAGCACTAGTAGATATTTATATATTTATTTCTTTGAAATGATAATATTTTGGTTAAATAAGGCATACTATTAAAATTAACTTCATGTGCTTCTCTTTTAAATGTGGCTACAAGAAAATTGAAAAGTATATCTGTGACTCACATTATATACTGCTTTGTTTGCCAGGCTTCTGATTGTATCACAATATTTATTGTCCCACTAACCAAAGATGGTCACAGGACCAAGTTGTACTTACCCTGGGAAGGAGAGATACAAGGGTATGAATACAAAGAAGTGGTTTCATTGAAAACCAATGTAACAAAATCTACCATAACTTAATTTTAATTTTGTTCAATTTAAAAAATAATATACTGCCCTTTTGTAAACTGTCCTGATGCAAAAAGTTCTATAAAAAGGTAAGAGAAAAACTTCCAAATTTAGTTCATAAAAGGGTATAGTATTTTATGTTTCAGCAATGATTACACAACACACATTAGGCACTTGTTGTATGTAAAGCACCAGGCACTACACACTGAAGCTGAGTAAATGGTTCTCATTGATTTTAAGATTTCAGAAATTCATAAATTATAGGTGGAAGAATGAGCAATATAAATAATATAAACATAAACAATATAAATAATATAATAATACTTAATATACTCATAAAACTGTACTGTATTTCAGACCTTGTGGGGTGTGACAAAAACAAGGGCTATATAAGCTATTACTTATCTGTGCTCTCTCCATTATATCATGTCTTTTGCTTGGTTCTGCGTCTTTCCCCACCTAGAGTTTCCAAGACTCTAGTTTCATGAGCTCTGAGGTAGAACCAGAAAAGGAATATGGGTAAGTATAATTTAAAAAGCTATTTCTCATGTGCATTTCTGGTCTGGAATCAGTCATAGCAGAGCTTGTTTCATGGTTGTTCCAAGGAGGTAAAGAAAGACAGGAATGAGGTGGGAGAGTGGTTTTGGAAAGAGAGTCCTTAGAAGTTAAGTATTTTTGAGTCCTTGACAAGAGTTCAAAGAATGCAGAAATATTGGTAATATTTTTTTAAAACTAGCAAACAAAACTAGATTGCCTCACTCCCAGGCGTTGTGGGTGGTAGAAGGGGCAGTTTTCTAGGACTACCATAACCTCAGACTGGGCAGCTTAAACAACAGAAGTCAGTTTTCTTATGGTTTTGGAGGTTCAGCATCTGAGATCAAGATGGCAGCAGGGTTGGTGTCTTTCAAGGCCTACTTCCTTGGCTTGTAGATGGCTCCCTTTTCGTGTGTCTCCACATGGTCCTTCTTCTGAATGGTTCTGTTCAACCTCTTCTTTTTATATGGATGCTAGTCATATTGGATTAGAGCCAAAATAATGGGCCCATTTAAACTCAATCATCACTGGGAAGACCCTATTTCTAAACACAATCATATTCTGAAGGGAGGGTGTGAGGATTTCAAAGTGTGAGTTCTTAAGAAACACAATTAATTTCATAGCCAGTGGTTTCTGAGATGGGTCCTCTCTCCATCAGGACTATTTCTGTGTTCAAAATCATCAACATTTGTTTGAAAAGTAGAAGTAAGTACACTATCTCAGAGACACTCTAGAGCTGCCTAGTTCCTATTTCTGAAGCCAGCTCTCCATGGAGAAGTGAGACTGAAAGCCGTGGTTGCCAAATTCAATGGAAACACATGGCTGTGATTACATGTATATTTGAAGAGCCCTTTCTGGGCTCCCTTTACCCTTTTCTTAGTTAGAAGCAGGGCTTTAGATCAAAACAGAGCCCCAGGGCTTCAGGCAGAATAGCCTCCTTTGAGAAGTCAAGATGGCACTGGGCTGCCCACCAAGTGTCTGGAGTCCTACAGCCCATGACGTCTAGGTCCAAGTTCCATGTGGTTTGGGGCCTCCACGAGTGCTGTTTGGGACAGAGTAAGGATGTGGAATCTTCGACCTCCAACTTGGAGAGCTCCCAAGATGGACTGAAGTGCTTTCATTCGTATGTTGTATTTCATGCCCACCATCTTGTGGGAAATTTCAAGAAAGATTTAGGATAAAGGAGTGGTGTCCCAAAGTCATCAAGAGCCAAGTCTTTTCTCCGTTGTAGGAGGAAATAGCATAAGTACCCACATCCTCATGATGCTACAGGTGCCCAGGAGGTGGTTACAAGAGGAATTCCTCCCTCTGTGACCCTGGCTCAACACAATCTCCTCCTTACACATTTTCCAAGGCTTTGTACAGTGGGCCTCCATGGTCTCTCTTAACATCCAGTCTGATAGTGACAGTCCTGTTTGCCATTCACCTCTCTCTCCCTCTCTCTCTGGCTCCTTGTAGAACTCTCATCAGTGAAGCTACTTTAAGGTGTCCTATGGTGATAATCCTGCTGATAGTTACTAGGGAGGTCACAGCCATAGCTATGTCCTCTGTGAATGACAATAACCTTGTAATCCAAATTCCAAGTAGAAAAAAATTTGTCACCCATGACTCACTCATGAAGTCTAGCAATTCTTTGTCATTTTTGTCTTGGCACTTTCCTCTGCCAGAAGTCTTCTCCAGGTCTCTACTAAAATGACATCCAAAAGGAGTTCCCCAACCCTCCTAGTACACCCCACCCTCTTTACCTTCTGTGCTCTAACCTCATTTTTTTTTCTTTCGGCGTGTTTGTAGCACATTATTGTCTCTTAATGCTACTAAAGCCACAACTCACTCACCCACCTTGTATTCATTGCACAAATGCTTTTTTGAGCACCTCGTATGTGGCAAGGAGCACGCTGTGTCATAGAGATACAGAGAGGAATAAAAGAAAGACATCTGCTCTCTTTCTAGTGGAAGGCACAAATAAAGAAACGAATAAGTGCCCTGGATCATTTCATGGTGAAAATAAAGAAGGAAACCTCTTGGAAGCTGCTTTAACTTGAAGGGTCAACGAGGAGGAAAGGAATAGAAGGAGCAGGTTTTACTCTGTCACCTGGTAGTTCTAGTCCCTCCTTATAATTTGGGCTCTAATCCAGGTCTAGGAGCAGGACAGGGGCAGATACTCTGCTGTCCCCACATCTAACTGCCCCTCTTTCCTGCCTTCAGCAATTGTCAGTTGTAACACAAGACTCCCTGGCATGGGTGTTAATGGGTACAAATGGATGATCCGGGGGTGGGGACACTGGGAAGAAGGTGGGCTCATCCCCATGACAGATGTCAGAGTCCTGGGTGTGCCATGACATTCCTATGGTCTATCTCCATGTAGAAGCTGCTGACCTAAGGTTCATTTTGCAACTCTTGATCTTGGAAAATTCAAAGTCTTTTCAAGGTACAAAAACAATGACCTTTTCAAAATGCAAATTTGATCATCCTCCCCCTGCCTGAGCTTAAAACCTGACACCGATGTCCCTCTGCTCTTGAGAAAAGTTACTTCTGCATGATGGCCTGTGACCTGCTGTGGTCTGACTCCTGTGTCTCCAGCCCCCATTCTGCTTCTCCTGTTGTCCACTGCAGTCACACTGGGTGGGTCCCTTTCTGTCCTTTGAATGTACCCAGCTCCTTCTCTGCACCAGCTTCATACTCATGGATTCTTCCTTATGGAATGATCTTTCTTCTAATTTAGCCAGGATACCCCAGCCTTAAGACTTAACACACCTAGTATGTGTGAGGCCCTGACTGGGGGAAAAAAAGAAAAGAGAGGGAGAGAGAGAGAGAGAGAGAGAGAGAGAGAGAGAGAGAGAGAGAGAGAGAGAGAGAGAAGAGAGAGAGAATGAATAGAGATATGCATTG